>NW_027286719.1:11654600-11674600 GCF_022747635.1 Hetaerina americana | reverse complement strand
ATAAAAATATTATTGAAATGAAGTAGCAAAACAATATAAAATTGTTTATTAGTTGAAAATAGGTTCACATTACAATTAATTCACTTTATGATGTACTCTATGAAGAAGCTCTTTAATTACTATATGACGGAACACTTATTACTCACACTAAAATTGCACCAGTCCTCAAAATTCTCACACCTTGCACTTTTGAGTTCTCCCACTTTTTAATTTCATCCCAGTAAACAATCACCTATGTATTATATTAACTCTCATATTTTATGCCCCAGTGTTTTATACAGACCATGATTAAAAATAATAGCCAATGTAATACATTTGGCCTAATCATGTTTGAGGGTTTTCACTTTCATCAATCAGGGATAGCAAAATTATGAGATGCCACATTGCAAAATGTGTTTACTATCTCCAGAGTCATATCTAACATTCCTCAGCCAAGGTTTCTTATACAGATCATGCTATACTACTCACATGAAGGAGTGACTCCCCTCTGACCCTCAAACCATCACCCACTCGTGATAGAGCAGTGCACTACATTCTGGCCAAAGATATTAACGTGTGAATGCTTGCTGGATGGATCAGATTGCTGATTGCTACCAAATAGCTTCCCTTTTTTATCGTATTTGAAAATTTCACCTGGCAAAAGAATTCAACAGCCGACTGTACAGTGAGCTACGAAGTCAGGGAAGGCTTGTTAGCTGCTGATACCATAGTCACTCTGAGATTCCTTGAGAGAAGAGACTGTTGGGAGAAATCCAAAGGAGGCCGGAAAGGTGGATGCAGAGTATTTTGTTTGGTGATGGGATGTTGACGACTGTGTATGAAAAGCATCAACAATAAAAAAATATGCTGAAACATGGTAGAGACATAAATCAATACATTGGTATTTACTGGTGCTTAACCATCAGCCATTCTGATGGTGAAGCTGGAAGGAGAGCCCACGGACACCGCCATCGTACAGTATACATTCCGATGTCTAGCCATACAGAAGACAAAATAGAAGTGTACAAGCAAATGGAATAAGTCCTCGGACAGGTGAAAGGGAAAGAAAATCTCACCATAATGGGAGACTGGAACACAGTCGTAGGAGAAGGAAAGGAAGGAGGAAGTGTCAGAAATTTTGGGCTGGGAAAATGGAACGCCAGGAGAAGGACTAGTCAAGTTCTGCAATGAGAAGAATATGGTATCAGCTAACACCCTCTTCGAACAGCATCGACGAAGGAGGTACACATGGAAGATGACAGGGGAGATCACAAAATACTAAATAGACTACATGCTGGTAAAAAGGAGATAGGTGATGAAGGAGCAAGGAGTACCGAAGAGAGATGGGATGAACCGAAGAGGGCAATCGCACAAGTTGCAAAAGAGCAACTGGTGAGAAAGAGAGCCGACACGAAGAAACCATGGATCACGACGGAGATGAAAAAGAAAGGAGAAAGAAGAAAATACAACACTGCCGGGAATGATGATGAGGAAAGGCTCTACAAGACGCTTAAGAACCAAGTCACCTGAGAATGCAAAAAGGCTAGGGAGAATTGGATAGGAGGCTGCTGCGAGGAAATCAACAAAAATATGAAGAAGGGGAATACCGACACAGCATACAAACTGGTGAAGAAACATTTCCAAGAAAGGAAAATGAAAGGCAACAATATCAGGGATGTAAACAGGGATATACTGATAGAAGGGGAAGATACTTGTATTAGCAATAGATGGAAGCAATACACCCAAGAATTCTATCAAGGTCCGAGGCCACTGGAAGAAAACCTGATGAAGGACGAGAGTGAAACGAATGACGAAAACCAGGGCCCATACATACTGAGGAGCGAATTTGGTAGAGCAGTAAAAACCTTAAGAAAAACAGAACTCCTGGAGAAGACAAAATCAACGGAGATATCACCAATGCACTAGGAAACAAAGCCAGGGACTATCTGTATGGAATAATCAAAAATAGCTACATAGGTGGAAGACTCCATGAAGACTTTCAAAGGAGTGTGATGATCACGAAACCAAAGAAGACGAGGGCAGACAAATGTGAGGAACACCGAACCTCGAGTCTTGTGTCACATGCATCAAAAATACTCTTGCCATTAATAAGTCAAAGGATGGAAAGGAAAATTGAAGATAGCCTATTGGAAAAACAATTTTGCTTTAGGAAGAACAGAGGAGCTACGGGAGCCATACTCTGACTGAGAATCATGATAGAGAAAACAATACAGGTGAACAAGCTACTGTACATGGCATTGGTGGACATGGAGAAAGCCTTCGACAATGCGAAATGGAACAAGATGTTTGAACTGCTGGAAAAACTCAGAATAGATTACAACGATAGAAGAATAATCTATCAGCTACACAAGAACAAAGTAGCCACAATGTGAATGAGAGATGGAAGCCATATAGAGGCTAAATTAACAAAGGAGTTAGCCAAGTATGCAACCTCTCACCTGCATTGTTCAATATGTTCTTGGAGGAGGCAATAAGAGAAGCACATGGCATCGGATTAAATGGAATTAGGATAATGGAGAAGAGATAAACATGCTACACTTTGCCAACAATATTCCAATGATCAGGAGGATCTTCAAAGGTCACTAAACATATTGGATCAAGTTCTAAAAAGATACATACATGGACATAAACAAGACAATGACTAAAATCCTAGTATGTGGAAGAGAGAAGCAGAATAGAGTAGTCACACTGAAAGGACAAAAATTAGAGCAAGTGGATTCCTTCACCTATCTCGGAAGTGCCATCACATGGGATAGAAGAAGTACTACCAACATCAAGCAAAGAATAGCTCCAGCTAAGAGAGCATTGACAGTGAAAAGACGACTGCTGTGTTCCAAAAAGATAGAACTACAGACAAGGAAACAATACCTGAAAGCATTTGTACGGAGCGTGGCACTCTATGGATCAGAAGCATGGACCAACAGAAAAGTAGACCAAGAAAGACTAGAAGCCTTCGAAACCTGGTGCTGGAGAAGGATGCTTAAGATCAAATGGACGGATAAAATAAAAAATGAAGAAATATACAGAAGAATAGACGGAGAACGGACCTTATGGAACACCACAGAGAAAAGAAGAAGCAGATGGATTGGCCACACACTGAGGCACAGTGGATTCATAAAGAATATAATAGAAGGAAAAATAGAGGGAAAAGTCCCAAGAGGAAGGCCAAGGAATAAATACATGGGACAATTAAAGCAGAAAGTACATTGCAAAAATACCAGGAAGTAAGCCAATTAGCATCAGATAGTCTAGGGTGGAGGGCTGCAGTCAACCAATCTTAGGATTGAACGACCAATGATCATAGAGGTACATCAGGATCTGAAAATGACTGCTTTGATGATGTATGATGAGCATTTGAGGTGGAATGTCAGAAATAAGGGAGAGAGAGGGGCTAAATGTGGTACGGCAATAAGTTGGCTCAGTGACTAGAGTACCACTGTGGTTTCCCGCTCAAGAGGACTTGGGTTCAAATCCTGGCAGTGGATGAATATTTCAGTTATATCCCAATTCCTACTTGGGTGCTATATGAAGACCACTTCCAAGTGGATTATACCATATTTCATTGGGATGTTTAACTGTGGACCCCTACGTACCTTTCATTAAGAATCTGCTAATGCTGATGCCAAGTTTTCACACATACTACCCCCATTCCCTGAAAATCCTGCCCCTATCATATTAGAGGTAGGATTCACCTACCACCCATCCAAAATGGTACAAATGACCTCAACGGTTGGCTGTCTCTCCTAATAAATACAACTAACAATTGAAGCACAATACATTTTTTGGCTGTGTCCAGAGTGTATTGGTGCCAAAGGCTCAAAAAGAGAATGCAGAGTCTACGCGGTGATTTAAGTGCAAGATTTGTAAACAGGAGGTGAAAAGTAGGCAAGGGTGGTTGGTGACAGAGACTATCTCCAGAGCATGTGGAATAAGAGAAAAAGACAATTATGTTCAATGGAGTAGCAAAAGAAATTTTGTCTGATTGTGCAAAAGAGGTGTCTGGGGTGAATATGGTGATTAATCGTGAACCAGGTTAGTTACTTCAAATTACTGAAGTTTGCTTCTATTTCCAAGATTAGAAATTGCTGCCAGCATCATAATTTGGTGCATCAGCTACATACTAATGAGTTCATTCCCACCCGGAGAATAAGCTACCCAAGTCTGGGTGGTGCTGTGATTTACAACATGCACACAGTTAACTCTTTCAATGGAAAGCTCACATTTCTACTCTATTACACCACAATACCCTAACCAGGCAATCAAGGACAAAACAAGAAATTAACATTTACATGCAAACTATACAACCAATCTCCAACTTCAATCTAGATTGCAAAGCCATTAGGAGCCACTGTTAGAGATATTAAATAAAAGCAAGCACAACACTTACACTCACCTATTTTCATTAGCACATGTTACTTTCAAATTTTTTTGGCTTTCTGGGACTCCTGCAATTAAAGGGCTTTTAGCATAATTATGGGTTTCCAGGATAGCATGAGGTGACACACATGTAGAAACTACAGAGGATTTTTCAGCAGACTTCACAATGCTTATTTTGGGCACAGCCAATGACTTCTTATCTGAAATACAAGACCTCACATCTTCTGCTCCACTTCCAACTCCCTTCTCCTCCTCCTCATGTGACACAGTTCTTTTCCTAGATCTCATCACTGACTGGTCATTTGAAATGCTTGATAAATCTTTGCGGTTTCTTGGGTTTGATTCATCGTTGGTCACACGATTAGCTGCCATACTTGGAGGTGTCAGCTTCACCAGTTGAGTAAGAGCTTCCAAAACAATTTGCCTGCGTAAATGAAGATAAAGTATTATTTGGCATTAATAGCCATTGTTAAAGGATGAGGAAAAATTAAATTGCAAGTGGCTTCATTTAAGGCGTTATTTATAATAGCAAATAAACTGGCACAAATTTATCTCTTCCACCAATCATTATTGAAGCCCATGGGTATAGCTTTGCATTATTGAAATTGGTGGTAAATATTGGAGTGACTGCTCATTAAACATGATATGACTGCATAAAATTATATTCTTTTGTTCTGAAAGATTGTAGTTTAAAGTAGTTTAAATTGATCAATATGTTTAAGAATTGTTGTTGTTGTTGAAAAAAAGCATTACAAAAGTAATTTCTAATACAATGAGTAGCATACCTGTTAGTTTTAAGCATTTTAAGCTTATGAGAAAAGGCAAGTCTCTTGTCTGGAACTACAGCCATTAAGTTAAACCTAATATCATGATACTGTTCACCACTAGCTATTCCCAACCGATCTGTAATTACTGTACGGAATTTTTCAGTCCAATCTTCCTGCTCTCCCCAAGGACCTGCACAATAGCAAATTCATAACATAAGATTAGACACCAGCCAAAATAGTTTTCAAACACTTACCCGATGCAAGATTAGAAGAACTTGAAAATGTTCTCCAATTATTACCCAATCAATATGAAACACAAACATAATTTTACATAGTTGATTTTAGCAAAAATTTGATGCGGTAAATACATTTGGGTTACCCCAGTTGATATCTATCCATACCTATTGCAAACCATGGATCCACATGAAACTGAATCCATCCTTTATGCTAACTCAATAACTAAAACAAAGAGACAGTTTTCATTGACAAGTGGCAAAATAATTCCAGCACACACTGATAAAATAAGGCAACAAATGGCAAAACAGAAGTTTTATCTTGAATTTTTCTCTAGCAATCATCATTACAGCTCACATATTGAAAAAAGAAATGTGCAGCTCAAAAAAGAGCCTGAATTCAGCAGTGGGTTCCTCACACACACAAAACAATGTGAGAAGGCATTTTTTCTTTTGATGGGGAAATAACTGCTATTATGGCAAAGACAATATTGTTATTGTTGTCAGTACAGTGAACTCTCATTAGGAGCTCCTTGGCATTATATTTTAATTGCTAGCATGGGCATTCCTTCAGGTTCCAGTCCCAAACCATATAAATGATTATGGTTGGCAAGCTTTGGTTACCTTTTCTGTATGCTTGACAAAACACCAAAATTGAAATTCCACCAAAAATATATGTTAACAGATACTTTCTTGTAAAAAAGATCCAAATTACTTCAAACAATATTTCATTTGAGTAAAGTGTGGCAAAAAATTATTGCTGCATGTAGTTTAAAAATAATCACAAATATACAAATTTCTTAAATTATTTTTCATGGAGTCACCTCAACAAGCATTAGTGATGCTTGTTTTGAAAAATTCGGTGGTCATGTTGTAAGAATAGCATGAGTGAAAATCATGACTCCATAGTGGTCACACACATTATGAGGTATTAGTTGACTACACCTTTGAAAATAATTTTGAGAGAGATAATTTATAGATTTATTTATTAAAATACAGTGAGATCTTGCTAAGCGAGCACCTCGCACAGCAAGTAATTTGCATAATGAGCAAAAATATTGGTCCTCAAAAAGATTTGCTTATGAGCACCTTTTTGCATAATGAGTGACGGGGGAGAGGAAAATTCCCAGATTCATTGCACACTTGCTACTGCAGTTCACCTGTATCACTCGCTCCACTCGCATCTTAGCATTGCTAGTGATCACTCATTTTTCCAAACTTGTGTTCAGACATAATAAAGAGATTTTTCAAACAAAAATCAATAATATTTTGTTCATAGTTTTAAAATTGGCCCAAAAGAAAACTCTGTAAGAAGAAAGCCATAAAAGAATAAAAATAACAGTAGAAATGAAATGCAAAATCATTTAAAATCAGGAACAAGGTGCAACTGATCTACTACGCACACCAACAAATGATCAACATCAACAATTGGCCTTTTCTTCAAGAACGGACAAGACTAAGGAGATAGATGCTTCAAATAGTGACAAGAGTATCTACGAAACATTTACCTACTCTCAATATTTAAATGTTGCTTCTTAAATGCATGAACGAAAACCAAGTGCAATGCGACACACCATTAATGAGAATATAATTTGTGAGAAGGGTAAAGCAATTTTCACCGACCTCATCAATAAGATGTCATGATCATCAATGGCCAAACAACTATTTAAGGGAAACCGGGGGGATTTAACAAGTTAATGAGAAGAACCATCCTCCACGGCATTGTAAGGCATAGAGAAGTAGCAAGCTCTGAGTCAAGAGCAGCAGAGAACTTCATCTGTGACTTCAAAAAGCTTGTAGATTCTGAGGGCTGCCTGTCACAACATGTTTTTAATGGTAACGAGACTGTTCTCTTTGGGAAGAAGATGCCGAAGCAAACCTATAGTTGTGCAGTTGCAGAGAATGCATTGCCCGACCACAATGGCAATGTAAGGCCTTCTCACACTGCTATTTTGCATAAATGCAATCGGCGATTGGAAAAATCACACCCCGGCTTGAATACCATTCAAAAATTTCAAAGAAGTTTTTAGCCCAAAACAGCAAGCTATGTGATGTGGAGGTCACGGGAAACTTTTTCATCATGCCAATGCATACGAGGCATTGCCCTCAGCAGTGGCAATGCATGCCATAAATTTTCTGAGTTGCATTTTCACCAAATTTTGACACATCAGCAAAAAGAAATGTCTCTAGACAGCTTTCTAGTAAAAATGATTTAAGTATGTATCTTAAATAATTAAAAATTTTTTGATTCTTTTTTGCTTTTACAATTTGAGTTCACATGCCCAGTTGCTTCATTCCACAATAGAAGAAAAGGTGAATGTTACCTACGATCCTAAACGTATACATAATTTTCTTTGAATAAGCCAAGTAGATAATGTATTTGCAGCATGGAACACATTATCGTATTTTATATTCATTTATACGCACAAAGTTGTTTCACTATCAGAGTGTTTCGCTTCACGAGAAAGATTGCAGACTGGATTATGCTTGCATGATGAGCTCCACTGTATTATTCAAATTTCCACTTCACATAAATCAAAGTAATATTTAACTGAATCTCTCATGAATTCTTCCTTCTCTTTTCTATTACCAAGACAATGGTATTAGAAAAGAAAAAAGATACTGTCAAAACTAACATCAAAATAGGCAACACTACCTTGGATCAGGTTGAAAATGTTTGCTACCTGTGGAGTATTATTAACATAAAAAATACATGTGAGACTGAGATTAAGAGAAGGATTATGTTGGCAAAACAAGCATTTCAAAACAAGAATTTACTGGTCAACCATATTAGCATTGAAACAAGAAAAAAGTTTATCTAAGGGTTTGTTAGGAGTGTATTGTTAAATGGAGGTAAGACATGGACAATCATGAAAGTGGAAAGTAAAAAGCTTGAGCCTATGGAAATATGGAATTGGAGGAAACTAACATTAACAAGCTGAGTAGAGAGAAAATGCAATTGAAAAAGCGTCAGTAGAGGTGAAAGAAAAGAGATTGCTCTGAGGAACAATATGATAAAGAAGTGATTAATTGGACATTTCCTGAGGCATAACCAATTCCACAAGAAAATATTTGAAGGAAAATGTTGTGGGGAAGAAAACAAGAGGATGCCCCAGAGCTGCTTTCTGCAGGAACATGGAGCATGAGATGGACTTGAGCTCATGTGCTAGCCTAAAGGATGCAACAGTGAACAGAAAGGCATGGCTATTGCAACTAGGCACTGCCTTCACTGTATGATGGTAGAAGAAAGAATTTTTAATCATCATAGAATTTTCCAAACTAAACTGAGATCGACCAAATTTTTAAAATGTTTTGGCAAAAGTATGACAAACCGCCAGGAAACACTTGGTATCCCACTGAGTACCATATTGCTGAAGGATAAAAAATGTGTATATTTAATTATATTTGCCAAAAAATATAACATTTTTGGAATTTCTTATCAACTCCATGCATAAGAAATAACATGTCCATATATTCTTAATCCCTCCCAAGACTACAACCTTGACGTGGTGGAAGGGCTTGTGCGTTCCGATGACCCCTAGAGCTGTGCTGGCGGGAGTAATAATAATTGCTCCTGGCAGGGTCACCCATGCCAGTTAGGTCGAACGTTAGGAGCCAGAGGAAAGGTAGTAGTAGTAGTAGTTTTGAGGGGAGGCGACCGACAGCTAGGGTCATTTGCGCCATAGGGGAAGGACAGGAAAGGATGAAGGGTGGAGAGAAACCCGGCGTCGGCATTAGCCTACTCTTTACGAAAGGCGCCAAGGGGTCCGCGGCTTAACGTCCCATCCGACGGACGGCGTACTCACTCAAAGTGCCCTCCACAAAGCACCTCAAGTAGGGATCGAGATACCTCTGAAAAATATTCAACACCGCCGGGATTTGAACCCGCGCCCTCAGGGTGGGAAGCCAGTACGTTAGCCCCCGCACCATCTCGATCCCCTAGGAAAGGTAGTCCACGCAGCGTCTTTTCCTCAGTGAGGCGGCTGCAATGGCGTCTGACCCCAGTGGGCCGGCCAGTAAGGGATGGTGCCACTCTAAAAACACTATTGAGGAAGGCAACAGGAAACTATTCCCTTCCCTAGGCTTCCGCGGTTGTCATCCCACGAAACCCTTGCCGGAGAAAACCGGCAGCAGCAGGACAGAGGACGCAGGAGAAGAAGACCAAATTAGTTAGAATAGGAGCGTGGAATGTTAGGACAATGATGAGGACAGGGAAAAATGGAAAATATTAAGCAAGAAATGGAAAGGGGAAAAATATATATTTTAGGTCTATGCGAGGTGAGATGGAAGTATAAGTACAGTATAATATTATGGGGATCAGCTGCTATTTCTCAAACCATCTTTAAAATGCAAAAGAAAGCTATTAGAATCATCGCCAGGAAACCTTACAATGCTCCATCAAGGCCTATTTTCCATGAATTAAATTTGCTACCTCTCCCATGCATCTACATTATGTTTTTAATTCTATATATAAAAAATAACATCGGCAACTATTCTCTTAACTCTGCCTATCATCATCATTACACCAGAGGCAGGAATGACTTCCATTATGGGAATATAAGAACTAAAGCATTGAAATTAGGACCCAATGAAATGGGCATCAGATTATTTAACAAACTACCCAAAAGTATCAAGGATACACAGGGAACTGCCGTATTCAGGCATAAACTAAAAAGATATCTACAACGCAATATGTTTTACTCGGTTGATGAATATCTCAACAATATTCCCGACCAGTAAGTTCATACTTTTAGTTTCTAGCAATGGTAATGGTCTGATTCATGTTTGTGATCAATGATTTTTCTGAATTTGATATTGTTATGTGCATGTTACAGCCGATGTTCATGGGTTTGTACCAAACACTTATGTAACTATGAGCATCTATTCTTTTATGTATCTTAACTGAGCCTGTGTCTTTGCTCCTCATTGACGTGCCTTATATCATGTACATACTTCACCCACCTGGTATTTTTGTATTGTGATCTCTGGGCAAATAAAAAGTAATAATAATAATAATAATAATAATATAGCAGGGATTACTGGAGTGATAATTATAGAATAATATACAGTGGCGGGGATGAGAGCCAACGAGGGGTTGCCATAGTATTAAATGAAGAGGTAAGAAGAAGCATAGTCAACATAGAACAGGTAACGGATAGAATATTACAAGGAGAGATAAAAGCAGAACCAACGAACTTGGTTAATATTCAGGTATACATGCCACCGAGCAACCATAAAGAGGAAGAGGCCGATAGGATATACGATCAATTAGAGGACATAATCGCGTGTGTTCCTGCAGGGAAACATTTGATAGTAATGGGGGATTGGAATGTGACGGTAGGCGAAGGCAGAAATGGTGATGAGGTGGGGGACTACGGTTTATGCACGTGGAATGACCTTGGGGAGAAGGTAGTTGAGTTCTGCAAGAGACAGGGGATAGTCATCACCAACACTTGGTTTAGACACCACAAAAGGCGCAGGTATACATGGAAAATGCCAGATGACTAAAGGATGTATAGGCTAGATTATATTCTGATTAGACACAGGTTTAGGAACAATGTGATAAATTTACACAGCTTCCTGGGAGCAGATGCCGACTTAGACCACAATTTAGTTGTAATGAAATGTACCATCCGTGTTAGAAAATGGAACGTAGAAGCATTAAATGGATTAAAAAGGAAGGAGTACCAACAGGCTGTAGAGGAAAATATGGAGGATGGTAAAGGGCTAAGTACTATCGAAGAAAAATGGGTAAGTATCAAGAGAGGGTTATCTAAAGCCGCAAAAGACACTATTGGAACCGTTAAGGCGAAAAGGACTAGGAAACCATGAATCGCAGATGAGATGCTTACAAAGATGGATGAGAGGAGAAAATCGAAGAATGTAAATACAGAGATAGGCAAAATGAAGTACAAAAGGTTCAAAAAGGGGCAACAAATAGGGCAAGGGAAGCATGGTGGAAACCGCAGTGTGAGGATATGGAAAGTTTGCAGAGGAAGGGTGAAATTGGTGCACTGTATAGCAAATTTAAATCTTTATCGGGAAGTAAGAAAGGAAGATCTATCCTAACAGTTAGAGATAAGGCAGGTAAGACAATAGTTGACACAGGAAAGATCAAAGAGAAATGAAAGGAATATATAGAAGAACTGTACAGTAAAGAACTTAGACCAACAAAGTTAGATATAGAAAAAGAACATGACATAGAGGAAGGTAGCTTAGGTGCAGGCATACTCGATGATGAGATAGGAAGGGCATTAAGGGAGATGAAACTAAATAAGGCCGTGGGGGTGGATACCATTCCTGCGGAACTACTGAAGTGTTTAGGAAAATGTGTGAGGAAGAGGCTATATGGGCTGATCCGTAGTATCTATGAGGAAGGAATCTGGCTGGAAGACTTTATGAGATCAGTTTTAGTTCCTATTCCAAAAAAGGTGAAGGCTATATCTTGTGAGGACTACAGGACAATTAGTTTGATATCCCACACAGCTTAAGTTGTTCTTAGGATCATAAACAAAAGGATAGAGAGTAGGGCCAATGATTACTTAGGGGATGATCAGTTTGTGTTTAGGAGGGGGAGAGGTACGCGTGATGCCATTGCAGTGATGAGATTATTAATCGAGAGGAATATAGAACACAACCAGGAGGTATTTGCCTGTTTCATAGATTTCGAAAAAGCGTTTGATAGAGTGAATTGGGAAAAACTAATGAGTATTCTGCAGAAACTAGGAATAGATTGGAGGGAAAGGAGCCTAATCCCCAACCTGTACATGTCTCAAACTGCTCAGGTGCGAGTGGGGAACAGGAAGTCCAGATGGGCAGTGTTGGGAAGAGGTGTAAGGCAGGGTTGCCCATTATCACCGTTGCTGTTCAACCTGTATGCAGAGGAAATGATCAAAGAGGCATGGGAAGAACTGGAGGTAGTAATAAGAGTGGGTGGGGAATCCGTAAAATCATTTAGGTTTGCTGATAGCCAAGCTTTAGTTTGTCAGTCAGCCAAGGGGTTGCAAGCATTGCTAAGTGAATTGGAAATTCAGTGCGACAGATATGGGATGAGAACCAATATAAATAAAACAAAGGTTATGCGATTTTCCAGACAGAAAGAGGCTAAGCTAAACATTAAAATAATAAGGCAAAAACTAGAGCAGGTTGTAGAAATCGGAAGTGTTTTGGATCAACACGGTCAAAGTAGTGGTGATGTAAGGCGAAGAATTGCACTAGGCAAAGAGGCTTTCACAAGGAGGTGGGAGTTGATGACAGGGACGTTGAGTAAGGATATTAAGAAAAGACTCGTAAAAACTTTGATATGGAGCGTAGCTATGTATGGCGCAGAAACGTGGTCATTGAAGCAGGAGGATAGACGTAGACTGGAGGCTTTTGAAATGTGGGTGTGGAGAAGAGTGGAGAAGGTGAAATGGACAGAGAAGAAAACAAATGAGGAAGTACTCAGTATGGTGGGCGAAGAGAGGAGTTTGTTGGGAGAAATCCTATGGAGGCAGGAAAAGTGGATGAAAGGGGTATTGACCAGCAGTGGGATGTTGAAGACTGTAATTGATGGGAGAATGTTAGGCAAAAGAGGAAAGGGAAGGAACAGGATAAGAATGTTGGACGGGATGAAGGGAGGAAAAAAATACTCAGAGATGAAGAGGGACTTGATCTAGAGTAGGATACTGGATTTTTTTTGTTTTGTTAGGAGTCACAAAATATTTATTTAGTACCTGTGTCCATCCAAAAACCTACCTTAACCGGTAGATTAACTAATAATAATAATATTCTTAATATCTCATCTATTTCATAAAATATACAGCATATTTGACATCATGTTCATCAATACTTGAAAAATGTTTCAAATTTTGAACATATCATTGTAAATAAACTTATCATAAAATTAATAACATGTACCTTTAATCTAATGGCAATACATACCATGGTCAATAGGAAATGGTTTTAAGCCATCTAGCTCAAAAAGCTTTCCCCCAATGGGCACATAGCTAACAAAATGAAAGGCTTCTCCAGTATATCTCCCTGTGCTCACACTCGACGATTTATCCATGCGCCGTTTTGCTTGAGGCATAGCATGGGAATTATGAGCCCGTGCAAGTTCGGGAGTATTTCCAATAGCCCAACCCTACAAAGAAAATTGGAGCATTAGCTTGATGTGTTAGGATATCTTTAACAAGTTCAGCATCAATGTCTTTAAGGTTTAGTATTAATGGGGAATGTAAATATTCCATGCAAATAATAAATTAATAGAGCCTCTAAAAAACAATATTTGTTAATAAAAATTTTTTAGTTAAACACATTCAATTCAAGAAGTAAATTTAATCAGCAGTCAAAATGGTAAATAGAAAATTCATCCAATTCTTTAGTTTCCTTTTTAGAATAATTTACCTTTTCATTTTAGTAAAATAATTAAATTGGTTACATGAACTAACCAGTATTCTAAAATATAAGGTTATCTTTATTTTAACAACCATTTCAATTTCTTACAACTTTACAGCAGTGGAATCTGGATTTCAGGTAAATTTACATTTTATTCAAGGGTGTCAGCTGCATCAGCCAATGTCTAAATAATTCTTACAGGCATCTCATTTGATAATACAAAAATTGGATTAAAAAAGTTTACAAAGCATGACAATGGTGCTGAGAAGACACATTAATTCTTTTTTACTAAGATAAAAGGCACTATTCAATGAATTGTAACAGAAATGGCAGATTTGCAGAAGAGGGCATTACATAGTGATACATCCTCTTGATGTAGAATGCAAATGAGCCCTAAATCACTGAAGAAGGAAATGAGCCGGGGACTATACATTGTTGGCAACATCAAGAAATCCCCAGAAAAACACTTCCATTATATAAGACCTGGGTTTGATGGTGAAAATTTTAATATTTTAATTTATAAATCTTGGTTTAAGCCTGATTTCCCATCATCTTAAGCAGGTCTTGACTGGTGTCTTCATATGATTCTACCTGTATAACTCAATTTTCCAAGTGAATCCATGATATTAACACTGCATCTTTTTCCTATTTGTTATTCAAGTACCCAGTTTCAAGTTTGTCCAAAGCAATTAATTACCTAATATCATTCAGTCCCCATGTTGTAGACACGTTCAAGGTTTGTATAAAAACTAGAGGTAATAATTTTTCCTGACATGCGCATGAAGTGCTGAATTCAGACCACCAGTTAAGTGTGCGCATGTTCACGGATCACATTGGCATTGATAAGATGACAGTGCGCACCATCATCACAGAAAATTTGGCAATGCAAAAGATCTGCGCTGAACTAATCTCCAAGGGTAGAGCCAAGTGCCAGCTTGGAGAAGACCTTCCGCAACGGCATTGCGACAAATCCCCAAACCCTTTTAAGTCCTGACCTGGCACCAGCAGACTATTCCCTTTTCCGAAAAGTGAAATCCCCCCCTCAAAGGACACCACCATGGGACCCTAAGTGCCTTCGAAGAACCTTTCACGCATACCGTTAAGGACCTTCCAAAATCCACCTAATAGGGAGCTTTCAAGTCATGAAAAAGCCACTCGCTAAAATGTATCGATGCTTAAGGGATATAATTCAAAGAATTCAGAGGTATTGTAGCCATATCTGAAATCAATCTATTATTCCAAAATTTTTCCCAATACTTTTTACAAAACCATATAAGTAGATGTATCATTGACAGAGTGACTTATACACCACCACATGCCTCTGGTTTTAGCTATAGAGTGCCACGAACACCAGAAGCTAAAAGTCTCAGGCAGAGACTGGAAAGCTTGTTTTTTCTACCTTAGGCTAAAAGTGTTTGGCCAAAAACATTTTCGTCATGCCTCCATATACCGCGTCTCAGAGGCATTTTAGCTCACCAGGCACACAACAGCAAAATGTAGTAGACTTAATCCTGATAGTCTAGATACTTCTGTTTCTTAATAAATATTGAAAAGTAACAGAGAAGACGACAGGAAAATTAAAAAATGTCATTGCATATTTTTAATTGAAGACTCTAGATAACAGCATGTTTTCCAAGTTGTAGAAATAACAGCATGTTTTCCAAGTTGTAGAAATAAAAGTGAAAATTGAAAAAAGATGATATTATTTCATGTTTTTATTAGGTTCTGAAGACTAACACGCTAACCACTCATTTCAAGAGCATTTCTTCCTAAAATTTAAGAAAATAAACTTAACCAAAGTTGTGTCACATTATTTACAATTATTGGAATTGGTATCATCTTATAATTTTACCTTTTTTAAGCAGTTATTTTATTGATTGGGATCGAGTGTTTTCCAAGGAATTGATGGCATCTGAATCAGGAGTGAAAAGTTAACAATTGAGAATCAGGATCAGAGGTCTAATTAACCCATTATTACTTAAAATGATAAAAAATATTATGTATATTCATTCATTCCCTCTCTTTAGCAAAGGCATACTCAATAGATGAGTACGTTTTGGTCAAGATATGACGTATTTAAGAAAATCTTTGCCCGTGTTTTTTGTCACAACCAACACTGGCTTCTGTTACCCAACATCTATGCTGAGGAATGTTAAATATTATTTGCCTTCTTTTAAACAGCATTTTTCTAGTGAATATATAAAATTACAAACATACATAACATTAATACTTGCTGATTTCCTTTTGGCCAAACTTAAACTGGCTAAACATACTAGCATTGTTAATACCTTATTCTCCGGGCTCATTCCAGATGTGTGTGCTTTAAGCCTACTTAACGTTGCCCCAAGATGAATGTTTGGACAGTTTAGGAGGACAGATAAAAGAGCATGTGTAGCACAGCTATTGGGTACCATCTGTGAAAGAAAAATATGGCATAGGTTAAGAAAATGCAAAACCTGCAAAGCTAAAGCAGAATATTTATATACAAGGCTTATTCAAGTGAAAACCTTTAACCTATACAAAAATTACAAAAAATCGGGCCACTGTCCTTTTAGCTCCCAACATTGATAGAGCCATTGTTTGAAGACTGGTCCACAGTTCACCGTACAGCGCTATAATGCAACAATAGTATAAACATGGCCGCTACAATCACAACATGTGTTAAATCTTAACAATCAATTGCAACGTGTGATGATGAAGCTATTACACAGAAAAGAAGCAAGACAAGTGTTCAACAAACAAACCTTGGTCTGGCCAATATGGAATAGGAAGAATGGGACATAAACAACGGACATAAATGCGGGCCATGTATAATAAGTCAATGATTTGATTCCCTTGATAAAACTGTAACTGATGTCTGAGAGCCTACCTTTTATGTCCAAAAAATATAACCAACTATGGGAAAATATAAAAGTGGTTAATGACCTAAAAACATTATCAACAACTTAAAGGAGGAACTACATAATAAAAACAGACAAGTTAGTGATTTACAAATTAAGGTTAGTAAACTTGAACAAAATCTTATGGGGAACAAGGTGGAAGTTGTGGGTATTATGTTGAATAACACTGATATCTCACCAATCTCGATTGTGGAAAAGATTGCCAAAGATATTGGCATAGAAGACTACTGTGAAAACGTAGTTCATGATGCATTTTAATTAAGAGCAAGTCTACCAATAAAGACACCAAACTAGGGTCGTCCTACAAAATCAACAGCATAAAAGAGAAATGGGTTGCCAAAAGGAAAATTATTGATAACAATGGAAAATCTTCTGGCGAAATATTTATTGAGTCGCTAACTGCATATCATAAAAAATTGTTATGGAAAGCAAAAGAAAATGGAAAGGAAAGGGCATACAAATACATAAGGGTAAAATTAGGGCAAGGAGGTCGGAAAACTCTGATACCATCAGGATAATGTTAGCGAAGGATCTTGGACAGTTCTAAGACATTATTTTGTGAGATCTTAATGATTAATAGATTGGATTTCAACAGTTAAACATCCAAATATGCATTGAGTTTCATATGACATTCCTCTTTCCCCTTCTTTCATACAAAAATTTTAATTTTTATATTATGCACCTAGACATAAAATCCTTGAGAAAAAAATGGAATAGCCGGAATCCCCTCAGCCACACGTGGAAACCTGTGCTCATGGAGGTGAGAAGAGAAAGGAGAAAAGCGCAACGACCCAGCGACCAATCAGGAGGCTCCCATCCGTCGGACCAATCAGAAGTCACCTGAATCGGAGTGCGCATGTACATAAGGTGGCCAAAAACCGAGTGGCAATCATCATCCCTGAAGACGATGCACGAGCCGGGCATCGAAACGTCGGCCAACATGGAACCCCTGACCCGGTGGAAGACCCGAGAAAACTTCATTAAAAATATATGCCGGGAAAGCACCAGATCTTACTTGAATTAAATATAATTATTAACCACCTGCAAGAATACTCGGTCTGTTTAAAAGTATCACAACTTTTGTGTTTTTTCAAAAACTATTCATTTATTCATTAATATCTATTTTGTCCCCATCAAAGTAATCCCCATCAGATATTATATACACTTGTGCCAATGTTTTTCCAATCCTCGAAGCACTTCAAAAAATCATTTTTGTGATCTTGTTCAGCTACCCCTTCGATGCAGTCTTTATCTCGCCAATCGTAGCGTAGCATCGTCCTTTCACGGGCCTCTTCAGTTTCGGGAACAAGAAAAAGTCACTGGGGGCCAGATCTGGGGAATACAGAGCGTCCGGCCATAATTGCGCATAACTTTAAGGTAATATTCCTTATTTAACGTTCTACCCTGTGGCAAGAACTCATGATGCACCACACCACTGCCAATGAAGAAAACTCTAAGCAAACTTGCACATTCGATGGAACTTGGTGTCCTTTTTACGGTCTTGGCTTGTGCTGCAGCTTCCATTGGGATGATTGGGAGTTTCGACATCATAACCATAAACCCATGATTCGTCACCAGTTATGACCCTTGGGAGCAAATCTGGGTCGTCGCAGACAGAGTCATTCAATTACCTCATTAGCAATGTTAATGTGCTGCTGTCTTTAGTCAAAATTGAGCAATTTTGGTATGAATTTCGCAGCGACCTGTGCCATACCAAAATCATTGGTAAAAATCGAATGGCACGAGCCAATCGATATGTTTAGGTCCTCAGCAACTTCTCTAACGGTGATTCAACCATTGTTTAATACTATTTTATTCACTTAATCAATAACTTAAATAATAATTTCGTCTGTTATTGACGTGCTCAGGCATCCGGCACACTCTTCGTCCTTCACATCCACTCGGCCCTCTGAGAACATTTTGTACCACCGATAAACATTGCTTCGGTACAAGGTATAGTCTCCATATGCCACAGTCAACATTTGGAATACATCCACGCATTTAACTTTGTTTTTCACATAAAATTTGATAGATTCTTTGACCCATTTTTTGGAACAGGCAAAAATCGAAGAAAAGCCAAAACACATCCAAGCAAAACAGCTGTCAACTATAAACTGAAAATTCAAAATGTCCGATCTTTTCAGCAAAGTGAGAGATATTACTACCAACACAGAGCCACAAAAAAATTGAAAATCAATATAGGTAACCCAAAATTTAATATACTTTTTATATTTTTTTAATATACAAAATTTAAATTTAATATAGGTAATTCAAAATTTGCGATACTTTTTGAACAGACCTCGTATCTCCAGTTTGATATTGTGATTCTTACTGAGGTGAATATCAGGGAAGCATAATGACTTTTTTCAACTAAAAAGATATAAAATTGAGAACCAAAACAAGAGGTGGTAGTTTGATACTACTTGTTAACAGCACAGTTACTTTCATTGCACAGCACAGTCGTTTCATGTCCTCGGTAGTGAACGGACATCTCTCTGCTCTCTCGACATGCCGTCAAACTGTGGGAAATGTGGTCACATTGTAAAGCGCGTCAAAGGCAATGTTTCCTGTGGTGATTACCGTAAACAGTACCATCTTGCTTGTTCTTCGATGACGGAGGAAGACCTACGAACCCTGGAGGACCTGCAGTGGCCATGGCACTGTGTCTCGTGTCGTGAGAGGAAACGTTCCATCAGAAGTGACACCACCCCTATTAAGAGCAATGACAGCCTTGCTGGTGAAGAACCCGCAGCTGCTACACCGAATGAAATCCTGACTCGAATCAAGTGCCTCCAGGACGAGCAAGGTGAGATCAAAAAGTCCCTTCTGTGGTGCCACGAGACAATGAATGAGTTGAATAAGTCCATTAGCAACGTCAACGGTGCAATTGCAAGCCTTGGTGAAAAACTCGAGAAAACAATTGGTGATTTGTGCCAGTTGCAGAAACTGGTGTCAGAACTAGGACAATACACCCACCAATTAGAGCGAGAAACCAAGAGAAATGTAGTTGAGATCCAGGGGGTTCCATTCAAAGAAGATGAAATACTTAGTGCTATCATCCATCAGATAGGCCTGGCAATAGGAGTTCAAGTGGATACATCGGACATCGATTATGTCTATCGTGTGAAAACTCGTAGTGATTCAGATCAGCCCCCCATCATTATGCTTCGATTTTTGAGGCAAGGAATGGTTAGCGAGTTCCTTAGCCGGCAGAGAGTTAAACGAGACCTTAGTACACGCGACATTGGGTTTAATAACGTCCCCAATCAGACGATATATATAAACAAGGCCCTCACACAGTTCAATAGGAAACTTTACGCTAAAGCCAGGGAACTCAAAATAGC
>NW_027286719.1:11214600-11647100 GCF_022747635.1 Hetaerina americana | reverse complement strand
AAAACGGATATGAAACCATTGGGCCATGACGGCATTAGAATAACGGACCAGAAAAGGTGCCTTGATATAATACCAGTAATAAAGGATATCGTAAATCATTCAATATGCAATGCAACAATCCCAATGGTTTAAAAAAATTGTCATAAGACCTATTTACAAAGGAGGATCTCAGAAACACTTGAACAATTATCGCCCAATATCAATACTACCTACCATTTCAAAAATCATGGAAAGGTTTATGGCAGACAAATTGCTGAATTTACTAGATAAGAATGAAATAATATTTAAGTTTTAATTTGGTTTCCTAAGATATGAAGGAACCACACAATCCATTGAACTAGCTGTGAACTGTATCAGAGATTAAATGGATAGAAGGCTCAACACAGTAATAATATTTATAGATCTTAAAAAAGCTTTTCACCCAGTAGATCATAATGTATTGTCACAAAAGTTATACTGTATAAGGGTTCGTGGCCCCAGCAACCTTTGCTTTTCTAATTATTTAAAAGATAAAATAATTTATGCAGTGAAGATGATGAGATAGAATTACGTGTGCCACAAGGATCTGTTCTTGGCCCTTCACTAATTATAATATATATACATGACATATTCAAGTGCTGCCATTTCTGCGAGTTGATATTGTATGCTGATGATGCAGCTCTCATATCGAAGCATAGGGAACTAAAAGCAGCTATTCAGGGCATCAAACTTGACTTGAAAAATATCATTAAATGGGTATAGAATAATAATCTCATTATCAATGAGAAAAAATCCATAGTCATGTTTATGAAACATAAAACCTCGGACATCATAGATATTCAATTACGAATTTGTTCATATTATTATCCATTACCCCACGAATAACTGTAATTGCCTCATGCTCGAACAAGTAAATAAAAATGATTACCTGGGGGTTATCGTTGATCAAAATATAAACTTTGGTGAACATATTTTAAAAATAAATAACTAATTAAATTACATCCTTCATCATCAACAACAACATTTAGAAGAGCACTTAACAAGTTCATTTTCCTCAGGTAGTTAACTTAACCAGTATACGCTCCGTCATTCCACTCAGCTGTTATACAGATCACTGTGTCTACTTTGTTTTTTACCCTGCTTTTTTGTTTTGTCATCTCAAGCGGTAGGAGTTTGCATAATTATTTTTAGAAATATCACGCTTCTCATTACTCCGCATGTGTTGTCAATGTATTTAATTTCTCCAATTCAATTTCAGTAACTTAATAATATGTATACTCTGTAAAAATGATTGTTACAATGTACATGTATCTTTCCTCTAATTAATAGGGTTTTCGCAGGTTTTTCACACCCCCCTTCTCTTCGTGGGTGTTTTTCCTGCGTGGGTTTTTACTAGTTGAGCAATGCCACGCTCTCCCTAGCTTTTCCCACAAACCTCATTCTTTGCTTAGACTTTCCTCATTTTATTGTACTCTATCTTCACTGTCATTTAATTTGAGTATATGTAGGTGTATTCTTAATTTATATATGTATATGTATGTATGTATGGGTGTGTATGTGCGTACTTATGTTTGTATTTATGTATGTGTATGAATGCATGTATGTATGTATGTTTATGTGTGTATATGTATGTGTGTGTGGATATGTATGTATATGTCTAGGTATGTGTATGAATATAGGTATGTACGAGGGTCATCCGGAAAGTAGTACCCGTTCGTGAAATAAAAAGACAAAAGTAAATATTAACAAACATAAAAAATTTTATTTGAAAGAGGATACTTTAAACTACTTCTCAACATAATCTCCAAGCAAATTAAGGCATTTGTCATAACGTGTGACAAGTTTCTGTATTCCTGCTGCATAGTCCTTCGCCGCCAGCTCATTGAGATACGCGAGGGACCCATCTTGCACAAATTTTTGCATAATGCAGATGGTGTTTAACAATTTCATGAACAATTGTTCGAGAAACATTGGGAAAATGCTCACAGATGTCATCAATTGTGACGCGCCGATCGTTCCTCACGAATTCGTCAACTGAGCTCACCAGTTGGTCTGTAATGACAGACGGTCTCCCCGAACGCTCATCGTCGTGTGTGTTCCCCCTCCCCATGTTGAAGTTGCGACACCACCGCCGAACAGACGACTCGTCCATTACATTGTCTCCATACACCTCCTTTAATTGGCGATGAATATCACATGGGCGAACGTTTCTTGCATTGAAGAATTTAATCACTGCCCTCACTTCACAACTGGCGGCGTTCTCAATTTTTTTAAACATTGTAAACAATCACAGAAACAACACAGGCAATGCTAGCGTCACGCAACTTGGCTCAGAGAAGGCAGACAAGCCACTGAAGCTATCTGACCTCGTCCAGCGGCTACTCGCGTCGTCAGCACTTCATGCGGCACGAAAGGGTACTACTTTCCGGATGACCCTCGTATATGTGTGTGTATGTGTGTGTCTATATATATGTATATACTTTTTTCTTTTCGATGTGCAAATCTGTGTTAATGAATTGATGTCTGTCTATATGTACTTATGTGTACATATGACTGTATTTATAAGTTTAATGGCTAATATAATACTACCTTGATCAAAAAGTTCCCGGAATAACCACCGTGTGGCGCTCCCATTGTTCCGATTTGAGTTCTGTTTTTTTTGTTAAATTGGTACATCTGTTGTTGATATTCCCTTTAAATCTTAGTGTCATAACTTGACATTTGCAAAAGTTACGTAGCCAAGAGTACATCTATCTCTGTGTGTGTTGGCGATTTTTTACAATTGCAGAAATGGATTTAAATTTGCAACAACGAACTTGTATTAAATTCTGCGTAAAAAACGGATTTAGTGGCGCACGGACGTTGGAAATGTTTGAAAAGTGTTTCGGCAACGATTCTCTAAAAAAAACGGTCGTTTACCAGTGGCACGAGCGGTTCAGAAGTGGTCGTGAGTCAATCGAAGATGATGAACGCAGTGGCAGACCATCGACATCGAAAGTCGGTGAAAAAATTGATAAAGTAAAAGAAATGTTGGTCAATAACCGCAAATTAACCATCAGAGAAATAGCGGAGGACTTGAACATTGCCTATGGATCCGCCCAAGACATTGTGGTTAATGATTTGGGTTTCCGTCGTGTAGCAGCAGTGTTGGTGCCAAAAGACCTCAATTTCATGCAAAAAAGAGACCGTGTTGACGTCGCAAAAGACATGATTTGCAAGGCTGAATCCGATCCCACATTCATCAAAAGGATCATTACTGGAGACGAGACGTGGGTTTATGAGTACGACACGCAATCCAGACATCAGGCAAGTGAATGGCGTTCACCAAATGAGCCGAGACCAAAAAAACCACGTCGTTTTCAGTCAAAAAAGAAGGCAATGCTGACGGTTTTCATGGATTACAACGGTGTAGTGCATCATGAATTTTTGCCAGAAGGCCAGACAGTAAACAAAGAGTATTATTTGGGCGTTATGAGACGTTTGCGTGAAGCAATTCGCCGAAAGAGACCAGAAATGTGGGCAGAAAACTCGTGGATTTTGCACCATGATAACGCACCGTCGCACAGTGCTATCATTATTCGTAATTTTTTGACGAAAAATGCAACAAATACCATCCAACAGCCACCGAATTCACCTGATTTGGTTCCCTGTGACTTCTTTCTGTTCAATCGAGTTAAAAAACCATTACGGGGAACGCGTTTTAGCAGCCGAGAGGAAGTAATGGAAAAATCGCAGGAAGCACTGATGGACATACCGAAAACCGAATATAAAAAATGTTTTGAGGATTGGATCAAGCGCTGGCATAAGTGTGTTGCAGTCGATGGGGATTACTTTGAAGGGGACAATATAGATTTAGATGAATAAACTTGTATTTTTAATTTTCTGAATAAATTCCGGGAAATTTTTGATCAAGGTAGTATATCTGTGAGACATGTGAATGTAAACCAGGTCTTCATGTTGGTGAATGCTTCCAAAAATATCATACCATGAAAAACTATAGAGTTTAAATTATGGTTTATCAATAAATTTATCAATAATTATGTTATAAAATCCAAATAAATAAATTTGTATGAAAAGAAACTCCAGTTTTTCATTCTAGTGCCACGCTTAGTAAATTTGGGGTATTTAAAAAATTGAATCCCGAGTAGACTAAGGCAATGGAGGAAAAATAGCACCCGAGCGCAAAGGGTTAATGATTATCAGAAAAACATTCACAATGACAATCCTTTCCAGTTGGACCTTGTTTATACTTGGGTCATTCAATAAACCCTTAAGAAAAAATAGGAAAACATTATTTTGTGCAGATTTAAAAAATCTTTTTCAAAACATCTTCTTTTTAGCTGTATATACTTTTCTCAGTGGTTCTCCAATATTTTTCTTTGTTAAATGAAGGCATTTGTCTTCATTACTTTGCTCAGCTGTAGAAATAATGCATAATGCTCTGCATTGTTTACCCTTTCTGCAAATAGTCAATGTAGATTATTCTGTGTGTACCCCAAAAAACCTGTGACCATCACCTTATTGGCCAATATCACTGTCTTAGCCTTCTTTGGAGCTAGAAACCCACTGTTTTGACTGTTCTTTTCTTTCTGTGGCAGTGTATCCATGTTTTACCCATAGTTATGTAATGATGCAGAATCTCATCGGGATTGCGACGGAAAAGCACCAAACCAGCTGCAGAATCGACCTCATGATTGGATGTGTTTATGTTTAGATTTGAATGTAACTGTAAGTTTAAATGGCTAATATAATATGTATATGACGATGGGTTAAATGGAAGAAGGGACCATTTGGTCTCAATTTCGCCCAAATAAAGACCACTATCTATCTATCTATCTAAAGAGGGATAGCCACAAGTACCTACCTAACCTACGCAGCCACAAGTACCTACCGTTTAGTTCAGACAACATTCTTCAGCATCATACCCTGAAAACCATCTTCGGAGCCCGTTTGCCTACAAATATCCACTGTTTTGACTGCTGCTTTGTCTCTGGAGTGTAGTAGGGTATCCATGTTTCATCAACAGTTATATATCAACACAGAAACTCATCAGGATTGCGACAGAAAAGCACCAAAACAACCTCGGAGTCAATTACACAATTGCATTTGTTCTCTGCTGTTTGTTAACGTGGCACCCACCTTGCCGAGATTTTTTTCACACCTAATTTTTCGTGCCAAATTGAAACTACTGTACCTTGTGATAGGCCTATGGCCTCTACTATTTTGCACACATTGAGTCGTCGATCACTTAAAATCATATTGTGGATTTTGTCAATCATTTTGGTGGTATACACTTCCACAGGGCATCCGGATCTGCATTCTTCTTTTGTGGATGTGCGACCACGTTTAACCCTCTGCTCTCGGGTGCTTTTTTTCTCGATTGCCTCAGTCTACTCGGGATTCAATTTTTTAAATACCCCAAATTTACTAAGCGTGGCACTAGAATGAAAAACTGGAGTTTCTTTTCATACAAACTTATTTATTTGGATTTTATAACATAATTATTGATAAATTTATTGATAAACCATAATTTAAACTCTATAGTTTTTCATGGTATGATATTTTTGGAAGCATTCATCAACATGAAGACCTGGTTTACATTCACATGTCTCACAGATATATATCCTCTCTCTTCTTCCACCTTTGATTTTTCGGTTAGAGCAAACCGCACAATCTTTATGTTTTTTGTTAGGGTGAGGTGTGATTATATGGATTTTCCCATCTAATCATTGCTCTATGTTTGTGGATGGTAATCTAACCCTGGAAGCTTGTGTACCATCTCGGAATTCTCCAACGAGATCGTGAACTAGTTTCCTAACAAATTTCACATGCGAGATCAGGTTTTCATTTTTTCTTTGTCGGCATTCTTTATACAATATATATGAATTTACAACACTGATCTCAAGCCCCCAGAAAAACAATTGATGCCACCATTTTAGAGTTTTCCTCGTGAAACAGTACGTGCTTGTGTAATGAACAGCTATATCAACTCCCCCATAAACTTAGCATAGTTTGTCACAACCTTGGGTTTGAAAACTATTTCATTCCCACCACCACGAACTCTCCTTTCCATGGACTCGGTCTCTGCAGTGTCCCACGTACTGAGCATTCTGACTATCCCCTTGTCTTTCCATGCAAGGAGCATTATGTTTTCATCCCTGTAAGCCACTCTCTCTCCTTTCTTTAGCTTTGGATGTTTGATCACAGGTGGATTATCTTTCCTATTGGGCACTATTGTCCCTGTCAAGTGTGTTTTTTCCTTTAGCAATTCCCTTGCGAGAGTGACACTAGTGTAATACCTGTCAGTGAAGAAATGATAGCCTTGAGAACCAGATACTGAGTTCTTCAATCTTTCATGCAGTTCTAAAACTATTCTGCTAGTTAAAGGGAGATCAGGTCTCACCAATGATTCAGTTGTTATTCCACCATAATAAGGGACAAATGAATGCACGTAACCACATTTGGAATCTGAGAGGACATATAGACGAATACCCCATTTTGTCGGCTTTTTAGGATTATACGTGATGAAGTGTATCTTTCCCTTGAAACCAACAACAGCCTCATCAACAGAATTCTCCCTTCCAGAGCAGAATCTCTCCCTAAATTTCATTTCAAGGTATGACAAGAAGCAGTTTTCCTTCTCGGTTCTTGTTCTCAAATCTTTGCTTGACTTTTGATCATTTTTCAAGAGTAACAACCAAAATATTTGCAAGAACCTTTCTCTTTTGGCAACAGCTCCAAAAACTGATATATGAGACTCAAACTCCGTGGACCAATAACTCTGTAAGTTAGGGTGATTCAATACACCCATATTTACTATTACGCCAAGAAAAGCCTTCATTTCCGCAATCATCACATCTTTCCAAATATTCCAAGTGGATCGCCGAGATAGTTCTTTCTCACTAATTTTATGCCTAGCATACTCGTTAGTTTCTTCCGTTATATTTTGTATCAATGTGTCTGTAAAAAACAACAGAAAAAACTCTATTGGTGTGGCACATCCAGAAGGAACTTGAGGTCCAACACATAACTGACCAGTGGAGAAGGGGATTCTGCTAGGCTCATGGTCATTCACAGATACAGCATTCCACTTTTCTTTTTCCGGTTTTCCACCATTAACACTACTTTCACTGGGCCTTATGCCCGAATGCACAATGCTATCACCTATAATTCCATCACTATCACTTGAATAAACAATTGTGCGTCTTCGTTTTGTCGGCATTAATTCAACATCACTCTCACTGTCAGTACATTCACCCTGATCTTTGGACGTTTTCCTTTCCATAGTTCCACTAGGACCAGCGACTGGCTCATCATCTCCAAACGCATTCTCAGATAACTCACTTTCGCCACTATTATATTCGCCAATAAATTCGTCAGTTTCGACGTAGAAGTCTTCGTCGCTGCTTTCTAATTCTTTGGAATACTTATCCATCGTTGGTGCCATAAATGCTCTCAGACAAACCAAAGAGAACTCGCACATGGATCTGCAAAGAGCTTCTCGACCATGTCAGTGAGGATCCAAATTTCTTAGACAATTTCATTACCAGGGACAAGATGTGGACGTTCAAGTACAATCCTGAGACCAAGCAACAAAGTGCAGAATGGCACACCACATCATCCCCTTGACCCAAAAAGGCTCGCATGTCCTAATCAAAGCAAAAGAGCAAACTTGTTTGCTTTACCAATTCCAAAGGAGTGATCCACAAGGAATTTTTGCCACCTGGAAAAACCATAAATGCAGCTTTTTATGTGAAAGTCCTTGAAAAACAGTGAAAATGCATTTTCTAAGGGTGCCCAGCCATTGCACAGTCATGGAAGCTTCAACATGACAATGTACCCAGCCACACCGCATTCTGCGTAATCGACTACCTGGCCAAGCACAATGTGGCAACCCTGCCTAAGCCATCCAACCCACCACACTTCTCTTCCCCTGCCTCAAATCCATGCTGAGAGGACATCCGCAGGGCTCAGTTGAAGCTTAGCAGCATTCTGGGTGCCACTGCCATCCAGAAGGCGTGGTAAACCCACTGGAAGCAGTGGGCCGATGCACAAGGGTGCTACTTCAAACACTTTTGACTGCATATATGAATTCTGGCAGTAAATTTTTTTTAATCGACTCAGTACTACTACTGAGGAGGTGAAAATCGGTCAGAATGAGTAACTACTAGCTGGCAAACCATTCGTCCAACTAAAGGGGAAGCATCTGTTGTAAGAGAACCCTCTGTCATCAGGGAAAACACCTGCGTTATGCTTCTAGAAACGTAAGCAAACCTCTGAGACTAAGATAAGGAAGGTTCTTTACCACAGGAGGATGATGCAACCTCAAAAAAGCACAACAAAGGAAAAGTGCTAGGGTTAGAGTTACTATGAATCAATGACTCATGTCTTGGACACTCCTCAAACAATGATGATGAAATCTCAAAAAAGCATGACTCCAGGAAAAGGGCTAAGGTTCGTGTTTTACTATGAATATAATAGATCATATCTTGGACCCTCCTACTCAACATTCCTGACTATGCAATAGATAGGGAAAGAGCAGGCAGAATTTTGATGAGACAGCAGACACTAGGAAGAAAAGAAAATGAAAGAGTCCAAACTAGGAAGCAATGAACTACAGAACAGCAGACTGAGGTAACTTTACATTCTGGTGATCTTTTTTTCAGACACCGATAATCTCTCAAAGACATTGCTTTACATTTAGCTGACTTCTAAGTAATGAAGGGCAAACAATGCAAATGAAAAAGAACTTGCAACACAGTAAATAGATAACAACAAACATCTGTATAGGTGGTGGCATCCTTTGGACACGGCATTTATGTCGACGACGACATTTATGTTGATACCATTCATTTATAAAACAAGCCATGCTTTTAATTAAGCTATACTTTACTTGTCCTTTCATGCAGATGATTACAAGAAAAGTTATTTGAAAAATAGACAAAAATCCAAATACCCCTCGTGGTGCAACTCCGTGCCAAGTGTGGCTCGACATTCGAGCTGCTGCCATTGCTAACAGTGTCGAGTCACACTCGACATCCGAGTGCAAACGGTTAAAATTATCACAAATCAAGGGAAACAGAAAATATTAAGATGATGTATCAGGTTGCTTCTCAATAATGAAAAGATTAGTTAGATAATGCAAATATAAGAGGTAAATTTATTCCCAATGTTCATGAATTCATCATTCTTCAAGCAAGTTCCACATAATCTCATACTATAATTATGTGGTACCTATGAGTGTAATTAAAATTTGCACACTCAACATCCAAGTGCAAAAGTTTAAACTCATTCACCCAATTGTAAACATTTGCTAACACAGGAGCAGATGTGCCATGAACTTTGTCCAACTCAGCTTTGATTTTTTTCTGCGCCCACCCTTTCAAATACAAGTGTTTAATCACTGCTTGAAACTCATTTTTATCCATTTTTATAGGCAAATTAAAGTTGTTTACTTCATTCGATGACAACAACAAAACTATTTGACCGATACAGCTAAAACTTCAACAGATGACTAGTTAGGAGTGTTATTTAATGGAAAAAATGTATTTTTGATACTACGAGCACCATCTCTTCGATTTTCTAAGGACTTATTGTGCCACCCTCGTAACATGCAATGGCAAGCACTGATCTGCCACAAACATAGGCTGGAAATACTGCATAATGGTGGAGTCCCAATTTAGTGGCAGAGTTGACTGATACCACCAAAGTAACATAACTCAAAATAATTTCCATAACGCTAAGAGTGAAACAGCAGTTGATTTTTGGCCAGGTAATATTAATTTTCTAGCAGGGAGAATAAATAAACCCCCCCTCGAGTGAAGTTGGTAGCTCTGACCCCAATGGGAAAGGATATCCCACATGCCCCATGTTTCAATTTGTTGTAGTCACAACTCTTTCCTGTGTTTGCTTATTTTGGTCCAGGTCCTCGGGACACCTGGGCCAGCAAAGCATGCACCACTTATGAACTTCATGGAAACATCTCTCCTTTTTAACTCCTTTCCATGAGGTCTCTGTGTCAGAGGAATATCTAAAGCAAATTCACTTCAATCTTTACGACAACATAACCAAAAAACTACCCTCACTCCTTTTGGTCCATAGCAAGTGCAACTAGAGCAGTAACCACTGACCTGGGCAGAATAGCCTCCTCAGGTAATATTCACAACCTAAAGATGTACTATTTCTATTACATTTTACATTACCATCAACCCTTTCCATGTCATTTGTAAAATCAAATTTAAAAGTTGTTCAAAATTTTCCTTGTCATTTTGTAAGGAGTTAGTTCGTCATTCAGGAAAAAAATATCTCATTTGCAACCTGATAGCAAAAACCCACCATACTGGAAACATAGCTAAATGCATAACTTTTAGAGCCAAATCATAACATATGATTTCATTTCATACTATATATCTACAGGCAGGTTTAAAAATTATTAAATGGAGGCATAGAGTGGGACATGGTAGTCAGTGAGTGGAGTGTTTGACCAAGGACTGGAGGGCCAGGGTTCGATTCCCAGACACCCAAGCTGGGTGATTTGTTTGAGAACCAGACCATCCTGCGAAAAAACATTGTTGGCTCAGGGATAGGAACTGGCCTCCATACCGTGACGTGTGAATTTCACGCACCATTGGGCTTGGCACTTTATGTAAGCCCTACCTTCACTAATCAAACCAACCATAGTTTTTGTTAGAGATCATAATTTACCTGCAGTTAACTCTTGATTATACATGCTAATGGATGCATGATGAAGCAAAGGCAATTGAAAACATGGATAACTGAAATACATGGAAAATATGCTGTCGATATATACAGATATATACGGAAACTTTCCTTTATCATTTTGTGTGAATAATTAGTTTTGAAGCAATGGAAAGAACATTTTCTCCATTTTCCAGCAATTATATAAGGGTAGAATTAGAGAGTCACACGAACAAACTATCATCAAGTGAATAGCAGAAGATATTTTCCTCGGAAACCTACGTCAATCTTGTGGCCAGGAATAAAAAATTGACTGGTGATGGACTAATTTCAAAAAGGATCTTTGATACTAATTTATATTCATCATATGATACCAATTAAAATATGCAGCATAGGTAATTAATGACTTATTTCTGGCAGTAAAACAATGCATTTGCTCACCTAACATGACAATATGGCATGACAATTCTCAGGGCATGTGAATACCAGGGAAATGATAATGGGAAAATAAGGATGGTACAAAAAATTTTTAATTAAAACATTACTTACTATAGACAGCTTCTGATTTTGTGAAATTAAAAACTTTTGTAATAGCACAGGTATTGTAAACTTCAATCAAAGTTTCAATGCCCTTAATTGTCTTCACGATTGCATTGTTATTTAAGTTTCAAGTTTCTGGGAAGAGAGTAGCAGAGATAATCAAAAGTTTACTGTACTTGTAATGCTACTAAAATTAAATGATGATAATCAAACACATTACTATTAAGAATTTTACAGCCAATATAATGGATATAAAAAGCCACAGTAATCAACCCAAAGGTCGGTTTGGTAGGTGGTGGCAAAGTTCACCCAGTACTACACCCAATACGGCGTGTGAAATTCACATATCAGGGTATGGGGAGCCAGTTCTTTTCCGTGCCGGTTATGGTTTCCCAGAGAGATCTGGTACCGAAAAAATCACAAAGCTTAGGGTGCCCAGAGAGGCTTGCCCAGGAATCCAACCCAGGCCCTCCAGTCAGTATTCCAATGGTTAACCCCTGGACTACCACGACCCCCATAATGGGTATATTTCAATACAATTATACACAATTATTAGAGGAATATATTCTGATGCTATCAGCGCATAAAAAATATTTTCTCTCAAAATACAATTCCAATACTATACAGCTACATTATTGAGTAAATAATCTTAACACTAACTTGTTGAGCGAAAAATATGTTATTAACGACATCTTCATCCTTCACAAAACTTTCACTCTTGTCAACTATTTTTCTTCGGGATCTTCTCTCCTCTATCCACCGAAATAGGAAAATGAATCCATATACTGGTCCCTCAATTGACTTCTGTAAATCATAAATTTCTTCTACTTGCACCCCTTTCACTCCAAAGTCTTCGAGGAGAAGCGTGAAGAGTCCTGAAATGCATTACCACAGGATAATCAACATAAATGTTCATTGGCACTTTTTCTTAAGTTTTGTAATACCATAAACTAAATACATAACCAATAAAATGTACATAAAATAGATTTAACCAGTTTTTCAGTTCCCCCTCCTACACAAACCAGGTAGAATAAGTCAAGAACCCTCATTACCCAAGCCAACCAATACCACATCAATTCAACATTTAAAAGAAAAAGTTTTTGCAAATACCTCATCTCTTCTTTTATTAATTATTGATGATTTCTTTTTCTAACACCTTCCCACGACGTATTTCTTTACCCAGTTAGCATGCAACATTTTTGCACTCAAGACTGTTCAGCATTAATCTGTAACTTGTTTTGCCTCAGAAAGGTACTTTGCAAATAATCCAGAAGAGGAGAATCACCCCGCCTAAGACCGTAACTTGTTTCTTCCAAGAAAGGAGAAAGATGAATCTCCTGGAGAAAACGAGTCTTCCAGCCTTAGATTGTAACTCACTAAGAAACTTCTGGGAGACCGATGGGAGAATCATTCATGCCAGTCCAGAGGGGCCACCTCAAAGTTATCTCAATCCCATTTCTGGAAGATACCTACAGAGATTTCGAATCATCAACCTGCCTCACTCGAAGTAGCATTTACTGACCCCATACTCTCACCAATTTCATAGATAATGGCAAAGATAAAATAAAAACTTTTCAAATCAGGCACTTATACACTTAAATGCAACATTTCTTTATGTCGGTCAGATAGGAACACATTTTAAGACACAAGCAAAATATCACACTAGGGGCTCAACAATCAAAATTCCAAATCCCTGTTTACAAAACACCTTGTAGATTACATCCAACATAGAAATTTTTTCCCCAAAACACTGCATATCCTCCCTAAAAGATTAAAAATGGGCACTCCCAAACAAACTGAGATAAGGAGACAGTTGGTAGAACCCAAAACAACAATCTGTAATGAGCAATTGTACCAGCAACCCTCCCCACTTCTTCCTGAGAAACTAACCTTGAGGGAAAAAACCAAATAAGACCCTTCAATGCACCTGATCACCCTGACCCTTTCCATACCTCTCCCCTTCACCCCACACTATGGCATGGGTTGAAGTGGGAGGGGTATGGGAATGGGCGAAGGCATGAGGACCTTCCTTCTCTTACCCAAGTAATTCCAAAAACCTCTTTCAAAATCCCACCCTTCTGCACCCCCAACCATAACCCCCCTCCTCTCTGTCCTAAGGGTATATATTCCAATGCTGATTGTAATGAAATTTGTACCTGATGACAACCCGAGCTGGTGAAATGCATTATATCTAGGAATTGGAGTTTCAAATATCTGAGAAACTGTACTTTTACTATATATATTTCACTTTAATACACTTTCATATATTATTTAATTTCTTCATAAATAGTTTTAAAGTTATGTAAGGATATTGTACTGATATCAATGATTAAATTTAGGCATGATGGATCTTTCCATTAACGAAGTATTGATATAATAAAAATAGAAAGCATATACAGACCATGCTGTGGCAAAGACTTTATTTAGCCTATGCCTGAGGTAAGAATCAGTAATTTTACAATAGACCACATTTATAAAGATTTCTAAAATCAGCAAACAGAGCAAGTTGAGCAAGTTATAGCAGGTTGATTGAAGTTAACTAATTCGGCTGGTGTGAGTTTACTAAAGAATGGACTATGAACGTGCATAGTTATCTGAATCTGCTGATACAAGCATTATCATCAGAATATAGGGCCATTTTTCAAATTTTCTTTCTTTGCAATAATTTTTAATCCAAAAATTTGCTTTTCTTCCCATAGCATCCCATAGTTATCGTAATGTTTCAGCTGCAAAATTAACACTGCTGTTACATTCAAATGTTACCAATAGATCAATTGGAATGCTAACTAGACTAAGAATAGATATTTTCTACTTTCAAAAATAACGATTCAAATTTAACCGTTTAATTGCGATTTTTAAGAAATTGACATCCCTATCACCACAAATATCCAGGCAGAAAAATGCAGCAGCAATAATCTGAACTAATTCATTTACCACTATGTTTATAAATATTAAATATGCAAACACTATCATACTCTGAGTAGTTACAAAACATTTCATTGGCTTGCAAAACACTTCTTAAAGAACTCTGCAACTTCCATGATTTTCTTCGAGTTTTGAGATTTTTCTCCCTTGCAGTCCGCAGAAAAAGTTTTCTCTGACAGACCTATATCAGGAGAAAACGTTCTCCCTTTTCTTTTGGGGAAAAAATTTTCACACTTAAGACTCCTAATCCAAACACTCAACAAACTTTGAACTGGCTAAGAGATTAAAATTGGCAGAACACTCAGTTAATTAATTATCTCGCCAAGTTTTCTGTACAAAGGTAATTGCATGGAGTTCTTATTGCACTAAGGGTTCATAAATCAGTCCGCATGTAATTACTATGCTGTCTTTGACATGATCCAAATAGAAATTTTAACACAAAAATGTTTCAATTTTTTAAGAGGAGGCAATAGTGAATTATTTCTCCGAGACAATGTTGCCACTTACCATTGGTCACTTAACGTCACCAGCAATTGCATAAACATGCATTAAATTCCAAATAAGTTTCAGAAATATTGCATTTTGATTTTAAGTTCTTGTATAAGACAGGACTCAAGTTTTCTTTTGGATACATACTTTTCCTTTCTATCAGCCTGAATGGGTGCACATTTCGTTTAGATATGAGCAGAAGAGCAATTATCTGGTACCTAGTTTAACTTTATGTATTTACAAAGAAATTAGATATTAATACATAATTCTTTATTTTTGGATTGCAATTACTTTTTAAGATATTGCAACTCTGTGATTGATCTTTGATGTGCAACTGTTACAGATACTTAACACTAGTTCAGGGCCACAGGAATCTTAATTATCCTAAAAACGTACATAACATGAGTCATTTAGTGAATTGGATAAGGATAACATGCTGTCCTTCACTGTATATATGTAAACCACCCCAGTACCATATCCTCAATGAAGTACGAAGTGCTACAAAATGACGAAGACTTTCCTGAAATTATGATGCTTTCTAAGAGATTACAAAACTTAAGCAACCTAAAACTTCGGCTACTTCGAAAAATAATAAAAACGTTTACCATACAATTTCAAATCCTCTGTTATTATATACTGCCATTAGGAATAATAATAACTTCAAACCGTGAAAAAATATATTAAAAACAATTTTAGACTTTAAAATAAAATATTGGCATCCGCCCAATTTTTAATAAAAGCATTCCACCTCTAAATAAATGCAAGCTTGGCTTTTACAACTACTACTTTCTCAATTCGCAAAAATGTATTGCTGCCGAACAATCGTTTCAGCCACGCTGACCAGACAAAGAGTAGGAATTCGTCAATATTATTACCTTTAAAAATACATTTAGGAATTTCTGGACTTAAACCGTAAACATTAAAGTAAAGCGTTGAAAATAGTTAACGCTGAGATTCGAAGATACCAGTGATCATATCACAAGCTTGTTACAGCAATTCCCCATGCGATTGCGGCAAATTATAGAGTAATCGAGAGAATAAAATTAAACGGGTAAAACTGCAATCAAAGACCTAAAACCTGGCTGTCAAATACTTAAAATTACATTGGGCTACATACAAAAAGTTCATTGAAGCAACTTTTAAAATTATAAGATTCTAAAATATACTAGCCTGGATCACTCTCCAGTTCCAGCCATCCTTCTGTTAAACGATTGATATCCACTGGCATTTTAGGAGGAGAAAATAAAATGAGTTAAATACTCAAGAATATGCGATTATTACAGGATGCATCGCAATTCATGTCAGGAGGGTAAGCAGCTGCAAAGTGACCATGATTCTAAGACCCTAACTAAAACACACGAAATAATAAACCACTCCCAGCACAATCACTGCATTAGTATCAGATATTATTACGATTTTCGACATAGATGACAGCTGCAGTCCAACCAACGCCGCAATTACCCAATAGGGGCCCCGCTAGATGTTCAGCTGATCTGAGCCGTTTACAAACACGTCGAAGCAGTTGGTCGAACCCAAGGGTAGTCCATTCCCATGTTAGAAGTCCAAAACCACCGTTTTCTCTAGATAACCCGTAAAAAGAGCGAGGATTTGCAATGAAATACGATATAGTTACTTTCTTGGTCAATAGGTAGCGCTGGCGTCACAAGACTGCGCCGTGGCTTTCTTCCATCATTTATATTCCCGTATTTTCTAATCCTTCCTTCTATGTATTAATAATTTTACAATTATATAGTATATTTTATTATCAAATCGAAGCCCCAATATTAGGAAATTAGTTGGGCGATGGCCGCAGGAAAGAAAAACATCTGCATTAGCTTTTTTATATTTATTGAACGGAGAACCGCATGTAAGTCCAATTCACAAACCACAAATCATTCATTATAATTGAACTTTTATTTAAAAGCACATTTTTACGACAAATCAGTACAAAATAACTGCCAATCTTTCGAAGGTATCACTAACACATTCCAAACATGCTTCCGTATCGTCTAGTACCTGGCTCTGCAATAAAGAAAAAGAACTATTAAAATTTAGACATTGAGCAAGGAAGAGTAGACTTCTGAGTCCACAATTCATGGCAATTTATATTAAATATGGGTAGTTAATAGTTGAAGCATAAGCTTTATTCTCTCTAATTCATGAAACTAGTGACTACAACTGCTGCAATCACCATGAGAGTAATTTAAGATGACGGATTCACAAAAAGATGTAAAAAAAACAATTATTAAGGCTGAAAACTCGTAATGATAGTGAATTAATTTTCGTGGTAACTAAAGATAGAGACACAAAAATGATAAATTAGGTCATTTTATTATATATATGACGCCATTTCAGTAAGGAGATCACTTATATAGAGAGGAATACAGAATAGGATCAGGACGTAATTGCCTGTTATGTAGATTTCGAAAAGGCGCATGATAAAGCCAATTGGGGAAAAATTAATGAGTATATTACAGAAAATACGAATAAATTGGTGGTACATGAGGCTAATCCGCAACCTGTACGTCTCCGACTGCTCAGGTGCGAGTGGGGAACGGGGAGTCCGAATGGGCAGTGTTAGGAAGAGGTTGAAGGCAGGATTGTCCATTGTCACCGGTGCTGTTCAACGTATATGTGGAGGGAATGATTAAAGAAGCATAGGAAGAAATGAATGTCGGCGGGGAATTCGTAAAATCAGTTAGGTTCACTGATGACCAATCTTTAGTTTGTCAGTCAGCCAAGGGGTTGCAAGCATTGCTGAATGAATTGGAAACTACGTGCGACAGATATGGGATGAGAATCAATATAAATAAAAAAAGGTTATGCGATTTTCCAAAAAGAAAAAGGCTAAGCTAAACATTAATATAGGAGTAGTAGTAGTTTTGAGGGGAGGCGACCGACAGCTGAGGTCATTTGCGCCATAGGGGATGGATAGGAAAGGATGAAGGGTGGAGAGAAACCCGGCGTCGGCATTAGCCTACTCTTTACGAAAGGCGCCAAGGGGTCCGCAGTTTAACGTCCCATCCGACGGACGGCGTACTCACTCAAAGTGCCCTCCACAAAACACCTCAAATAGGGATCGAGATACCTCTGCAGAAACTAGAGTAGGTGGAACAGTTTACGTATCTTGGAAAGGTTTTGGTACAACACGGTCAAAGTATTAGGGACGTAAGAAGAAATGCGATGGGCAACAAGGCTTTCACAAGGAGTTGATGACAGGGACGTTGGGTAAGGATATTAAGAAAAGACTCGTAAAAACTTTTATATAGAGCGTATCTATGTACGGCGCGGAAACGTGGTCATTGAAGCAGGAGGATAGACGTAGACTGGAGGCTTTTGAAATGTGGGTGTGGAGAAGAATGGAGAAGGTGAAGCGGACAGAGGAGAAAACAAATGAGAAAGTACTTTGAATGGTGGGCGACGAGAAGGGATTGTTGGGAGAATTCTTAGGACGCAGGAAAAATGGATGAAGGGTGTATTGGTCGGCAGTGGGATGTTGAAGACTGTTTACAATGGACTTGTGCATGTATTGTAACGATTCCCGATCATACTGCAGGTAGAACCAGTATTTTATTTACCAAGGCAAGGAAAACCAATTCTTAATCATTCGACATCCGCATGGGTATAATATAATTATTCTGAAAATGAAATAAATTTTTATGATTATTAATGATAAAAATGATTCCATAATTGGCTGCTGACATTTGCGCGCGAGATCGTTATGATTCTTATTACACTACTTACTTACCTCTCAATCACCCACGGAAAGTGACATGTTTTCCTCCTCTAGAGTCACAGCCTAACACGCAACTTCATTTAGGTGACAGAGGCGATATTTTGACAATTCAACAGGAAAATATCACAGAAAACTCATGTTCTTTGGAAGTTAGCGAGATTCAGTTTAAATCGAAATTGGATCCTTTCTTAATAAGACGCTACATCCCTATCCCCACCTCCTCATATAGGAGGTGTAAGGTCTGTTCCCTGGTTTAGTTGGGAAACCCTCTCACAGATGGCGCGGAATAAGGCCCAAAAAAACGCAAACCATTGTCTTCCAGTCACTGGCGATGCGGCCCTTGAGTGAGCATGCGTCTGTAATGGCGGCACTAGCAAGACAATCATTGTACATTGAGTATGGAATAAAACTCAGTTATGTTTTCTTCCAGGCCAAATTCTTATAACATTCCTCCAACAAAATCCACTGCAAAATCTACCATGAAATGCTTCTGAATGACATTTTGTCTGATAAAAAATTAAACTAGTTCGATAGTAATGAAATACAAAATCACCATGTATTTTAGGAAACGCAAATATTAAATATGAATACTATAACTTCAAAAGGTAGGTATACCCGGGCCCAATAGCTCTAAACCGTTTGAAGTGAGATTGGATCCTTTCGCATGAATTGTTAAATGATGCAAAAGTGGATAATAATTAAGGAAAAATATTCCTTTAGTTTTCAGAGAGAACGAAAGTATCAAAAACACATAGGTGCTGTTCCACAAATCACTTTACTCTTAGTCAATGATTAGCGAAAGCTGGTATTCTCAGTAAAATATATGATAATGTGGCCCAATGGACTCAATGTTTAATTTTATTTTCCCATTGATAAGTTGACAGACAGTATTTCAGAGTGACAATGAATAAACCTATAAATTAATACTCCATCCTTGAAGTAAGTATATGCAATATAAATTCCAAAATAAAAGTTTCTTGCACAATACAACCTGATTTTATTCAATGCTCCTCTTTAATAGTGACCTCATCCCTGCTGTGGCATCTCCTCTCCTCTTCCTGAACCCAAACTGGTCATTCCCTAAGTATTCATTTACCCTGCTCTCCATCCTTAATTGGTGTTTCAGGGAACCTCTTCAGCTGCGTGCGAAATCAAAATTATTGTTCCGTATTCCTTACATATTACTACCTTTCCCTTTATTGGGATAGGAACTAAAACTGATCTGACAGTCTTCTGGTCAAATTCTTTCCTCATAAATGTTACTAATTAGTCCATAATAACAATTCTATACACCCTTTCCCAAACTTTTAAGTAGTTCCGTGGGACTCTTATCTACCTCCACGGTCTTTATTTGATACGAATTTCCTTTCTATCCAATTTCTTTTCCAATGCCTTTTCTATCTTGGCATTGAGTATGCATAGACCTAAGCTTCCCTCACCAACATTATACTCTCTTTCAACGTCTAACCTTGCTGGTCTAGTGCCTTAACCATACAGTTGTTCTTCTGTATATTCCTTTGACCTCTTTTGGATCATTTTTGGTTCAACTAGTATTTATCCAGACTTATCTTTGATTGTTTCTTACAGTTTCCCTGTTCCTTCCTGACAGTGCTTTCACATTCGCGTATGACGCATCAATTTCAACTTTTTTTGTAAACATTCCTTATCCTTGTATTGCAACTTCCCCTGAGCTTCTTTAGCCCTGTTTATTTCACACCACGGTTTATTCCTTCACTCTTTATCCTTACTTATACCTAATTTGGTATTCATATTCTCCCATTTCCTTCTCTCATCTATCTTTGTAATCATATCGTCTGTCATGCATAGATTCTTATTCCTCCATTTTTGTTAGCAACTTTCGATATCTTTTTTTTTACCCAGTTCCCATTTTTCTTCAATAGTATCCAGCTCCCTGTCCTCATCCATTATTTGCTCTACAGTCTGCTAATAAAACCTGGATGTCTTTCTGGTTAAAGCTTATACATTCTGTTTCCTAAACAATCTTCCCTAATTTACCCTTTTCAATCAGATACTACACTTCATTGTCGCTACATTATGCTATGAATCCACATTTGCCCCGGGCAACTATGAATTGACCACGCTGGTCCTAAATCTGTGCTTGAATATAATGTAGTCTCATACTTTCTTCAATCCCTCAGCATTTGGCATGGGTACCTATGGCTTTATAATATGGCTACAATGACAACAACTAAAGAAGCAAGTTAATTACCTAAGGAGAATAAGAAAACACCTTTTATGCTACTCCATAAATAACTTGGTAATAAAATGTGCACGTTAGAACAGGAGTAGAAATTCATGACGCACAAAGAATGGTTGTTTCAACAGTTTTCCCATTGATTCGCCCATTTTTTAATCCTCATATTCAAATAGTATGTACAAATAAGAATCATTAGTTTTACTTTAACAAAAATGAAATATCATTGTAGCCTATCATTGTGGAGCCTATTGTAAAATTAATAAAAAATACAGTCATGGAATATTATTATTTTCCGCAATAAAGGTGAAGTGTCCTTGTACACTTTGTCATGGTCAATATTGAACGTCCCGAGTATCCAACTGCCTCTTTCCGTTCAATAAGCCAAGTTGTTCCAAGCTACTGTTTCCTGCTTCTTCTGTTTTTCATTTTAAACATTAACTATTTTTGATTCCTTGTGCTATACCAGCAGAAATTGTTAACTGTCACTGCTTCTTGGGTCAGTTTTCAAATGTATTCGAGTTAGCCTTCTTTATAGAATCATGTTCATACAAATGCTCCCCAATATAATGATTCTTGTGCAGAATATTCTGCTCTCCTTCTCTTGCTGTCCCTTTCCATAAGAATTAAAGTGAATCGCACTTCAAAAATATCTCACCCTTTTTGTTTGAGATACTGCATGAACAAGTCATTATCCTCATGAAAATTATTCTTAGAAGTTTTGAGCTGGAACCCCAATGGGCACATTTAAGAGATTTACAAAAATGTGTTCGATACTACCAAGTAATCAACATCTTAAAACAAAAATAGGAACACAGACAAAAAATATTAGCACCTTTCTTTTTGAACAAAATTGGAGAGAATTAAATATATATATATATATATATATATATATATATATATATATATATATAAAGTTAGATTTAGAACTGACCTGGAGGCTTCACAAGTATCTTAATGTATGCAGAATGTGATGGGTTAATGGTGGTTTTGCTCTGGGAGATGATGCAGGGATCTGAAACTTTAGGGATTGCATGTCAGAGAGGAAGGTCATTTGGATGCCGAGCTCTTTTGGCTCTTATAGGAAATGGAAGAGAAGAAGCGAAAAGTGCCTTGAAATTAATCCAATTCATAAAATATTTACCCACATTCCATTTTATTTTGCAATATGAAACCTTTCTCCAGCTTCCATAGAAATATACTGGTAAAATACAATTCAATAAACATATTCTGAATAAATATACCTCTCTTTGGATTATACTCCTGTTTTGGAAGTCTGTCTCTATTTAAATTTGACACTGATGAATTAGTTTTCACTAAAATGTATAAGTTTTTGCACACAACAAAAATATTGGTTTGGAATCAAACTTCGGCACATGCTGAAAACCATGCTCTTGATACACTTGAATCACAGACGTACCTAATGCATTACGACAATAACTCTTCAAGGCCTTTTATATATATATATAATATATTTAAAGAGTGAATTCACAAAGCCCTAACTTAATAACCTGATGAGCTAACAAAATATATCTGTTATTCAATTTTATAACATTCTTCTCTCTTTTAACAGTAACAATCCCATAGAGGGATGAATTAGTAAATTCAAGAAATTCTGAGATGCATGGCATCATAAAACAACTAAGAAGTACAAATTATTTAGAGATTAGATAGAGAAATAGAAGTGTTAATCTGGGGGACTAAGAGAATACATTTTATAGTGGCCTGGATATTTACGTGGATATGACTAAGATTTTTAATCCCCAATTTGCCTTTTCTGTGATTCAAAAGTTAACAATAGTGCCAATACAAGAATACACGGAAATGCTTATGAAATTAAAGTCTGATGAAAAATCCCTAGAAAAAATTGGAACCTTAGGACTTACAGTATAAATGACTTTGTATTATTTTAAACTTGAAATCCTTTACTTACTAATTGAGTATCAAAGAGAACACTTGGGATAGCCATCTGTACTACATTTCATACAAATAGTTGCTTTCACAAATAAAACTAATGAAGCATTTAAATAAGTCAGATCAGATATGCAAGATCATGTACTGGTGTTACCAACCTTATGCCAAAAAAGTGATATCTTCTTCATTGGGTGGAATACAACAAGTTCAGTTACACAAATAAATATGGCTTGGGTAGCCCATGATTGCAAAGAAACTTGCTCCTATTAGTTAAACCCAACAAAATAAGGTGATAATGATAGTAAAAAAATATTATCTTAACAGGTGATACAATAGCTCATTTGACCAATATTTAAACAAAAATGGCTATTAACTATATGAATCAATTTGCCCAAGGATGGTTTTCAAGTAAAAATATAGCTGAAAACAACAGCCACATATATCAAAACCCAATAACCAGGTTCACATTTATGTTAGTCACTACCTCAATCATACTTATTGTATGCATATTATGAAGTAAAAATTCAAAAACATATTAATTTTCATAAATTAGAATTCTTTTTAATTTTTCACAATGATCAAGTAATTTAGATATTGATAAGTGATTCCCAAAGTCTTGGTGATTATCAAAAATAACAAAACAATGAACCATTTATTTAAAAATGACAATACTATTACAGAAACAAACATTAAAATATTAAGAAACTAGAATGCCAATCAGCTTATGAATGATAAAAAAGCAATGAAATTCATATGCAAATCCAAGATCAGCTGATTGCCAAAAATAACAAAACTTTACAAGGATACTTTTATGAAATATCTGTGGGCTTCATCAACACCAAACGGCATTTTTTAGTGCTTGCCACAGCTGATCCGTTAAGTGATACGTAATATGATGCCCTAAACTATAAAATTAATAATATATATTAAACAAATTAAAAGAATAAAAAAATATTTATAGACATATAGATATTAAATATCGATTGGGCATTAATCAATTTGAATTACAGGGGATGATACTATAAGCTGATTGAGAATCACATTCCACATGCTGTATTTTAATTAAATATAACCAAGTTGCACAAATAGGAAGTACAAACAAGCAATGAATCAAATGAATTATAGTTCCTTAACAAGAAAAACAGATTCACTTCAAATAAAAAATTAGCTTCAATTAAAGAAGCTGACTTCAATTCAACAACCACAGCAAAAAGTATGTTACTTATGACCACCAAAAGTCTGGATTTTGTATCAAGCGTCGTTCAACATTACTATACCAATTCTGGATTCTTGAGAGAGGAACAAGCATATCCGTCGAGTCAGATGGAATTTGACTAGGGGTAAGGGCAAAGCTTGTAACATAATTTAAAAAATGTTGTAATACTTTATGACTCGTCTCCACAACAGTTCTCAAATTGTTAACTGGATTCTCTTCTTTAACATTGAAAATAGGTTCTACTGATATACCAATTTGAGCATTATGCGACATCTGCTGATCAAATATAACTGTGGTGGATGTGCCATCCATTGGCTTCTTTTTTAGATTAGATATTTTGAATATTGCCGATGGCTTTTCATTTGAAATATGGCCAAGCATCTGCCACTGAGGTGGAGCATTAGGGTTGGGCCAACTGAAATAAACTGAAGAAAACATTTTTTCATTAACAAGCTAGCAGCTGAGTCATCAGAATTAATAGTGAACACACAAAAATTATGTATTTATTTACTTATTCGGAAAGGCGTAGAAAAATGTTGGCATAAACACAGTCAACATTTTACAAATAAATAGACTTCATTATAAAACCCCTTGAAATTAAATTTGTATGCCTCCACATAAAAATATAGAAATTCATAACTAAATATATGCTATACTAACAAGCCAAAAAAAAAAGTTTTTCATGCCCTACTCTCAAAATTAAAAGTGCCATGAATGACCCTACTCCAATTATTATTACCTTATACAATCTGCATGTACATATGAAGTGATTTGCTTGCATATTGAGTGAAAATCTAAGACATTTGAAAAAAATAATAAAATAAACTATGGTAATAAATTTCACCATTACCTACTTCAGAAAAAAATAATGAACCCTTTCCCAAATTGATAGGGTTTAATATATTTCTACCATTGATCAAAGTACACATGACCATCCTCACTCAAATTATATGAGCACACACATGACAGCTAGAGATTGGTAGGAAACCAACAGTCAAGAATCAAACTTTTTTATTTCATTAGTGAGACAAACTGGAAAATCTAATGATTTATTTGATAACTCAGGCTTCCTTTATAAAACACCAGGCACCTTTAGCACCATACTGTGCCAAAAAGGATTTTTAAAAAATATTTTTTAGTGATTTCTCTTAAATTTCTCAACTTTTCCATGTTGCCCAAGTCCCCAAAAAATCCCTTGACTTTCCCAAGCAGGTAGGCAGTCCTGCTCTATCAAGTGCCAAAGGTCTCTTCCCACGTCATATGGGAGGGTAGAGGCCCATGACTATTACCCATGATGGGACACATTTTTTTCCAAAGGAGGATGGGTCCAAAAGGATCAATTACATAGCGAACTACTTCTTCCTTAACAAAAGCTGCTATCCCCTCAACCTCCCCCTAAGATAAAATATGAAGCTATTATTTCAGTTTTCAAGATGAAGTTATTGTTACAAACTCCCATGGCATTACATAAAGATCTCGGGGTGTATGCATGATTAGGCTTCCAGCAGCCCAGCATCTAGCTGACAGTAAATGGGTGTCAGTCTACGAAAGTCTCGCTGGGGAATCACCATGTTCAGATTTCACCTGAGGTTAGGAGAGTGTAAAAAGTGTAATCATTATTTTGTAATTTCTAAGTTAATACGTTTTATCAAATGTTTTTAAAGATCTAAGTCTTGTGATTTACTGCCATGTAATCCGGGACAACATAATTATTCTGGTCAAAAGGCTGCTCTTGAATAATTACCACATAATTAGAGCTAGGCATGATGTTCTACCAGATCCAATTGGAAGCCAATGAAGTCTTTTTGCTCCTTACACGAAATGGTTATTTGTTATTCCACATTCTTCCTTTCATTTATGGGGAAGAACTGGTTGAGGATTATTCGGAGCAGTTAGAGGTACAAGGTGTGATAAAAAAAAGACAGTACTGATTTTATAACTTGTTTATTTTGATGGATGCAGCTTCATGGAACTTGTTGCCCTTAAGTACATGCCTTGGCTGACGACACACCTTTGCCAACGTTTCTTCCAGCTCTCAAACCCTGCCTAGTAAGCCACCTTAGGCATCCTCTTCAGGTCCACCTTACAATTAGTTATGATGTCCGCAATAGAGTCAAATTGGTACCCTTTCAAGATTGATTTTAACTTTGAAAACAAAAAAGAAGGTTTTAAGAAACTGGGTCTGCATTGGCTCGATCCAGTAGTTCCTGACAAATGTCCACATGTTTTTGTCTCGGTTCATCAGTCAGCACCTGCGGGATGAATTTTGATGCGACGCACATCATGCCCAAAATGTCTGTCAAAATTGTCTCACAGGATCCAAAACTAATGTTCACTGCTTCGGCTCTCTCCCTAACACATAAACGGAGATTTGCCCACCTCAAATCGTTCACCAATATGACATGGTTTGGGTCTGTCGAAGTGGAAGGCTGCCCCGTTCGCGAATCTTCATCTGTCGAGGTTCTGCCCAATTTAAAATGACTGTATCACTCAAAACACTGGCTTCGACTCATAGCTTCATTAACAAAGGCTTGCTGAATCATTCCAAATATCTCCGTAGCACTTTTGCCAAGTTTGAAACAAAATTTCACACACACACGCCGTTCCTCTAGCTCCTTCATTGCTGCCGTTGCATGCGGCGATGAACAGATTAAGACACGTACCGCCACATACAACTCAACATAAAAAAACACAACACCTCTCCTTTAAGTCAGCAGATGTGTAGCTAGATGGCGCACTGCATGTCGTTTCGATCCGGACTTTTTTCACGACTTGTACTTTTTGAAATTAAACTAAAATCAGATTAAAACAAAATACTACGCCCAAAAATTCATACTTCATTAAAAACCTCTTCAGCACTGGAGCCTCATGGCCCAAACCTAATCTCAATTAGTTTCCATTTTGATGGAGCACTACCTGGAGAGGTTCAGAGAGACTATTTGCCAGTGCTAATTTGCCATGCTTTTCAATCGTTTGAAATTTTTCAATATTTTTAGATAATGCCCAACGCAACAGGCCAGTCACTTGCAACAAAAATTAAGACTATGCCTTGATGATTGTTGTCAAAGTCCAATTTAACTTTTGGGTCATCATCCAAGATCACCAAGGAAAATGAGTTAATGAATTTATAGGACCAAGCTTTGAAGCGTGGCACCAAAGAGCTCATCCAGAGATTCCAGGAGGAGCCCACAATCACATACAATGTATTTCATCACCTACAAAAATGAATGGCACGTTTTGCATTATTACTGTGTGGGGACTTAATTCTTATGCATATAAAAAAATGAAATTAACCTCCATCTCTCTTAATTTTAACTTTTTATAAATTTTCTTAAAAATAAAATTGAATTGCCACTATTTGACACATACCCAAACCCGCAAGGCCAGCAGGGAATTGTTGCAGACCAGTCAAAAATACAACAATATGATTTATGTTGTCAGCCTCGGGAATAGTTATCACAAACTGTGTTTCTCCAACTTGCTGGAAATCTGTTTGTACCTAGAAAGAAATTATTCTGGTACCAATTTGTCAATATACACATTAGTTTATATGTTCATCACTAGGTGGCAAAATGCTGAATACAATGCTATTTTTCATGGAAATAACTCTGGATAATTTGCATCCCATGTCTTTTCTCAGAAGAACAAACAAAAGTTTGAGCAAATGAAATACATTGGAAACTCAGTTTCTCTTTTCTGAGAAGAAAATTCAAGCTATTGGTATAGGATATACTGAACCAAAAATTAGTATGAGCTACTTTCTCCATATTTCCAAATAAAAGTATTACATGAAGTTACAGCATGGCCAATAAATCTATTTGACCTTAATTGAAAATCAATTTTAAATTCTCATTTTGAAAAAATATGTCAAGTCATACTTTCATTGATTCATTTACATTTTCAGAATAAGGAAATACTTGAGCTAAAATTCACATAAAGGGCAAATTAGGTACACCTACATCACAATATGCAAATGCTTTAAGATACTTCAAGAACTGGAATCATCTGTTGTCTTAGTAAAGAGAGGAGTAAATGGGTACACAGGTAGGTAGGTATAGTATAAAACTTCAATTTGAATGTCACATTCTTTCAAACAGAAATGAATTATTACTTTTTGCAGGAAAGAGGCTTGAGTAAAATCGTTTTTACAAGATATTGTACGCCATTATGCTCTGTACTTTTGGGTGGTAAGAGCACTCAATGTGTGGAGAGAATGCAGATATATTTGTGCTTCCAATAAAGAGGGACAAAAATGTGGTCAGTGAGGGTCGCCATCAGTACTGGCAAATCAGCTTTAAAAAATAGCTTCTTTGTCATTACCGTCAGAGGAAAGAAAGGCTGCAGAAACAGACACTCCATGTGCATTCAGCATTTTTAACTATCAATCATATTATACCAGCACACATGCAGGCCAACTGCTATCAGAAAAATTTCACCTCTCTTACATAACTAAAACATTTCCATTGCAAAGACAAAATCATAATACTTTAGTAAACAATATAACAACTTGTTTCGCATGACTTATAAGAAGCATTTTTCTAATGAAACTTCAATGGCATTAACATAGAGGATGGTAATGATGAATACCACAAAATATATGCCAACTTAGCTATTACATTAAGATAAAATCCATGATGCAAAATTACATGCTGTGGCACAGCTTCACAATTCAATTGTTAACAGTTGAATTGAGGACAAGTACATTGCCGCATGATAATATTACAACTGATTTTGGAGAACTATGCAGGAAGGCAGAAAATAATTTTGGTGAACCAGAATGAAAACTTAATTGGAGTATAAACTTGCAACTAATAGGAGTTGGCTGCCCAGGACATATTCCCTACAATACCATACATCCTGCTGCTGATAGTGTCATTATTGATGTGCCTGGTATGATAATGGAACTTCACAACCAACTGATTTACACTGTCTGTGATGACTCCTTTCAAATGCATTATGTATTTGCGGATGTATCTTAAAATGAATGACAGCATTCAACATGAGGGTTGATTTGATAGGCAGGGGTAGAGCTCACCTCATACCAAGCCCTAAATGGTAATTGGTATTCCAGAATTAGGGCAGGGGGTCATTTCCTATCCCCAGAAGATCTTTTCTCTGGACTACCATGCCTCACAAATGTATCTTATAAATCATGCAAGGACAAAATAGCTTAGTTAATCACCAGCTATTAAAAGGTTCATTGAGATGAATTGCTTTTTTCTACATTGGTATCCCAAAGTAACGAACTCTTTCTTTAACAATCGGACCCTCGGGTGGAAATATGAGCCCATTACAGAAGGCCCTCCTCCTAGTGAAAGCCTCTTTGCCTAGTGCAATTCTTCTCTTTATATCCCTACTACTTTGACCGTGTCGGTCCAAAACACTTACGAATTACATAACCTTCTCTAGTTTTTACCATCCTATTTCCATGTTTAGCTTAACCTTTTTCTTTCTAGATAATTGCATTTCCTTTGTTTTATTAATAATATTGATTCTCATCCCATACCTGTTCCACTGAATTTCCAATTCACTAAGCAATGCTTGCAGCCCCTTGGCTGACTGATAAATTAAAGCCTGGTCATCAGCAAACCTAACTGATTCTACGAATTCCCCGCCCACTTTCATTCCTACCTCCAGTTCTTCCCATGCCTCTTTAATCATTTCCTCTGCATGCAGGTAAACAGCAACAGTGATAATGGGCAACCCTGCCTTACACCTCTTCCTAACACTGCCCATCCGGACTCCCCATTCCCCACCCACACCTGAGCAGTCTGAGACATGTACAGGTTGCGGATTAGTCTCCTTTTCATCCCATCTTTTCCTATTTTCTTCAATACACTCATTAGTTTTCCCAATTCACTCTATCAAACGCTTTTTTGAAATCTACAAAACAAGCAAATACCTCCTGGTTGTATTCTACATTGCCCTCGATTAATCATCTCATTACTGCAATGGCATCACGCGTACCTCTCCCCTTCCTAAACCCAAACTGGTCATCCCCTAAGTAATCATTGGCCCTCCTCTCTATCCTTTTGTTTATGATCCTTAGAACAACTTTGGCTGTGTGGGATATCAAACTTATTGTCCTGTAGTCCTCACATAATGTAGACTTTACCTTTTTTGGAATAGGAACTAACACTGATCTCACAAAGTCTTCCGGCCAGATTCCTTCCTCATAGATACTATGAATCAGCCCATATAGCCTCTTCCTCCCACATTTGCCCTAACATTTCAATAGTTCTGCGGAAATGTTATCCATCCCCACGACCTAATTTAATTTCATCTCCCTTAATGCCCTTTCTATCTCATTGTCTAGTAGGCCTGGACCTTAACTATCTTCCTCTACCTCATATTCTTTTTCAATGTGTAACTTTGTTCGTCTAAGATCTTTACTAAACAGTTCTTCTATATATTCCTTCCACCTCTCTTGGATCTTTCCTGAGTCAACTAATATCTTACCCGCCATATCTCAAACTGTTAGCATAGATCTCCCTTTCTTACTTACCGATATAGATTTAACTTTGCTGTACAGGGCACCAATTTCACCCTTCCTCTGCAAACTTTCCGTATCCTCACGCTGCGTCTTCCATGATGCTTCTTTTGCTTTATTTGTTGCCCACCTCAATTTATTGTTTAAGTTTTTGTACTTCATTTTGCCAAACTCTGTATTTGCATTCTTCCATTTTCTCCACTCATCCATCTTTGTAATCATCTCATCCATGATCCATGGTTTCCTAGTCCTATTAGCGTTAACGGTTCCAATAGTGTCTATTGCGGCTTGCAATAACCCTTTCTTCATACTTTCCCATTTTTCTTTGATAATACTTAGCCCTTTACCATCCTCCATAATTTCCTCCACTGCCTGTTGGTACTCCTTCCTTTTTAATGCATTTAATGCTTCTATGCTCCATTTTCTAACCCGCTGTCCCTGCCTTATCTTTTTGAAACGGACGCTAGATTTCATAACAACTAAATTGTGGTCAGAGTCCGCATCCGCTCCCGGGAAGCTGTGCGAATTTATCACACTGTTCCTAAACCTGTGTCTAACCAGAATATAATCTAGCTGATACCTCACTGAGTCACCTGGCATTTTCCATGTATACCTGCGTCTTTTGTGGTGTCTAAACCAAGTGTTGGTGATGACTAACCCCCGTCTCCTGCAGAACTCTACTGCTTTCTCCCCGCAGTCATTCCTTGTGCCTAAACCGTAGTCCCTGACCTCATCACCATCTCTTCCTTTGCCTACCGTCGCATTCCAATCACTATCAAATGTTTCCCTGCAGGAACACACTCGATGATGCCCTCCAATTGATCGTATATCCTATCGACCACTTCCTCTGTATGGTTGCTCGGTGGCGTGTATACCTGAATATGAACCAAGTTAATGAAATTAACAATACAAAGAAAGCGTACAAACGGTTTCAACGCTCCAGCGTCATCATCCTCGCCTTGAAACCGGTTGTACGCTAATAAAGGACAGTGGAAAGTTACTTTGTATTCTTAATTTCATTATAATGAATTTCCACAAGGTTGAGCCAGGAACAATTGAATATGAACCAAGTTCGTCGGTTCTGCTATTATCTCTACTAGTAATAATCTATCCGTTACTTGCTCTAGGTTGACTACACTTCTTCCTACCTCTTCATTTAATACTATGGCAACCCCTCCTTTGCTCTCGTCCCCGCCGCTGTATATTATTCTATAATTATCACTCCAGTAATCCCCGCTATCCTTCCATCTCACCTCGCATAGACCTAAAATATCTATTTTTCCCCTTTCCATCTCTCGCTTAACATTCTCCAATTTCCCTGTCCTCATCATTGTCCTAACATTCCACGTTCCTATGCTAACTAATTTGGTCTTCTTCTCCTGCGTCTTCTGTCCTGCCGCTGGTTTTCCCTTGCAAGGGTTTCGTGGGATGACGACCACTAACGGGCACGACACACGGCCGAATGTGCTGTTTTCGGACTTATAATGAATAAATAAATAAAATATATATATGTATATAAATGTATATATATATACATATATATATGTATACATATATATTTACATATGTGTATATATACATTAAAATAGGAGGGCAAAAACTAGAGCACGTAGAAAAGTTAACGTATCTCGGTAGTGCTTTGGACCAACAAGGAGAAGATTTGCGCTAGGCAAAGAGGCTTTCACAAGGAGGAGGGAGTTGGTGACAGGGCCGTTGAGTACGCATATTTAGAAAATACTCGTAAAAACTTTGATATGGAGCGTAGCTATGTACGGCGCGGAAACGTGGTCATTGATAGACGATAGAAGATAGACGTAGATTGAAGGCTTTTGAAATGTGGGTGTGGAGAAGAATGGAGAAGGTGAAATGGACAGAGAAGAAAACAAATGAGGAGGTACTTGGTATGGTGGGCACAGAGAGGGGTTTGTTGGGAGAAATCCTATGGAGGCAGGAAAAGTGGATGAAGGGGGTATTGACCGGCAGTGGGATGTTGAAGACTGTAATAGAGGGGAGAATGTTAGGCAAACGAGGAAAGGGTAGGAACAGGATAGGGATGTTGGACGGGATGAAGGCAGGAAGAAGGTACTCAGAGATGAAGAGGGACCTGATGTAGAGTAGGATGTTATGTTTTGCTAGGTGTCACAAAATATTTATTTAGTAATTATGTCCGTCCAAAAACCTACCTTAACCGGTAGATTACCTAATAATAATAATATTAATATACATATATATAAATATATATATGCTATATATAATATATATATATATATATATATATATATATATATATATATATATATATATATATATATATATATATATATATATATATATATATGCTTTCGTAGACGTAACACGGAAGTGCCGAATAGTACAATACACAGTAACACACAATATAGAAACAAAAAAAGAACACTCACATATTTTCTTGATATTTTGACGGAAATAATCCGTCTTCATCTGAAGATATAGAAGTAATGACTCAGTCATTTGTGTTACTGTGTATTGTACTATATATATATATATATATATATATATATATATATATATATATATATATATATATAATTATTATTATTATATATGACATAATGGAGCACAAGTATTATTTATTTTTTGCCTGGCCGCTCCTAACAATGTCCTCCTCAAAATCAAACAGCTAACACCAATGTGTCAGATGAGCATCTTCCATCTTTTTGCAAAAATTATACCTCTACTTGAGAAAATAATTATCCTACGAGGATTCTGGGAAAAATATTTTTGACCATTTTAAAAGATTCTGAAAATGATCGAAAATTGTTATGAATAACATAAGATGCATGGAAAGCAAAATTTGAATTATCAGATACAATTACAGTTAGGGAATCCAATACTACAATTGTTGTAAGGCTCTTGAATCCTATCCATGGAGTGCAATTTTTATGTGGTGGAAGAGCCTGAGTTCTAATGACCCCTATAATTGTTCCAGAGAAAGCATAGACATTGCTTCTAGTGAAGAGCCAGATGAAAGGTTGTCTGCTCAGCATCTATTCTCCAGTGAGCTGGCGACAAAGGCATTTGATACCATTGGAGCAGCCCTTTGAGTGATGGTGTCACGTTAAATACACTAATGAAGAAGGCAATGGGAAAGCACCTCAATTACTTATCTCGTGAAAATATGATGGACACAATTATTTGAATGAATTCTGGCAACTATGGGACTTGGCCCACTGGATCATGGACCAGGGTCATGCCCGGCAGTGGGAGAGGCAAGCCTTCTACAGTTTTCATTTCATTTAATTCATATAGAGCAAAATGGACAGGAGCAGCAGTGAACAAGATGTAGAAGAGGAGTAAATCAGAATATTAGGTGGAATGCTAGAACAATGTTGAGGCCAGGGTAATTATTAAATAAAGTGAGAGATGAAGAGAGGAAATATAGACATTTTAGGGCTGTGCAAGGTGAAGTAGAAGAATAATGAGATTTTTGAAGCAAAAATTAAAGAGAGAAAGCAATTAAGTTCCACACAAGACTAGGTTTAATCACAATGAACACTAGGCATATACACCAAAATAGACATAGGGTAACGTGAGAATGTAACTCTAGAATATATCAGTTAGATTACACTATTGTAAGGCACAGATTTTAGCACATCATAATCAATTTGAACAATATTCAAGGAGTTCATTGGGATTCATATCATGATTTAGTCCTAATGAAGTGCAACATCAGATTTAAGAGGATAAAACAGGGAAGATGGATGAGGACATAAAATGCATAAGAATTGACTGGAATGAAATGAAGTACCAGGAGGCATTCGAAAAATGTACGATTGAGGATAGGGAAATATTGCACCGATTGAAGAAAAATGGGAACATATAAAAAAGGGATATCAAAAGCAACACATGAAACTATGGAAACAGTCAACAGAAATAGGACAAGGAAATCATGGATGACAGATGTGATGATTAGGAAAAACGAAGAAAGAGGTAAACAGAAGAATGTAAAAACAGAATTAGGCAAAAGGAGGAACAAAGATATAGACGATAGCCTGACACAGGACACTTATAGGGCAAAAACACAGATGGTGGAAGATAGTGTCCAAGGATATAAGAAAGACTGAAAAGGAAGGGAGAAATATATGCTGCACAGAAAGGTGAAAGCACTATCAAGACATATGAATGGAAAAGCCCAGCACACCATTAAAGCTGCAGTAGGACAATTATTAATTGGGACAAAAAAGATTCAAGAGAGATAGGAAGGTTACATGGGCGGCAAATACATTAGATCAGCAAGTTTAGACATTGAGGATAGCTCAGACATAGGTGTACTTGATTGCAGAATGGAAAGGGCATTAAGGAAATTAAAATAAAAAAAGGCTGAGAAAAGAGAAAATAACCCTGAAAAGCAACTTGTGGGTTCACAAAAAGTTGAAAACATAATTTTTAAGGGATCACTTCATTGAAATTATGTTTATCTTTAACATTAGTTTTCATCTCAAAAGAGGGAAAGGCATCCATAAGTGAGGACATAGACTTCAAAATCTGCTAAGGAGATACTTAAGCTACTCAATAACAGCTTTGAGAAGAGGGAAAATGATCACTTCAGGGATAATGAGTTTTATTTCAGGAAGGGAAGGGCACAATGCCATAACAGTAATGAGGTCACTAATAGAGAGGAACATAGAAAACAATCATTTGTTTTGTGTATTTCTAAGAGGGCATTTAAAAGAATAAACTGGTTGGAATTAATTAACCCAATATAAAAGATAAAAGTAGATTGGAGAGATAGGTAAATCATTTGCAACCTGTACATGCCTCAGACAGCTCAGGTACACGTGCCTGATGGAGAGTTGGTATGGGCAGTGTTAGGCAGTGGAGAGAGGCAGGGTTAGCCAATATCACTTTCTCTTTTTAACATACAAACGGAGGTAATAGTAAAACAGCCAAGATGGAGGCTGAAGGTAGGAGTAAAAGCAGGAGTTGAATCCAGTTTTTTTTGTGGATGATCAGATCAAGCTTTAGTTAAGTCAGTGAAGAGGGTGTAATCAATTTTGAGTGAATTAAAAAATCAGTATAATAGGTAGGGGATCAGAATCAATGTAAACAATATAAAGATTGACATTTTCTAGCAACAGGAAAGCAAAGTAAAATATTAAAATAGGATGGGACAAACTAGGCGGTGGGAACATTTTGCCTTCCTTGGAAGTGTATTGGACCAAGATGTTTGAAGTAGTAGGGACATAATATGACTTGCATTAGGAAATGAAACCTTCACAAGGAGGAAGTTTATCACAGGGATGTTGAGTCAGGATGTAACGGAAAGTCTCATCAAAACATAAATATGGAGTGTGGCTCTGTAAGGCGTAGAAAGATGGTCAATGAAACAACATGATACCTATAGATTGAGGCTTTTACAGTAGAAAAGGTAACATGGACAGAGAGGAAAACAAATGGAGTACTAGGCATGGTGGTGAAGAAGAGAGCATCATTGCGATCAATCCCAAAGAGACAGGAAAGGTGGAGTCAGAGCATTTTAAATGGAGATGACATGTTAAAGACTGTGATAGGTGGGAGAACATTTGAGGCATGGGTAGGAAAAGAATAGTCAAGTCGGAAAGAATGAAAGTAGAAAGAAAGTGAGTAGATTTGAAAGCATTTTAATGTAGTTTGAGGTGCCAGGGTAGGTGTCTTGTAAGATGAAGGTAAGCAATGTTGCATTATTCAGTCCATGCTCATTTAAACCTAACATAAAAGGTAGAATACCAATTAATTAAAGCTCTTGAAGAGCAGTTTCTATCAATTATTACAATGAAATTAGAACATCACTTACAAACTGAATAAAAGAAAGGGGATTCGACTGAAAATTTTCATTTATTTCAAAGTTATGTATTTTTTAAATATTTTAATGGGAGGTTAAATTCATTGAACAACTTGACTATGCTGGACACATTTTTTTTAAATCTTCAAGGATGTAATTAATTTTTTAAGTAATTTGCTTATGAAGGTAAAAAATTCTTTCAAGAACATTGAATTCACAAGTTCTTTATGCTGCTTGACATAGGTAGCAGAGTTGGCTTCATTCTATTGTTTCAGGCTTCACTTCGTGGAAGTCTTTTAGGAAAGGAAAGGTACTGATGATGCCCCAAGTCGGTGAAACGTGTTGTACCATATATAAAATCTGTGGAAAAGTACAAGTCTTTCCTTTTAGTATGGATAGTTGGATTCATGTGAACTATGAATTCCTGATATGATTAAAAACCCAAAGTAAACAATGTCAAAATGAACAGCATGGAGTAAACCAAAAACAATCCCTCAATCAATTTTCAAACCAGGCTGAACATTAAGAGCGATTAAAAATGAGGATGAAGACGTACAGCATGTGCCACTTTTAAAGGTGACTCACCAAGTGGAGGCACCATGTATGTGATGTTGCTTCGGATGTTATGGCATGTAAATAATGCTTGATGACCTACTGATTTAGCCTTAACTATTTTTATATTAGTTTACATTTGTCAGAAGAACAATATCAAAGTTAAAATGTTATTGATCAACACAGAAAAATGCGCATTTCTTATCTAAATTTGAGGACTACATGGAATGATGAAAATTCAAAGTGTGGTATTTTTGAATCATATAGATGGTTCCAGGCCAAATTTCAGTTATCTGGTATTACCAATCTCTATTGTATTTCTAGGACCTAATTTGAGTAAAGTTTAGCAATAAAAATGAGAAACTTTTTTAAATTGTTAATAATACCTATTTTTTCCAAAATTTGATTATCAATTTCAGGATGGGTGGTCATCACAGCCCAGAGATAACTTAATAGCAGGGTGAACAACACAGTGGTACAAAATGGTAGTTGCTCCACTGATTAAACCTCCCTTAAATGATTGAAAACCTGTAAAACATTAAAGAAAATAAAAAATTTCCACCCTAAAAACTTAGTTTTTCCTAAGCCTTAGGGTGAAATTTGAATTCCATTCAAATAATTAAAAGATAGAGCATGAGTTTTTTAAGGAAAATTAATATTGAATTTCAAGCCCTTATAGCACCAAAGAAACGGAAATAAAAATGTTGCTTTCTACGAGTCTTTAATGAATCAAAACTTATGACAATTTTCAAAAATCCTGTAATTTGGTAATTAAAATTTTTTCTCAAAAATCCTTAGGATATAAATACTTTTTCAAGTAGAGGGAATCGCTTTTGTTAGAAAAAGTTGAAGATGGTCATCTGACACAATGTGCCCAAGTAGAATGGAAAGTCTCTAATAGTATGAGCCTTCATGGGAAGACAGAAAATTTCATTAGATGTAAAGATTTAAGTAAACCCATGAAACTAACTGAGTGTGACTTGTTTCATAAGGTACTATTGCAAAAGTGTTATGGAAAAATAGCCTTGAAAATGACAGGCAAGCTTATCCTAAAAAACAAATGAGCACTTGGATATATTTTTGAAACAACACTCTGAATTGATAAAGGTTTGAGTATTATCTTATTATAAGTGGCGATAACAGAAATTTAGAGGTTTTCGCTCATGATGAGCAGTAGCCAGAAGAAATGAATTAATTTTCAATGAATTCATTGAAGACTACAATGCAAATAATGGGCAAAATTACGTATATAAGCTGCTTGTAGCTCCACATAATTATAAAGGATAAAGTTAATGCTCTGGACTAAGCTCAGAAACCACAGCAATTACTAGTACAACATTAAATCCGAGGTTCACTGAACTACGAAGAATAATTAGCAGTAAATATTAATATTTCACTTATCGGATGCTAAATTTAGTGGTTTGTGTATAAAATCAAGTTTTTTAAATTATGGCAAGAAGCAGGCATTGTTAACAATCCCAGTTCACAGAAATGTGTGTGATAACTCTGTGCTCAAGTAATTATTTTATCACCAGAGCACACTAAACACTCTTAATCAATAAAATAACCCACCAAGGCTATTATTCATTCACAATTACACAGGAAACATTTATATCTGAAATTGAAATGCCGTACCAAGATGAATAGCGGCATAATTGAACAAGAACTATAAAATCACACAGGTGTTTGACCTAATATCCGGGCATCACTTCATATCATTTCAACTTGGCTAAAGTGTATCTTTTACCTGAAAAATAACTAGGGAGCATGAGGTGCTACTTTAAATTACAATGCATGCCAAATTTAAATTTTTATACAAGGGTTACATAAACTCAACATGGCCAACGTACAGAATATATCTTACCAATCTTCCGGAAACGATACAACCAAATATTGACATTTTTCCAGCAAAATATATCTATGAGATTTTGGGGATATATGCCAGTTGATGAGGAGTAATACGGTGACCGAATTCCCTCAAACGGTTACACGTTATAAAAGAATAACAAATCAACTATCGTAAAACTGGAATCACACACATTATTAAAATTGAGATGCACTCTTACATATTTTGAATTAAATTGCAAAATACTCGACAGTTACGCTGCACAATAGATACGTAATTTTAAACGCTACACTCACTATACGGTATACTACTACCGGCACAGCGAAATTAGATTTCAGTTTGCTTCATTTTTCGAGTTATGCCAATTTTCGACACCGTTCTTTGTGGCGCATAGTCGCCGGTCACCCGGCGTGCGAAAGGCAAACTTTCAAAACGGTTTCTCCATGTATGTGAAATCACCGACAATATGTATGCAACCCCGCGACTCGAATTTCCCTATCGACTAATTATTGAAACTAATGAAATTTTTACTTTCAGATATCTTTTGCAAAAACTAGCATGTTTTTCTCTTTTTTGTTAATTGTTGTGATTTGATTTTTACCGGCATATAATATACGTTCATTAGGATAGAGAGTAGGGCAAATGAGTACTTAGAGGATGATCAGTTTGGGTTTAGGAAGGGGAGAGGTACGCGTGATGCCATTGCAGTAATGAGATTATTAATCGAGAGGAATATATAACACAACCAGGAGGTATTTGCCTGTTTCGTAGATTTCGAAAAAGCGTTTGATAGAGTGAATTGGGAAAAACTAATGAGTATACTATATTGCAGAAAATAGGAATAGTTTGGAGGGAAAGGAGGCTAATCCGCAACCTGTACATGTCTCAGACTGCTCAGGTGCGGGTGGGAAACGGGGAGTCCGGTCGGGCAGTGTTAGGAAGGGGTGTAAGGCAGGGTTGCCCATTATCGCCGTTGATGTTCAACCTGTATGCAGAGGAAATGATCAAAGAGGCATGGGAAGAACTCGAGGTAGGAATGAAAGTGGGCGGGGAATTCGTAAAATCAGTTAGGTTTGCTGATGACCAAGCTTTAGTTAGTCAGTCAGCCAAGGGGCTGCAAGCATTGCTGAGTGAATTGGAAATTCAGTGCGACAGGTATGGGATGAGAATCAATATTAATAAAACAAAGGTTATGCGATTTTCTAGAAAGAAAAAGGCCAAGCTTAACATTAAAATAGGAGGGCAAAAACTAGAGCAGGTAGAACAGTTTACGTATCTCGGTAGTGTTTTGGACCAACACGGTCAAAGTAGTAGGGACGTAAGGAGATGAATTATGCTAGGCAGAGGCTTTCACAAGGAGGGAGTTAATGAGAGGGACGTTGAGTAAGGATGTTAAGAAAAGACTCGTAAAAACTTTGATATGGAGCGTAGCTATGTACGGTGCGGAAACGTGGTCATTGAAGCAGGAGGATAGACGTAGATTGGAGGCTTTTGAAATGTGGGTGTGAAGAAGAATGGAGAAGGTGAAATGGACAGAGAAGAAAACAAATGAGGAAGTACTTGGTATGGTGGGCGAAGAGAGGGGTTTGTTGGGAGCAATCCTATGGAGGCAGGAAAAGTGGATGAAGGGGGTGTTGACCGGCATTGGGATGTTGAAGACTGTGATAGAGGGTAGAATGTTGGGCAAAAGAGGAAAGGGAAGGAACAGGATAGGGATGTTGGACGGGATGAAGGGAGGAAGAAAGTACTCAGAGATGAAGAGGGACCTGATATAGAGTAGGATGATGGATTTTGTGTTTTGTTAGGAGTAATAAAATATTTGTTTGGTAGTTGTGCCCATCCAAAAACCTACCTTAACCGGTAGATTACCTTAAAAAAATACGTTCATTCTTATTCAGCATTAGTTTAATAACTAATGTTGGATAAGAAAACGCGGAAAAGAAAAAATAAAAATTCATTATTACGGATCAATTGCTTTAAGTTTGGTGACAAAGTATACCTGCGTTATTTTACTAAAAAAGACTGGAACGTTTAAAAATGAAATAATTAATTAAGTAAACAATGCATGTGGATACATTTTTTTCTTTTTTTTTACTTTACTTAATAGGTACTAAGTATCGCTTAGTTCCTATTGATCAATGTTCTATACATATTATGACTTCAGCATTCTCTGCATTTGTAATTAAATCTTACTTATAATTTTTAGCATTAAAGTCAGTTAGTTATTTGCTTACAGTTCCGCCAACGTGAATGTTACATACTCTGAAGCTTATAAAAAATTATTTACTTTTGTTTACTTTTTCACATATTTACAGACATGCAGGTGTATGACATACCTGTATTCCATTCATCCTTCATTGCTGAGGTTATCCTGTGGTGCGGGGGTTCTTCAGAGCGCTATCAAAATGTAGCACAAAAATGGCAACTATGTGGTCACAGTTCATATTTCGCACTACGGATAGGTTCCACAATGAAATTCCAAGCGCTATTGTAAATTGTTTAAATTGCTAGGGCGACTAGCTTCTTTGGCGCTGATAGCAAACTCAAGCCACTAGTTCATCTTCCTTTGTAGTCATTCCCCTATGTTAATGGCATGGTCTCTCCATGGTCCATGGAGTGCAAAGGATTCCTAATGCTCCATGGATTAGCCCTTGTCGTGGGAATGGCGATCTCACCTTTTCCCTTCATTGGCCTTCCTGGTTGTAGTTTGTAATTGAGTTGTGTATTCCTGTCTATAATTGATAGCTTGGCAGCATGTAATTTACTGTATATGTGTTTGCATGAGTATTGGATGAAGGGGTTTTTGCATGAGTGTGTTCGCTACTGTGGGTGTAATTTTCCGTGTTGTTTTTTTTTTGGCATGTGGTATTTTTCCTTTTTACGGTTGGTGACCTAACACCCCCCGCCACACGCCCTTGCGGCGGCTTGCGGGGTATTATGTAGATGTAGATGTAGATGTACTGAAAAAGGGTTTTCTTTTCCTTTTGATTTTTTGAACCCTGCTTCCTTCGTTGATGGATTAAAGCCCTTGACTTTAGTCTTCTTGCGACTTTTGTTTAATCTTAAGTTCACCAGTATTTACCGAGACGGCCGAAACATCTTTGATATATAGTATTTGCAGGATGGTGAGTATATCCGACTTCATTCCATTCTACGTTTGCCAGCTTCGACGTAGGAATGAGTTATTCTGAGATAGAATCATGAGATAAGGGGGCAAATAATAGTTTCCTTAAAGCTTGAAATCATATGTTTTCGGCGCTGCAAGCACTGTAAAACTCCCGGTTTCATATGCTCGTGAGAGCATATTCTAATAGAAATGCCCAAGTTTTTTTGAATGGTCGGTACAATTTTATTATATTGCTTCGTATAAAAAATATGGCTTCGCAGGATGGCCCGGCATTTCTTCGTGATGAAAAACTACAATCGCGAAGGCTCGCAACATATTTACTGAATCTAAATACATTAAACTCTTGCCTTATAAATTCTCCCTTTTAGAAGTAGACGGAGTGAAATGAAAAAGAAGAAATGATAAATACATTCATTAGCGGAGTGGACTCAATCTGCGAATTGGTTACTGCTTTCATATTGGTTTTAATACGTCCACGTGGAGCGATATCAAATCTACTCGCAGGCTGTACAAAATGGCATTATAAACGTAGGATTTCAATTAGGCTAAACTCTCATATTCATGAATAACTTTCCCCTTTACTCAACCAATGTTCCTGTGTTGTAGTTTTCCATTCAAATGCATAGTTCAGTTTTTGTCAAAACGATTCTTCGTAATCTTTCGAGCATTCTTATTTAGCTTTGGAGTAGTGCTCATATTTTAATCGATCTCTCGTGATTAAGATGCTTTGCTCTCGGCGCGCTTACCACTATTTCTCTAGACCATGATCGCCCGCCTTACTTTGCACCAGGAGAATCATTTGCGACAACTGCTTATACCTGCCATAGGTTCAGAATCTCGTTTCATAGACCAAATCACAATGATCAAAATCATGGATTTCTACGCGGTACTTTGATATTCACCGGAGAGCTGAAATGGCTATAGATCGTTTTAAAGGTTAAGGAGGGTGCTATGAAACACGCTCAGCCACAACAACAATTGGTTACTAGTATGCTATATCAGGCTTTTGAGAGAGTTGAAAAATAATGACCTCACTAGCGCTGCTAGCTAGAACATCTTTTTAATGCTGACAATCAGCATAACAAAAACGTGGGCAATTGGTTTCGTTACGTTGACGATATACTATGCCTATGGACCGGAACCAACCGACAGTTAGACTCCTTCCTTAATTTCCTAAACACTCTTCATCGGAATATCTCCTTCTCCATGGAAAAAGACGTCAACGGCACCATCAACTTCCTCGACTTGACAATCACAATTAGGGATAATAGACACGAATTTGCAATTTATAGGAAACCCACTTATACAGACCTCACAATTTCTAATGATTCCGCACACCACTTTTCTCATAAACACGCAGCCCTCCACTCCATGATCCACCGCCTCCTACACATCCCCCTTTCCCCCAAAAAATTCAACATTGAATTCGTGAATATCACTAATATAGCTACCAACAATGATTACAACCCCAAACTAGGTGACACATTACTACGGAAAAAACAAAAAGCAATGGCCATAAAAAGCATTTTCGTATCACAGCCCGCAGTATCTAAAGATTTTAAGTGGTGCTCGATCCCATGTCTGGGAGATCTTTCATATAGGATTTCCAACTGCCTACCCACCTCACTCAAAGCAGCCTTCTACCCGCCCATAACCCTCTCCAAACTTCTAGCCAACGGAAAAGACACCCAGGATAGCCTTCTCAAATCAGGCATTGATAAACTGAAATGCGAGGATTGCAACAGCGTTTATGTCGGTCAGACCGGCAGGAATATCAAGTTACGAGTCAAGGAACACGCAAGGTGTCACAAAAATCAGAATAACAACTCTCTCTTCGCCAAGCATTTACTAGAATTCGACCACAGCAGTGACTTTGTCCCAGAGATATTACACACACTCCCAAAAGGATTAAAAATGGACGCTCTCGAGCAATTAGAGATAAGAAGGATCTTGGTAAACCCCAACACGACCTTTTGTAATGAGCAATTGTTCCCATACCCCTCCCCACTCCTCTCCGAGAAACTAGCCTGGAAATGGTCAAAACAACCCATCAACGCACCTGAGAGCCCCCACCCCTCTCAGGCCATTCCAACCCTCCCTGTATTCTTACCCTGTATTCTTGCTCTGCCTGTTTTGCAAATTTGTACCTGATGATGCCGCAAGTCGGTGAAACGCGTTGTACCGTATAATAAAATCTGTGGAAAAGTACGAGTGTTTCTTTTTAGTATGGCAACTAGCGCTGGTTTATTATCAACACTCCAGAGATCGGCGAAAAAGCGTTTCAAAGAAAGGTCATTCCTGTTTCCTACTAAGCAGTTTTGACTTGCAACCCTGAATACCATTCGAAAAGCTCTGGTATGGATCCTGGCGAGATAAAGGTCAGCAGTTATGGTGTATGTTCTGCACACCAGATGGATAAAGGAAATAGACATCAACTTCTAGTGAGTAGTATGTGACGTAGTCTTCGCCTTCTCGCAAGGAATGAATGTTTATATGGTTCCGTGCGAGTTTTAAAACAAATATAACTAACAATATTTTTATGTTAAACCAAATTTAAGAAAAAAACAGAAAGGTACGTAATAAACATAAAATTCACTGTGCAATTCCCCCAAAATACTATGGTATTGTTGGGGAACGAATTCTAAGGATCAATTTAAAAAAATCACAAGGCTGGCAACTATATCCCTGACTTAAAGTAATCAAACTATGTAGAAGAAAGAGAATTATAATTTTACAGTAGCTACAGCAATAAGTAGTTCCTCACCCGATTTTTGGTTTCTGGCGTAATTGTATTGATCTTTATCCAAAAGATAAAATATAGTCAATGGAAATATTACAGTTCAGACGGTTATGAAAAATTTCACAGAGAGAATTTGTAAGTTCATAATTTAAGAGTCACTATAGTTAAATGCAACGGGAAACCACCTCAATTATCATTCCCAAGATAAATATGACGGGCAATACACATTTTTAGTCCTGGCAATTACGGGGCTCGGTCCAATCGGCCGTGTTTCGGGCCCGGCAGCGGGGGAGGCAAGGCTTCCGCGGTCGTCATCCCACGAAACCCTTGCAAGGGAAAAACGGCAGCAGCAGGACAGAAGACGCAGGAGAAGAAGACCAAATTAGTTAGAATAGGAACGTGGAATGTTAGGACAATGATGAAAACAGGGAAACTGGAAAATATTAAGCGAGAGATGGAAAGGGGAAAAATAGATATTTTAGGTCTATGCGAGGTGAGATGGAAGGAAAGCGGGGATTAATGGAGTGATCAGTATTGAATAATAGACAGCGGCTGGGACGAGAGCCAACGAGGGGTTGCCATAGTATTAAATGAAGAGGTAGGAAGAAGCGTAGTCAACATAGAGCAGGTAACGGATAGCATATTTTTAGTAGAGATAAAAGCAGAACAGACGAACTTAGTTATTATTCAGGTATACATGCCACCGAGCCACCATGCAGAGGAAGAGATCGAAAGGATATACGATAAATTAGAAGGCATCATCGCGTGTGTTCCTGCAGGGAAACATTTGATAGTGATTGGAATGCGGCGGAAGGCGAAGGAAGAGATGGTGATGAGGTCGGGGTCTACGGAGAATGCAGTTGTGTTCTGCAGGAGACGGGGGTTAGTCATCACCAACACTTGGTTTAGACACCACAAAAGACGCAGGAATACATGGAAAATGCCAGGTGACTCAGAAAGGTATCAGCTAGATTATATTCTGGTTAGACACAGGTTTAGGAACAGTGTGATAAATTCGCACAGCTTCCCGGGAGCGGATGCGGACTCTGACCACAATTTAGTTGTTATTAGGATAGAGGGCAGGTCACTTAGTGGGTCAGTAACATCTGGGGATAGCGCGTATAATATTATTAATAAAAATATAAAAGTCACCGACAACACTGGCATTGATATAGAAAGACATGTGACACGCTATTCGCCACAAAGGCGTCCTAAATTACAGTCAGGCACAAATAAGGACGTTATTCAACATAAAAATAATTTAACTATACTTGTTATAAATTGCAGAAGCCTCAAGAACAAATCAGCGGATCTAGAACACATAATCCAAACTCATTCCGCTGATATAGTATTAGACACAGAGAGTTGGCTGTGCAATGACATAAACGACCAAGAAATTTTCCCAATAGATTTCAAAGTTTACCGACACGATAGAGATACAAGACCCGGAGGAGGGGTTTTCGTGGCAGTTAAAAGTCATTTTGAAAGCAGGCAAGTTTCATTTGAAAATAATGACATAGAAAGTGTTTGGTGCACCTCAATACGGACCAATCAACCCAACATAAATGTATGCTCTTTCTACAGACCTCCAGACTCAGATTTGAAAATACTTCATACCCTCAAACATAAAATTTACAATTTTACACGTAAATATAATAACAGCATAAACATAATTGGTGGCGACTTTAACCTCCCTGGTATAGATTGGGCCAGCAATATCGTTAAATCTGGGACCCGCGATCGCGAATCTTGCAATTCCATGATAAAATTGGTTCAAAGAAACTCCCTCCATCAAGCAGTACGCATGCCCACCCGTGGAAAGAACATATTGGATCTATTACTTACAAACACGCCTGAACGTATTATTAGTGTATCAACTGATGAGGGCTTGAGTGACCATAAAGCAGTTTATGTCCACTTGGACATACAAATAAAAAAGATTGTTAAACGAAAGAGAAAATATATAATTACCATAAAGCAGACTTTGAATCTTTTGCCAATCAATTAAACTCTTCACTACCCGAGTTCAAAACCCGCTCAGTACATGTCAACGTGGAAGAAACTTGGACAGAGTAGTAGTAGTTTTGAGGGGAGGCGACCGACAGCTAAGGTCATTTGCGCCATAAGGGATGGACAGGAAAGGATGAAGGGTGGAGAGAAAGATGGAGAGATCGTTTTATTCTATCGCAGGATTTAGATTGCATTACTAAATGGTGTTCTAAGTGGGGATTGACACTAAATTATAAAAATGTTCAGTGGTAAATTTCTTTAAAAGATCAACGGGATTTGCTTACAAATTAGCTGGAGATGACCTAACAGTAGTTGATACGGTAAAATACCTAGGTGTCACATTCACAAAAGACTTAACTTGGGGGACTCACATACGTAAAGTCTGTGGTCAAGCATATAAAAAATTGGGATTCATTAGACGCATTGTCGGCAAAAGTGACTCGAAGGTCAAGGAACGTTGTTACCACGCTCTTGTAAGGCCTCATTTAGAATACGCATGTAGCGTGTGGGATCCGAGTGAAAAAGGTCTCATTCGGGAAATTGAGAAGGTTCAACGCCGGGCAGCCCGTTTTGTAAAAAATTCTTACGATAAAACGCAAAGCGTCACCGAAATGGTCATGGATTTGGGGTGGGGATCATTGGAAGAGAGACGATTCAATGCAAGATTGAAATTATTAAATAAATTCAGATCCGCATGTTTAAGCACCGAGGTCTCGCAAATTATTCGTACTCCTACATACATTGGTCGCTTGGATCATGCATTTAAAATTCGGGAAATAGATGCCAGAACTAGCCGACTCAAGGACTCCTTCTTCCCACGGACAATACGGGATAGCAACTGCAGGGTTATAGATAGCAAAAATTCCACTTGTCACCCTCAGCGTCTAAAAAATAATTAGTTGTATTCAAATGCATGCTCTTCCACTAACCTTATGTGTTTTGCTATGATAACCCATTCTTTCCGAATGACCTCATTCGTGTTCTGTTCATCTGTTTTTAAGTTTCCCTTTCAATCCCTCGTCCCTCTCCGCGGGGGGAAATTCCTACAACCTGCAACGTTGGGTCGCATTCCCTGCCTTTTAAAGACTCTTTGGGGGGTAGAGTGTTTTGTGGTGCATTTTCATGTGGTAGTGATGTTTCAATTTCTTGCTTGTTGTGTCCTGGCTTCCGTGTTGTAGGATGGCTTTCGTGCTGCATCCTGGGGTGCAGTTTTTTGTTGTTTTGCGGTATATGTGTTTGCATGAGTATTGGATGAAGGGATTTTTGCATGAGTGTGTTCGCTACTGTGGGTGTAATTTTCCGTGTTGTTTTTTTGCATGTGGTATTTTTCCTTTTTACGGTTGGTGACCTAACACCCCCCGCCACACGCCCTCGCGGCGGCTTTTGGGGTATTATGTAGATGTAGATGTAGCAGGATTATATATACATGCGTATTCTAAATGAGGCCTTACATGGGCGTGGTAACAACGTTCCTTGACCTTCGAGTTACTTTTGCCGACAATACGTCTAATGAATCCCAATTTTTTATATGCTTGACCGCAGACTTTACGTATGTGAGTCCCCAAAGTTAAGTCATTTGTAATGCTACCTGCAACGTTGGGTCGCATTCCCTGCCTTTTAAAGACTCTTTGGGGGGTAGAGTGTTTTGTGGTGCATTTTCATGTGGTAGTGATGTTTCAATTTCTTGCTTGTTGTGTCCTGGCTTCCGTGTTGTAGGATGGCTTTCGTGCTGCATCCTGGGGTGCAGTTTTTTGTTGTTTTGCGGTATATGTGTTTGCATGAGTATTGGATGAAGGGATTTTTGCATGAGTGTGTTCGCTACTGTGGGTGTAATTTTCCGTGTTGTTTTTTTGCATGTGGTATTTTTCCTTTTTACGGTTGGTGACCTAACACCCCCCGCCACACGCCCTCGCGGCGGCTTTTGGGGTATTATGTAGATGTAGATGTAGCAGGATTATATATACATGCGTATTCTAAATGAGGCCTTACATGGGCGTGGTAACAACGTTCCTTGACCTTCGAGTTACTTTTGCCGACAATACGTCTAATGAATCCCAATTTTTTATATGCTTGACCGCAGACTTTACGTATGTGAGTCCCCAAAGTTAAGTCATTTGTAATGCTACCTGCAACGTTGGGTCGCATTCCCTGCCTTTTAAAGACTCTTTGGGGGGTAGAGTGTTTTGTGGTGCATTTTCATGTGGTAGTGATGTTTCAATTTCTTGCTTGTTGTGTCCTGGCTTCCGTGTTGTAGGATGGCTTTCGTGCTGCATCCTGGGGTGCAGTTTTTTAGTTGTTTTGCGGTATATGTGTTTGCATGAGTGTTGGATGAAGGGATTTTTGCATGAGTGTGTGCGCTGCTGTGGGTGTAATTTTCCGTGTTGTTTTTTTGCATGTGGTATTTTTCCTTTTTACGGTTGGTGACCTAACACCGCCGCCACATGCCCTTGCGGCGGCTTGCGGGGTATTATGTAGATGTAGATGTATGAAATGTAGCGTTCGTTTCAAAAAGATAAGGCAGTGGCGGCGGGTTAGAAAATGGAACGTATAAGCATTAAAAGTATTAAAAAGGAAGGAGTACCATTAGGCAGTGGAGGAATTTATGGAGGAAGGTAAAGGGCTAAGTACTATCGAAAAAAAAGGGAAAGTATAAAGAAAGGGTTATCTACAACCGCACAAGGCACTATTGGAACCGTTAACGCTAAAAGGACTGGGAAACCATGGTTCACGGATGAGATGATTACAAAGATGGATGAGCGGAGAAAATGGAAGAAAGTAAATACATAGTTAGGCAAAATGAAGTAGAAAAACTTAAGCAATAAATTGAAGTGGGCAACAAATAAAGCAAAAGAAGCATCATGGAAGACGCAGTGTGAGGATATGGAAAGTTTGCAGAGGAAGGGTGAAATTGGTGCCCTGTACAGCAAAGTTAAATCTATATCGGTAAGTAAGAAAGGGAGATCTATGCTAACAGTTTGAGATATGGCGGGTAAGATATTAGTTGACTCAGGAAAGATCCAAGAGAGGTGGAAGGAATATATAGAAGAACTGTTTAGTAAAGATCTTAGACGAACAAAGTTACACATTGAAAAAGAATATGAGGTAGAGGAGATAGTTAAGGTCCAGGTATACTAGACAATGAGATAGAAAGGGCATTAAGGGAGATGAAATTAAATTAGGTCGTGGGGATGGATAACATTTCCGCAGAACTATTGAAATGTTAGGGCAAATGTGGGAGGAAGAGGCTATATGGGCTGATTCATAGTATCTATGAGGAAGGAATCTGGCCGGAAGACTTTGTGAGATCAGTGTTAGTTCCTATTCCAAAAAAGGTAAAGTCTACATTATGTGAGGACTACAGGACAATAAGTTTGATATCCCACACAGCCAAAGTTGTTCTAAGGATCATAAACAAAAGGATAGAGAGGAGGGCCAATGATTACTTAGGGGATGACCAGTTTGGGTTTAGGAAGGGGAGAGGTACGCGTGATGCCATTGCAGTAATGAGATGATTAATCGAGGGCAATGTAGAATACAACCAGGAGGTATTTGCGTGTTTCGTAGATTTCGAAAAAGCGTTTGATAGAGTGAATTGGGAAAACTGATGAGTGTATTGAAGAAAAGAGGAATAGATTGGATGGAAAGGAGGCTAATCCGCAACCTGTACATGTCTCAGACTGCTCAGGTGTGGGTGGGGAATGGGGAGTCCGGATGGGCAGTGTTAGGAAGAGGTGTAAGGCGGGTTGCCCATTATCACCGTTGCTGTTAAACCTGTATGAAGATTAAAGAGGCATGGGAAAAACAGAAGGTAGAAAGGAAAGTGGGAGTAGGTAGGGAATTCGTAAAATCAGTTAGGTTCACTGATGACCAACCTTTAGTTTTTCTGTCAGCCAAGGGGTTGCAAGCATTGCTCAGTGAATTGTAAATTCAGTGCGACAGATATGGGATGAGAATCAATATAAATAAAACCAAGGTTGTGCGATTTTCCAGATAGAAAGAGGCTAAGCTAAACATTAAAATAATAAGGCAAAAACTATAGAGGGTAGGACAGTATACGTATCTCGGAAGTGTTTTGGACCAGCACGGTCAAAGTAGTAGGGACGTAAGGAGAAGAATTGTGCTAGACAAAGAGGCTTTCACAAGGAGGAAGGATTTGGTGACAGGGATGTTGAGTAAGGATAATAATAAAAGACTCGTAAAAACTTTAATATGGAGCGTAGCTATGTACGGTGCGGAAACGGGGTCATTGAAGCAGGAGGATAGACGTTGATTGGAGGCTTTTGAAATGTGGGCGTGCAGAAGATTGGAGAAGGTGAAATGGACAGAGAAGAAAACAAATGAGGAAGTACTTGGTCTGGTGGGCGAAGATAGGGGTTTGTTGGGAGAAATCCTATGGAGGCAGGATAAGTGGCTGAAGGGTGTATTGACCGGCAGCGGGATGTTGAAGACTGTAATCGAGGGGAGAATGTTAGGCAAAAGAGGATAGGGAAGGAACAGGGTAGGGATGTTGGACGGGATGAAGGGAGGAAGAAGGTACTCAGAGATGAAGAGGGACCTGATGTAGAGTAGGATGTTGTGTTTCGCTAGGGGTCACAAATTATTTATTTAGTAATTATGTCCATCCAAAAACCTACCTTAACCGGTAGATTACCTTACAGGTACTGTATAATAATAATAGTCAAATGCAACCCTGATTTTAATTCCGCAAATGATGTTGAGCTGGGGCTATAACATATTAAAACGAAATTTAGCAAGAAATTCCTACCTAAAATGGAATTTTGTATATTAGAATAAAAATTGTCTCTCATTTAATTTTTATTTTGACAGTTTACTGTTTATTATTCCCAGAATAAAAGTTACCAATGATTTTACTGGTGTAGTACTTTTAAAAAACTCGCTGTTTCATGAATTCTAAGAAAGGAAATTATCGAAGTTGGACAGTCTAGGCTGGGACCGGAAATCAGTTGACAGTGCATGTGGAAGAAAATCAATAAATTGTAGAAACGATCAAAGATCAACCGTCTGCTTTTTTGAGTCAAAATCACAAATTAACATAAAATTAGCTTCACCAGAATTTCAAGGATATTTTCATCTTTCTTCGTGGAAGAAATTGGCAATGTAAATTTAGTGCGAACGTTGATTCAAAATTCTGGAAAAATGGATTTATAGCATGCATAAAATGTACATAAAAATAATTCACACTGCAGTGAATGGAATGAGTATTCTTTCACGCGATACCAGCTTTCTCATGAGGTCAACTCTTCCCCCTTCATTTTTATTTGTCAACGTAAGGAACGTTGAATTACATGAACTAAAAAAAGAATTAAGACGCTTCATGAAATTAGATTCAAGAGCAACGAGCAGTTACACAACCGTTATTAAGTGTACCTTTTGCATCCTTTTTATGGGTGCACGAATTTAGCGTGGGAGTATGTTACTACAATCTGAATGCAGTGGATGGATAGAATGGATAGCCCCAAACTTTCCACCCGACAATATAATGCGAGAATCCATATTAGTTATCCAATCAAACATTTTTTCCAATAATGTCATAGAGTTACGTTTTTAGCAGTACTCCAGTCGATCCTAATGTCAAGTTGTCCCTCCACTGTGCATTTACGATGTCCGCACTCTGCTACGGGCATTCAGTTTCAAGACCTTCCTGTGTAGTTCCTGCATTCTATGAATTTGTCCATTTATGGAAACCAATCGGTGCATGTCCGAGTAACCCAATCAGCTTTCTTATGTATATTTGAAAATTCAGTCATTCGATTTATGAAGGGAATATACAAGGTTTGTTCAAAAGGTATCGCGAATTTTGAATTTCCGCGGGTAACGTATACTCGATTTCTGATTTTTTGCGACTTAATGTATTAATGTACAGTACTTATGTCTTTTCTTTATTCCGAAAAGTTCGGCTATTTTGAATATTCTGTAAATTTTTGACGGATGTTTTGCTGGGACGTGTTTTGGCTTGTCTTCGATTTTTGCCCGTTCCAAAAAATGGATCAGAGAATCTGTATCAACTTTTGTGTGAAAAACGAAATTAAGTGCGCGTACGCATTCCAAATGTTGACTGTGGTATATAGAGAAGCTGCCTTGGACCGAAGCAACGTTTATCTGTGGTACAAAATGTTCTCAGAGGGCCAAGAAGATGTGAAGGACGAAGAGCGTGCCGGACGCCCGAGCGCGTCAACAACAGACGAAAATATTGATTAAGTGAAGAAAATAGTATCACCGTTAGAGAAGTTGCTGAGGACCTAAACATATCGATTGACTCGTGCCATTCGATTTTTACCAATGATTTGGGCATGACACGGGTCGCCGCGAAATTCGCACCAAAATTGCTCAATTTCGACCAAAAACAGCAACGCGTTAACATTGCTAATGGGGTAAATGAGTGATTCCGTCTGCGACGACCCAAATTTGCTCCAAAGGGTCATAACTGGTGACGAATCATGGGTTTATGGTTATGACGTGGAAACTCCCAAACATCCCAATGGAAACTGCTGCACAAGCCAAGACTGAAAAAAGCGCGCCAAGTTCGGTCGAATGTGAGAGTTTTGCTTAGAGTTTTCTTCGATCAGGGGTGTGGTGTGTCATAAGTTGTTGCCACAGGGTGGAATAAGGGATATTACCTGCTAGTTATACGCAATTTGCGCGAAGCAATCCGCCACAAACGCCCGGGTTTGTGGATTGGCTTTTGCACCATGACAACGTCCCTGCTCACACATCGTTGCTTGGGCGCGAATTTTTGGCCAAAATAACACATCAATGATGCCGCAGCCACCGTATTCCCCAGATCTGGGCCCCAGTAATTTTTCCTTGATCCCGAAACTGAAGATGCCCATGAAAGGACGACGCTGCGCTACGGTTGACGAGATAAAGACTGCATCGAAGGAGGAGCTGAACAAGATCACAACAAATGATTTTTTGAAGTGCTTCGAGGATTGGAAAAAACGTTGGGACAAGTGTATAATATCTAATGGGGAAGGGAACAAAATAGATATTCATGAATAAATAAATAGTTTTTGAAAAAACACAAAAGTCGAGATGCTTTTTGAAGAGACCTCATACTGACTGATGTAGTCATAAAAAGCGTATTAATTAACACAATTGTTTTTGAACGTGCATTCTAATTTTTTGCACTATGGAATGGGGTTGGACAGTGTTTCCTCCTTCAAATAATCATAGGCAGAACACTGTCCCGTTTAAAAACATTTTCTCCTAGTTTTAAGCGGAAAGAATACAGTTTTCATCAAAAAGCTGAAGCTGAAAAAATTTCCTATTTCCTAGAAGTCTGTACCCGAAAAAAAACTTTGTCCATGAAACGCCAAGTGCTAAAGGCGTTTTCAATAGGGTGATGAAAACGCATTCATAACTTTTTTATGAAAATATTCACCGATCATACCATTTAAACTTGAGGATATAGAAATAAAAATTTTGTTATAGTCTTTTTCCATAGTCATTTGAAATCATTTCCAATGTCAGAAATTATGCAGAAAACATTTCAAAAACGTGTAAAATACCTTATACTTTCAGCAAACAAGTTTATTTTACTGAGTTAAAAGTTAAAATAATAATTCAAATTTTTTGACATTTGCAGGCATAGTTCTTTTACCACGAGTAAATATGATCTTACTCTAATTATAGGCACTTTGGGTGAGAAACTTAGCTTTGCAGTAACGGAAGAAGAACTTACGTCAGAGTTAATGCAACACAATGTTGTTTAAGTTAAATTTTCTTCTCATACATGGTAGCAACGTTTGCCCCAAAACTGAAACGATTGCATAGGGATCAGCACAGAAATAAAGAAATTACCTACGAAATGCATTTAAAATGCTTCCCCACCCTAGCTTTCATCAAAATTTTGGATGATGTAATTATAAATATTCGTGAATCCAAGGCAGACAGGAAGAAAACAAATGTCAGAGGACACCGTTTGATATTTGCAGTAGTAGTGGGTGATATGGAGAAATGGTTGAGGTTACAAAATGGTTAGATTAGCTATAATTTGGATTGCTAATGAGTTCTTGACTTTGTCCATTCAGACTGAAATCTAGTTTCCGGAAACCATTCGTCAAAAATACAAGCCAATTCATCTCAAAATTTCACAGCAATCAGAATATTATCAGATGTACTGTTTACTATTTTCAATGGTATTTCTATAAGGTAAACACCATTCAATAATATTGAACAAATATCTAATGCCAAAATGGCATTCTCGTATTCATTCATTCTTTCCTAACAACATCTAGTACTTGTATCAATGATCCCTGTGTTAAGTAGTAATGTTTTCATGGCCATGGATGCGTTTACTCAGGGTACTTTGTGAGTGTATTTTTAAGAATATTTCTTATGCTCATCATTTGTTTCAACTTCGTAAACTGTACGATTTACTTCTGGTGTCCCCAATACTTCATTTGTAGGTGTAAAATGGTCAAAGGAGGTCAAAAGGGTACTAAGTCTGACTGGACATAAAAAAATCACCGCGCACTACTACCTAATTATTATTGTTTCTCCCAAGAAATGCTCACATTTAAGTGCACATAGACAGCCGCACTCTGAGAAAAGCAGTGCACGCAAACACAAGATTTCCAAGTCGAACAAGTGTGCGAAGCGAGAAAGATGCGTCCAGTTCATCAGACAAATCAATTACACGACTTCGAAATTAAAATGTTGATAATGGTGTTGATCCCGTGTTTTCTCACATCTTGTCCCGCCCTTTTCACAAAATAACACTCACTCACCAACACTAGAATTCGTCATTACGTGGAAGACTCCCTTTTTCGTAATCGCGCGCACAACCCGAGACGGTTACAGCAGAGCCAAAACTCTCCACTCGTTACCGCTTCATGTACTCTCGCCGGAAACTTCGTGCTCGCTAACATCGCGTCAACCTCATAGAGACATCCCAAGAATTTTAATTCCCTTCAGTACAATGCGACATATGCCAATTGGTCAATCGACTCTAATTTCTCCCTTGCGATGAATAGGTCATCTTGAATTATTCCTTCGAATCCACTCATTTAACTTCATTCCATGCGCTTTCTCACCTCTGCCAATGTGAGGAGATAAACATGGTTAACATTATATATATATATATACACACTCATACATGTCTCTATTTATTTATTAATATATAATTATTATTATTATTAGGTAATCTACCGGTTAGGGTAGGTTTTTGGATGGACACAGCTAGTTAATAAAACATTTTGTGATTCCTAACAAAACACAATATCCAGCATACTACCGTATATCAGATCCCTCTTCATCTCTGAGTACTTTCTTCCTCCCTTCATACCGTCCAACATCCCTATCCTGTTCCTTCCCTATCCTCGTTTGCCCAACATTCTCCCTTCCATCACAGTCTTCAACATCCCACTGCCGGTCAATACCCCCTTCATCCACTTTTCCTGCCTCCATAGGATTTCTCCCAACAAACCCCTCTTTTCGTCCACCATATCAAGTACTTCCTTATTTGTTTTCTTCTCGGTCCATTTCACCTTCTCCATTCTTCTCCACACCCACATTTGAAAAGCCTCCAATCTACGTCTATCCTCCTGCTTCAATAACCCCGTTTCCGCACCGTACATAGCTACGCTCCATATCAAAGTTTTTACGAGTCTTTTCATAATATCCTTGCTCAACGTCCCTGTCACCAACTCCCTCCTCCTTGTGAAAGTCTCTTTGCCTAGCGCAAATCTTCTCCTTACGTCCCTACTACTTTGACCGTGTTGGTCCAAAAAACTTCCAAGATACGTATACTGTCCTACCCTCTATAGTTTTTGCCTTATTATTTTAATGTTCAGGTTAGCCTTTTTCTTTAAAGAAAATCGCACAACCTTGGTTTTATTTATTTTGATTCTCATCCGATATCTGTCGTACTGAATTTCCACACACTCAGCAATGCTTGCAATAGTATATATATATATATATATATATATATATATATATATATATATATACATATATATATATTTATATATATATACATATATATATACATATATATATATATATATTTATATATATATACATACATGTATATATATACATATATATATATATATACATATATATATATATATATATATATATATATATATATATATATATATATATATATATATATATATATATATATATATATATATATGGGTCGCGCCCTCCCCGGACTACAACCTTGACGTGGTGGAAGGGCTTGTGCGTTCCGATGACCCCTAGAGCTGTACTGGCGGGAGTAATAAAAATTGCTCATGGTAGGGTCACCCATGCCAGATAGGTCGAAGGTTAGGAGCCAGACGAAAGGTAGTCCACGCAGCGTCTGTTCCTCAGTGAGGCTGCTGCAATGGCGTCTGACCCCAGTGGGGCGGCCAGTAAGTGATGGTGTCACGTTAAAAACACTATTGAGGAAGGCAACGGGAAACCACCTCAATTATCATTCCCAAGAACAATGTGATGGACAATAGAGATATTTTGAGTCCTGGCAACCACGGGGCTCGGCCCAATCGGCCCTGTGTCGTGCCCGGCAGCGGGGGAGGCAAGGCTTCCGCGGTCGTCATCCCACGAAACCCTTGCAAGGGAAAACCAGCAGCAGCAGGACAGAAGACGCAGGAGAAGAAGACCAAATTAGTTAGAATAGGAACGTGGAATGTTAGGACAATGATGAGGACGGGGAAATTGGAGAATGTTAAGCGAGAGATGGAAAGGGGAAATATAGATATTTTAGGTCTATGCGAGGTGAGATGGAAAGATAGCGGGGATTGCTGGAGTGATAAGTATAGAATAATATACAGCGGTGGGGACGAGAGCCAACGAGGGGTCGCCATAGTATTAAATGAAGAGGTAGGAAGAAGCGTAGTCAACATAGAGCAGGTAACGGATAGAATACTACTAGTGGAGATAAAAGCAGAACCGACGAACTTAGTTATTATCCAGGTATACATGCCACCGAGCAACCATAAGGAAGAAGAGGTCGATAGGATATACGATCAGTTAGAGGACATGATTGCATGTGTTCCTGCAGGGAAACATTTGATAGTGATGGGGGATTGGAATGCGACAGTAGGCGAAGGAAGAGATGGTGATGAGGTGGGGGACTACGGTTTAGGCACGAGGAATGACCGCGGGGAGAAAGCAGTTGAGTTCTGCAGGAGACAGGGGTTAGTTATCACCAACACTTGGTTCAGACACCACAAAAGACGCAGGTATACATAGAAAATGCCAGGTGACTCAGAAAGGTATCAGCTAGATTATATCCTGGTTAGACACAGGTTTAGGAACAGTGTGATAAATTCCCACAGCTTCCCGGGAGCGGATGCGGACTCAGACCACAATTTAGTTGTTATGAAATGTAGCGTACGTTTTAAAAAGATAAGGCAGGGGCGGCGAGTTAGAAAATGGAATGTAGAAGCATTAAATGGGTTGAAAAGAAAGGAATACAAACAGGCGGTAGAGAAAATCATGGAGGACGGTAAAGAGCTAAGTACTATTGAAGAAAAATGGGAATGTATCAAAAAAGGGTTGTCTAAAGCGGCAAAAGACACTATTGGAACCGTTAACGCTAAAAGGACTCGTAAACCATGGATCACGGATGAGATGATTACAAAAATGGATGAGCGGCGAAAATGGAAGAATATAAATACAGAATTAGGCAAAATGAAGTACAAAGAATTGAACAATAAATTGAGGCGGGCAACAAATAAAGCAAAGGAAGCATGGTGGAAGACGCAGTGCGAGAATATGGAAAGTCTGCAGAGGAAGGGGGAAATCGGTGCGCTTTACAGCATAGTTAAATCTTTATCGGGGAGTAAGAAAGTGAGATCAACGATAGCAGTTAGAGATAAGGCCGGTAAGGTAATAGTTGACGCAGGAAAGATCCAAGAGAGATGGAAGGAATATGTAGAAGACCTGTATAGTAAAGAGCTTAGACCAACAAAGTTAGACATTGAAAAGGAACATGACGTAGAGGAAGATAGCTTAGTTCCAGGCATACTAGACAATGAGATAGAAAGGGCATTAAGGGAGATGAAACTAAATAAGGCCGTGGGGGTAGATAACATTCCCGTGGAACTTTTGAAATGCTTGGGAAAATGTGGGAGGAAGAGGCTATATGGGCTGATCCGTAGTATTTATGAGGAGGGAATCTGGCCGGAAGACTTTGTGAGATCAGTTTTAGTTCCTATTCCGAAAAAGGTAAAGGCCACGTCATGTGAGGACTATAGGACAATTAGTTTGATATCCCACGCAGCTAAGGTTGTTCTCAGGATCATAAACAAAAGGATAGAGAGTAGGGCAAATGATTACTTAGGGGATGATCAGTTTGGGTTTAGGAAGGGGAGAGGTACGCGTGATGCCATTGCAGTAATGAGATTATTAATCGAGAGGAATATATAACACAACCAGGAGGTATTTGCCTGTTTCGTAGATTTCGAAAAAGCGTTTGATAGAGTAAATTGGGAAAAACTAATGAGTATATTGCAGAAAATAGGAATAGATTGGAGGGAAAGGAGGCTAATCCGCAACCTGTACATGTCTCAGACTGCTCAGGTGAGGGTGGGAAACGGGGAGTCAGGATGGACAGTGTTAGGAAGGGGTGTAAGGCAGGGTTGCCCATTATCACCGTTGCTGTTCAACCTGTACGCAGAAGAAATGATCAAAGAGGCATGGGAAGAACTCGAGGTAGGAATGAAAGTGGGCGGGGAATTCGTAAAATCAGTTAGGTTTGCTGATGACCAAGCTTTAGTTTGTCAGTCAGCCAAGGGGCTGCAAGCATTGCTTAGTGAATTGGAAATTCAGTGCAACAGGTATGGGATGAGAATCAATATTAATAAAACAAAGGTTATGCGATTTTCTAGAAAGAAAAAGGCCAAGCTTAACATTAAAATAGGAGGGCAAAAGCTAGAGCAGGTAGAACAGTTTACGTATCTCGGTAGTGTTTTGGACCAACACGGTCAAAGTAGTAGGGACGTAAGGAGAAGAATTGCGCTAGGCAAACAGGCTTTCACGAGGAGGAGGGAGTTGATGACGGGGACTTTGAGTAAGGATGTTAAGAAAAGACTCGTAAAAACTTTGATATGGAGCGTAGCTATGTGCGGCGCGGAAACGTGGTCATTGAAGCAGGAGGATAGACGTAGACTGGAGGCTTTTGAAATGTGGGTGTGGAGAAGAATGGAGAAGGTGAAATGGACAGAGAAGAAAACAAATGAGGAAGTACTTGGTATGGTGGGCGAAGAGAGGGGTTTGTTGGGAGCAATCCTATGGAGGCAGGAAAAGTGGATGAAGGGGGTGTTGACCGGCAGTGGGATGTTGAAGACTGTGATAGAGGGTAGAATGTTGGGCAAAAGAGGAAAGGGAAGGAACAGGATAGGGTTGTTGGACGGGATGAAGGGAGGAAGGAAGTACTCAGAGATGAAGAGGGACCTGATATAGAGTAGGATGATTGATTTTGTGTTTTGTTAGGAGTAATAAAATATTTGTTTGGTAGTTGTGTCAGTCCAAAAACCTACCTTAACCGGTAGATTACTTAAAAAAAAAAAAATATGGGTCGCGGTAGTCCAGGGGGTAGAGCGTTGGAATGCTGATCGGAGGGTCCCGGGTTCGATTCCCGGGCAAGGCACTGCTGCACTCCTGGGCACCTGCAGCTCCACCCAAGCTATGTGAAAATGTGAGGTGAAAATAGGGCAGGTTTTACATCTTGCTCGAGGACATGGAGTGGGTATGGCTCTGGGGGTGTGAGGGGATTTTGAGAGCGGCCTGGTGGATTTGGGGATATCTGCTAGGTTGGCGGGACGTTTGAAGGTGACAGAGGGGCATTTGGGAAGAAGGTTGGAGGAAGTGTTGTGATTTTTGAGGATGGGGAATAGGTCTTTGAGGATGAATTTGAGAGAGTGAATGCCTGGGAAGTAGGTAGTACAGATTGAGAGAGGCTGGGAGTCTGTGGTTGAGGCAGGCTTGGTGGTGTAGGAATGTTTGAGTATTTTTTTATGGAGGAGAGAAACAGGGTATCCTCGTTGGAGGAGGGAGTGGTGAAGGTTGTTGAGGTATCTGTTAAGGGATTCAGACCTGCTCTATTTTCACCACTCCACCCCACTCCATCCCAACATTTAACTCCCTTCCCCTATTCCTCTTGCACTTCCAAGAATGTTGTTTATCTTCTAACCTGTAAACTCTGCCCGTCCTTTGACATAGGCCAATGTTCCACACCACTGAACATTAGGATTAATAACCACCGCGCCTCATGTAATCCCTCCTCCCCGTCCGCGGGTCTCCCCATCCCTAAACATGCTTCCCATCATAATACCCCTTTCAACCAGTGTTACAATGTTTCCATCCTAGCGTCCCTTCTCATATCTGATAACCCTTTAGAATTAAAAAGTCTTGAACTGGCATTCATTTACATCTGTATGGCCTATCAGCATCCGGGCCTTAATTTCGTTCAATGATGGGAGTGGCCTAAAATTGTTACTTTGTGGAAGCGATGAATATCGGGGGGTGAAGACTGTGTTTTTCCGCATGAGTTTTGGTGTACGTGGCCTTTGTTTCGACTTGCGAAATCTTGATCAATACTTGTAAATTGAAACCTGGGTCTCGTATGTTGCAATAGTTGCGGTGGGCAGGTTGTTCTCTTTTCCGATTTTGTGTCAATTCCACCTCCTCCCTCTCCCTCCTTGCCTATCTCCGCTCCCCTCTAGCCTCTCCCCTCCCTTCCCTCTCCCCAACCATTCCTCTCACCCCTCCTCCGCCTCCTGTTCTCCTGTTATATAAAAACAAAAAACAAGAGCTAAACCTCCTAATAACCATTCATAACCCATACATCATCCTTCTTCAAGAAACCAAACTTAATAATAGCCAAACGTTTAACTGTCCAAATTACCGTACAATCAGAAAAGATAGGGCGAATGGTCCTGGTGGCGGGGTCATGATCCTATCCAAAACTAACCTACTCTTCGCAGAACTTCAACCCCCACCCACCCAAAAACTGGAACTCGCTGGAATAGCAATAAAAGGAGTTACTGGAACCCGTTACATTTGGTCAGCCTAATTTCCACACTCATCCTCCAAGTCAGACGCCCCTGACTTATCAGCACTCTCATCCATACTGCACCCAAAGCTCATAATAGGCGGTGACTTAAACTCCAAACATTCTGCCTGGGGTTGCAAAACCACTACCACACGAGGGCGCGCCCTTCGTAAGCTCCTGTTTACCAAAAATCTCGCAATTCACTCGCCACCTTTCCCCACCCACTTTCACCCCCACTCCTCTGATCTCCTGGATGTAGTTCTCTCATCCGCAGATATCGCATTCCAAACCCTTAAACTAGATAACACAGCCTCCGACCACTGCCCCATATTTTACTGCGTTCCAACCCTCTCCTTCATACAACGAGAACCAACTAGAAGAGTTAACTGGAAATTATTTAAAGAAAACTGCGTGGCCATTAACCTTGTCCCTTCTCCCGCTAGCACTCCAGACAGCATAGAGAAAGCGGCTCAAGATTTTACAAGTTCCTTAACCAACGTCATTCATCGCTCTCGCTACCCTCCTTCTCCGGCCTCCATCGCTGGTCCCACGCTACCTCCAGATATTTTGCGCCTAATTTCACTTAGAAACAAGGCCAGAGCCCTTTGGAAACGCACTCATCTCCGCCAAGATAAAAACCGCTTCTGTGCAATTCGAAACCTGGTAACATCCAAAATTAGAACACATAGGGAAAAAACTTGGCATGACGAAATAAGTTCACTCTCACATTAGGACAATTCGGTATGGACCCTAGCCCGCTGTCTGCAAAGGAAAAACTACCCACCCCGCCAATGCTACATAATGGGAGAGCACTATACGATGACAGCGACAAAGCAAATGCCTTTGCTGACTCCCTCGATTGCATTTTTAAAAACGATAAAACGTCATCGTTGGATTCAGATGCGTTGAACAGCGTCTCTAGTCTGTCCCTTTGCCCATTCCCCATATTCCCGGAAATTACTCCTCAAGAACTTTACTCCATTATCTCCCACACCAAAACCAAGTCATCACCGGGCCCCGATCAAATCTCCTACCTTCACCTTAAAAACCTTCCTAAATCTTTTATCAAACACCTACTCTCCATCCTCAACTCCTGCCTTTGCCAATCGTACTCCCCAAAGGCGTGGAAAACGGCTAAAATAATACTTCTTCCAAAACCCGATAAAAATTCTTCTGATATCCTTAACTATAGACCCATTAGCCTGCTCCCCTGTATGGGCAAACTCCTAGAAAAATGCATCTTAAACAGGTTACAAGAAGAAATCTCGGCCCTAGACCTGATCAGACCTGAGCAAACTGGTTTCCGCCGTCACCATTCAACGACTCAGCAAATAACAAGATTGGTTGAACAGATCACTTTCGGTTTCAGCATCTCCAAGCACACCCAAGTAGTCTTCCTTGATCTCCAAAGAGCTTTTGACAAGGTCTGGCATACTGGTTTGATACATAAACTGCTTAAAACCATCCTATCCATTATATCCCTATAGAAACCATTATATCACTATACCTAACTAAGATAATCCACTCCTTTCTTTCAAACCGCGCGTTCTTTGTAGCCCTTAACAATGCCAAATCAACTACTCGGTCCATATCAGAAGGCGTTCCTCAAGGATCAATTCTGTCACCCCTAGCTTAGCAGAGTGTTTGACCGATTGGAAACTAACCATAAACTCCACAAAATGCGTAAACGTAAACTACGCCAGAAAATGGAAGAAACCTAACATCACTCCTACCTACTACGGCAGGGAAATAATCCCCCAGGCATCATCGGCTAAATTTCTTGGTGTACAACTGGACAGGAAACTCACTTGGCAAACACACACTCAATATGCACTCAACAAGGCCAATGCGGCCATTTTCTCAATCTATCCCCTCATAAAGCGCACCAGTCCCCTCCGTCTTCTCACTAAGGTACTTTTATTTAAATCTATGATACGACCTATCTCATCTTACGGTTACACAGCCTGGGGATCAATAGCTGTAACCAAATTGAAGAAAATGGCACGCTTCCAAAATAATACTTTACGAACCCTTACTAACGCCCACTGGTTCGTAAGAAACTCAGATATTCACAAGGACCTAAAAATACCGGACCTACCAACATATCTAAGCGACCTAGCCTCGTCATTTCAACAAGCAATAGGAAATACTGGTAACCCTCTATTAGAACATTTATGGGACTACACTAATAATCCCCATTTCAAATGCAAACGTGCTAAAACAAGCGTAAATGGGCCACCATAATCACCAAATATAACACTGCCACAAACTGCACTAATATATACTCACTAACTTAACTTCGCCCATTAGCCACTTATATCCTACAACCGTTGATCAGCATAGCTGGATATCGGTATAAAATGCGCCTAACGGCGCAGTCATAAAGCGTCGGTCGGTCGGTCAGTCCCTCATCTTCGACCTGAAGACGCCGAATGCAACTTCGGCGAAACTGCTGTCAGAATCAAACAACGACGCGGTGAAACCCGATAATGCAGAATCCTTCAATAATAATCAGTGGCACCTAATTGATACAAGGGACTATTAAGAGGGGGTTTCGGAACAGTATGATGATCGTTTACGACATAATTGTACCAAAGCTGTGGTACGTAATTGCCAACTCATCTGAAGCGCCTATCCCAGGTCCTTTCCTTTCGATGCGTGACTTAATTGGGAATTCTTCGAAAATTCGAAACTCATGCGATAGCGAGCGAACATTATATTCTTATCTTCTGACTCGTTTCCGTAAGAGCTACGAAAAAGCTCTTTGAGTATATTTCCCTCATCCAGCTCTCGAAATGCATTCTCTCACTTGTTTTTGATCTGGGCACGGAGTGTCTCTCGGCCTCCTAGCTGGAACTTCAGTTTTTGGACGTCAAGGCAATACCCATATTTATTAGTTTTCACCTGTGGAGTTTCTCCATGGTTACAATAATTATACATGTGATTTTTCTTGAAAGGCCGCAGTATTCTTTGATATAGAATAATTGTGTTCTCTAATCATATCATGTAGTATTTTTAAGACTATAGGGATGATTTTTTTTCATGTACTCCAAATTTAATTGATGTGAATTAATTGATTGATTGATGTAGTGCATGACAGTCGATCTCTCGGCGAGCTGTACCATGCCGCACACTATCCTAGCCGAGTTAAAATCTCCCTTGAGTTGATGAGCAGGAGAATTTCCTGGTCCGACGAACCCTGCACATCCTTGTGTTTCCGTGCTCCTGATTTCTTGTTGCCGTGTGCTATGTCGGCTCGTGCATAATTGATTTTATGTGAGTAAAGGTTATTTTTCACTGAGTCGTTTAATAATTGTGAACGTAATTGAGCTTGTTATGACAACACCTTTTCTACTGTTATAAATGAATGATGAGAGGGGATCATGGATGAAGGTGAAGAGCTGAGTACTATCGAAGAAAAATGGGAATTATCAAGAAAGGGATATCGAAAGCAGCAAAAGACACTATAGGAACCGTTAATTGGAAAAGGACAAGGAAACCTTAGATCACGGATGAGATGAATACAAAGGTGGATGAGAGGAAAAAATGGAAGAATGTACATATAGAAATAGGCAAAATGAAGTACAAAGAGTTAAACAATAAATTGAGGCGGTTAACAAATAATGCAAAAGAAGCAAGGTGGAAGACGCAGTGATATGGGAAGTTTGCAGAGGAAGGGTGAAATAGGTGCACTATACAGCAAGGTTAAAACACTTTTGGGAAGTACGAAGGGAAGATCTAGTGTGCTAACAGTTAGAGAAAAGGCGGGTAAAATAATAGTTGACACAGAAAAGGTCCAAGAGAGATGGAAGGAATATTTAAAATAACTGTATGGTAAAGAACATAGGCCAACAATGTTGGACAAAGAAAAGGAATATGACGTAGAGGAAGGTAGCATAGGTCCAGGCATACTCGACGATGATATATATAGGGCATTAGGGGAGATGAAGCTAAATAAGGTCGTGGGGGTGGATAACATTCCTGCGGAACTACTAAAAGGTTTAGAAAAATGTGGGAGGAAGAGTTTATATGGGCTGATTAGTTCTATCTATGAGGAAGGAATCTAGCCGGCAGACTTTGTGAGATCAGTGTTAGTCCTTATTCCGAAAAAGGTAAAGGCTACATCATGCGAGGACTACAGGACAATAAGTTTGTTATCCCACGCAGCTTAAGTTGTTCTCAGGATCATCAACAAAAGGATAGAGTGTGCGACAAATGATTACTTAGGGGATGATGAGTTTGGGTTAGGAAGGGGAGAGGAACGCGTGATGCCATTGCAGTAACGAGATTATTAATCGAGAGGAATATAGAACACAATCAGGAAGTATTTACCAGTTTCGTAGATTTCGAAAAAGGGTGTGACAGAGTGAATTGGGGAAAACTAATGAGTGTAGTACAGAAAATAGGAATAGATTGGAGGGAAAGGAGGCTAATCCGCAACCTGTACATGACTCAGACTGCTCAGGTGTGCATGGGGAAAGGGGTGTCCGGATGGGCAGTGTTGGGAAGAGATGTAAGGCAGGATTGCCCATTATCACCGATGTTGTTCAAAGCATATGTGGAGGAAATGATTAAAGAGGCATGAGGCGACCTGGAGGTAGGAATGAAAGTGGGCGGGGAATTCGTAATATCAGTTAGGGTCGCTGATGACCAAGCTTTAGTTTGTCAGTCAGCCAAGGGTTTGCAAGCATTGCTGAGCCAACTGGAAATTCAGTGGGACAGGTATGGGATGAAAATCAATATTGATAAAACAAAGGTTATGTGATTTTCTAGAAAGATAAAGGCATTAAAACATTATACATTAAAACAGGAGGGTAAAAAATATATCGGGTAGAACAGTTTACGTACTTCGAAAGTGTTTTGGACGAACATGTTCAAAGCAGTAGGGACCTAAGGAGAAGAATCGCGCTAGGCAAAGAGGCTTTCACAAGGAGGAGGGAGTTGATGTCGGGGACGTTGAGTAAGGATGTTAAGGAAAGACTCGTCAAAACTTTGATATGGAGCGTAGCTCTGTTCGGCGCGGAAACGTGGTCACTGGAGCAGGAGCTGATGTAGAGTAGGTTGCTGTATTGCGTTTTGTTAGGAGTCACGGAATATTTATCTATATTTAATTAATTAATCTATAATATATAATATTTATATTATATTTATTTATATTATCTACCTTAAACGGTAGATTACTTAATAAAATAATTATCAGTTACAAAAAATGTCTAAAACGACAAGTTTTGTGCATGTGTGTACACACACACACACACACACATATATATATATATATATATATATATATATATATATATATATATATATATATATATATATACACATACATCGTGTGTGTGTGTGTGTATATATATATATATATACAGGGTTCGTCCGGAAAATAAATGTACTGATTTTTTCCCGCCGCTCCAGGCGCGCCCAGCACCGCTCTGACGGGCTGCGATTGGAGGGGGGTATGTTGGCAAGCGACGCTGAAAAAGGCAGTCGGCTCTGAGCTGTGGTGTAGTGAGGAGCTCTGTTAACGCGAACCTCCACGCTCGACCCACGTCACGGAACGCGATGCCGAAGTTTTTGGAGCAGCGTTATTCCATCAAATTTGCGGTAAAGCTTGGGAAATCGTCTACCGAAACTGTCGGTATGATTAACCAGGCTTACGGGGAGTCAGCCATGTCCAGAAACATGATCTTTCGGTGGCACAAGATGTTCGTGGAGGGCAGAGAAGAGGTCGACGACGAACCACGGCCTGGGCGCCCATCAACGACACTCACCGACGAAAATGTGCGAAAAGTTCGCGATGTACTGAACTCTGATCGCCGTCTTAGTGTTCGGATGATATCAGAGCAGTGTAATGTGCCAAAAACAATAGTGCACGAGATTATTAGGGAGCAATTACAGATGCGAAAAATTTGTGCAAAGTTGGTGCCGAAAGTGCTCAGTGATGATCAAAGACTCAATCGTTTGGAAATCGCGACACAACTTGCGGATCACTGCAAAAATGATCCACATTTTTTAGAGAACTGTTCTGTTCCCGAAGATAAAGAGGAGTTTGAAAGGAACGCGATACGGGACTTTGGACGCCGTCAAAGAGGCCGTGACGACGTGTCTTCGAGAGGTTCCCGATGATGCCTTCGCGGGAGCGTTCCAGGAATGGGAACGCCGCTGGAACAAGTGTATCGACTCACAAGGGTCCTATTTTGAGGAATATTAGCTTAAGATATGTAAAAGTGTAATAATTTTTTTTTCCTGAGCTCAGTACACTTATTTTCCGGACGAACCCTGTATATATTAAAATACATACATACATACATAATTTATACACGTATATGCATAAATTAATATAATATAAATACATACACACTGTCAATCAACCCCCCCGTCCCCCCCTCACAATTGAGCAGTCGTCTGAGACATGTCCAGGTTGAGGATTACAAGGCCTTTTCCAAAAGTAGTAGGACGTATTTTTTCCCGGTTGAGACGGACGGACGGGTGGCGGTTTCTCTGGCTGGGTTCGAGGGAGGGGAGTCTCAGGAAAGCCTGGAAGCCGGTGGTAGTTGACCCCCAGCCTTAGCGGAGTGCGGATCAACCGTTTTCATAACCTCCATAACGGGACCCCGTTACGCACTGTCATGAACCCGGTTATGGGAACAGTGCTATGTCGTCAAAGTTTGTGTGAAAAGGGAAAAACCGGGGAAGAGATTAATTAGATGCTCAAGGTAGCTTATGGCAGGGCTTGGGGTTTTATAGATCACCACAGTTCACAAAATTTAAATAGATAACACGTAAAAGGACACTCACATTTCAGAAAGTTTAAACTTTTGGCCTTCAGTGGTGGTGGAAAACGGGGAAAGGGGTAGGTATTGTGATACCAGATGCTTGACTTTTACAACTTTTTGTGCAGGAAGTGAAATGGATAGTATCGGGGAGTACGTGCGTCTTAAAATACAACAATTGTCATGCAAAATAAGTTGGCCAAATGTTAAGGAAATTAAGACGAAGGTGAAGGAAGTATTTAAGCACGTTATGAGTCATCGACTTTTTTTCTATCACCTTTCGGAGCGTGAACAAGGTAGTGATTGCAAATCGAATGCGTTCCGTATGGAGTTTAGCGGTATCAAATTGATTTCTTGGAAACGTTCGAAATTAATTTGAGTGCGCCAACACTGTCATTTGAGGTCGAGCCACAGATTGACCTTCAATCATCCAGTCGTTTTTGGCAATCAGGAGTATCTGTACAGCACTATTGGCAAGGATTTCAACTTCCTACCGCGATCCTCAAGGAAGAAGTCAGCCCGCCCACCCGTCAGCCCAATTTTAGATTGGAACTCCTGCATCATCCTAAACAGCACGGCAATACGAGCCCTTACGGCCTGTCCTTAAATGAGGCCATTTAATTTTTTACCCCATACCCCAACTATAAAGGTCAATCATATGTAAACCTCCCCATCGCCCGCAAGTACCTCCGCTCTCATTGATGTATCAAACAGGTAATTTTTTCTATAAAGGATTAAAGGCATTTAGTTTGACGAATGTCTTACTACGATTATTTCAGTAGCATGTTTTGCTCTGAAAGGATAAACTACAATGACGGTTACTTTTTCTTAAATTTAAACATAATGAAAATATATTCTATTGTTTCAGGCTTCACTTCGTGGAAGTATTTAATATCCGTACTAAAAAGAAAGACTCGTACTTTTCCACAGATTTTATTATATGGTACAACGCGTTTCACCGTATAATAAAATCTGTGGAAACGTACGAGTCTTTCTTTTTAGTATGGAGAATGAAAATATGTGCACGCAATGAAATGAAACGAATATTTCGCAACTATTGCAATAGGTTAAGTCCAAATGATTCGGAAACGACTGTTTCAATAGTGAGTGTATGCAAAACGACTTCTTTTGTGGCAACGGTTAATTAAAATTCTTTCTTCGCCCACAATGACTGAATTTATGCAACAAAAAGGTTTTCGTCAGAGTCCTCTTGACCCCTGCCACTCCCCTAAGGAATCAAAATGACGCCCCTCTCGGCTCTACAAAAGTCACAAGAATCACGCATTGACAAGTGTTTTCAAAAATTGCAACAGAAAAACTACATGAAGGCAACTTAATTTATTTTATTTACTAAGAAAACAAATGGGAAACCTATTTTTCCTAAACTAAAAATTTTTCGGGAATATGTAGAACTCGTTACTCGAGTCTTTTGGAGAACTAATTTTCCAATATTTAAAAACCAGAGTAATATTCGTAACCAAAAAAAGATAGGTCGTTTAAGCTAAAAAAACTAAAGAGACTACAAATATTTATCAATTATTTCATATGTTCAAAGTTATTATCCTCTCCCATAGACTCCAAACTTGACGTGGTGGAGAGACTAGTAAGAAAGATGGAAGAGAAAAGAGAATGGAAGAATGTGAAGACAATGTTATTTAGAAGGAAGCATAATGAGTTAAGTAATAAACCGAGACGGATAAAAACAGAGTAAAAGAAGCGCGGTGAAAGACGCAGTGCAAGGATATGGAAAGTTCGCTGAGAAAGGGTGAAATTGTTGCGCCACACAAGAAGGTTAAAACACTATCGGGAAGTAAGACGGGCACGCCAATGTTAAAGGATATAAATAGGTCGGATAAAATAATAGTTGAAATAGAACAGATCCGAGAGAGATGAAAGGAATATATTGAAGAACTCTATGGCAAATAGCTTAGGCCAACAAGGTTAGACACAGAAGAGTAAACGTCGCAGATGAAGACAGAATAGATCCAGGCTTACTTAAGGATGAGATAGAACGAGCGTTAATGTAATTGAAAGCAAATAAGGTCGTGGGGGTCGACATCATTCCCGCGGAACGCGATTTAGGAAAATGTGATTGGAAGATTTTTTACGGAATACTTCGTATTATTTCATGAGGGATGAATTTAGCCAGAAGGCTGGATCAGTGTCAGTTCCTATTTCAAAAAAGGTTAAGGCAGCATATATGAGGATTACAGAGCGATAAGTTTGATATCCCACGCAGCGTAAGTTATTCTCGGGATCATCAACAAGCGGATGGAGAGTAGGGCAAATGATTACTATGGGGGTGATTAGTTTGGGTTCATGAAGGGGAGAGACTAGCATGATGTCATTTCAGAAATGAGGTCACTAATCAAGAGGAATATTGAATACAATCAGGCCGTATTTGTTTGTTTCGTAGATTTCAGAAAGGTGTTTGATAGAGTGAATTGGGAAAAACTAATGAGTAGATTGTAGAAAATAGGAGTAGAATGGAGGGATAGGAGACTAGTCCGCAGCCTGTACATATCTCAAACTGCTCAGGTGCGAGTGGGGAACGGAGACTCCGGATGGGAAGTGTTAGGAAGAGGAGTGAGGCCATTATCACCTTCACTATTCAGCCTATATGTGGAGGAAATGATTAAAGATGCACAGGAAGAGCTGGAGATAGAAATGAGAGTCGGCGGGCGATTCATAAAGTCAGTTCAGCTCGCTGATGACCAAGCTCTAATTTGTCAGTCAGCCAAGTGGTTGTAAGCATTGCAGAGTGTTCGAAATTCAGTGCAATATATATGGGATGTGAATCAATTTAAATCAAACAATGGTTATGCGATTTTCCAGAGGGAGGAAGACTTAGCTAAACGTTTAAACAGGAGGGAAAAAACTAGAGCAGGTAGAACAGTTTACGTATCTCGGTAGTGTTTTGGACCAACACGGTCAAAGTAGTAAGGACGTGAGGAGAAGAATTGCGCTAGGCAAAGAGGCTTTTACAAGGAGGATTGAGTCGATGACGGGGAGGTTGAGTAAAGATGTTAAGAAAAGGCTCGTTATAACCTTTGATACGGAGCGTAGTATTGTATGGCACGGAAACGTGGCAATTGAAGCAGGATGATGGGCATGCTATATTGAAGGTTATTTTAAATGTGGGTATAAAGAACGATGAGGAGGCGAAGTGGTCAGAAAGGACAACATCTGAGCGAGTGCTAGGTGTGGTGGGAGAGGATAGGGCGCTTGTTAGGAGGAATCATAAGAAGACAGGAGAAATGGATACAGAGTATATTCATTAATAATGAGATGTTGAAGACCGATGGGAGGTGGTAAGATTGAGGGTATTCTTTTAGGCAAACGAGGAAGGAGTAATAATAAGAAAGGGATGTTGAATGGAATGAGGGGACGAAGGAAGTATATGGAGATGAAAAGGTGATCGTTGTGTAGTAGGATGTTTGGTAGTGTTTTTGTTAGGAGAGACGAGAGAACGATTTAGTAGCCAGAGTTCATCCAGAACCTACCTTAACCGGTAGGTAAGCTTATGATAATATTAATATAATCGTACAATTAGGGCAGTATAAATACGCGATTAAAGTGCTTAAGCCATAAACGCACCATAACGTAAAGTGCAATATCCACCTCCCCGGATCGTTATGATTTCCCACCACGTGATGATGGAGAAAATATTAAGCAGCATTACGCCGGTTGAGAACATTTCCTGCATGGTATACCACCCATAAATGGTAGCTTTTCGATGGTCTCTAACGATTATTTCATTCTAGATATCACAAGCATTTCTTTGGTTTACTCTAAATTACTTATTTCTTCCTTTCTTCGCCCTACTGCCTGCCTCCATGGTGTCTAAAATGCCTACTCTCTCACTTCCCCTACCCATCGCTCTGTCTTCTAACACGGCCCTCACATACCATTGCCTTTCAATATCTCCTCCGCCTTCCCTCTCCGGCAAATTCGGATTTCCCCCGTTCACTTCCTCTCTTCGCCCAATCTATTTAAACTCACAGCACTTGTCTTGCTCACTCTCCATTAAAGCTAACAGTTTCAGGCTTAACTTGGTGGAATTCTTTCATGGTGAGGGTGAAAGAAAGAGAGGCATCTCCACCTGAAGATGATGCGCAGCATCGAAACCATGGTCGTGTTTTATTAAAAAAGTGTGTGGAAGTGCAAAGTTGTTTTTTCTCTTTCTTTCACCCTCACCACTCTCATTATATTTTATTCATTCCTCGCCACGTTCACTTCTCAGAAGTATCTAACTTAGGCTCATAGTCTAGCCCCAAAGATGAGTCCACACGTCCATAAGGAACTAAGCTCCATAGAGTAAAGTCTTTACTAATCTTTTCTTCACACATTTACTCAGTGTACCCTTCATTAATTGTTTTCTTCTTGCAAATGCCTCTATCGCTAACTCAGTTTTAGCGCAGTTATTAGTTTTAACGCTGCTAAGTTACAAAAATGTATTTTCCGATACAGATAACTAATAATGTTGAGGCCCAACTGGATTTCTCCGTGCTCAGGCTTTCATTCTAAAATCTCTCACAGGCTCGATTTTTTAACGTAAGTGTATTTATAATTTATTAGCGGATTCAGCGCCCGCATGCAATCTGCAAATGAAAGAGGCATTGGTTGTTTTTAGTTAAATCTTACAGTATTCGTTAATCTTATTCAAAAGAAAGAATTCATCAAACATCAATCCAGGCTTTCCAATTTTATTTGCGTTATCGCGATTAACATCAAATGTACCGACAATTATAATATTATTTTATTAGAACCGACTAGCTATATTCCTTACGATCTCTTTAGAATAGCCTTGCGCAGCAAGTAATTTGTCGAAGGTTGCATGTTTAGAAAAAAAGTCGCTAAATTTTTCTATTTATTGTCCGAGTTACTCGCCCCAACGCACGTCTTTTTTGTCGATGTGACCAGCTGTCTCCGGTTTTACTTCGAGAAAGTTTTCCTGTGTGAGGGCAAAATTCTTCAGTGAAATCCCACAGCCGTAATTAATTTGCCCACAATAATTTTTATCACCCATTTAAGTATTGTAAGTCACATACATCGGTAATAAGGGTCGCGGTAGTCCAGGGGGTAGTGTTTTGGACAAATCACCGGAGCGCCCGGGTTCGACTCCCGGGCAACTACAGCTCCACATAAGCTATGTGATATTTCGGGTACCAGATATCCCTGGGAAACCATAACCTGCACAGGGAAAGGAACTGCTCCCCATACCCTGAAGTGTGTATTTCACACGCCGTCGTGCTTAGTACTGGGTGAACTCTACCATCAACTACCAAACCAACTTTCGGGTTGATTACTGTGTTTATGGTTTTTGCATCGAAAATAACGTAGAGTACTGGCAACTAAATAAGTGATTTTTCGCTTGGCACGGTAACGAAATCTTGATCGAGCAAATAAATTGAAAAAAGATGGATGGATTGTGGTTTTTTCCGTTTTTCATTGGTATTTTTCTATTAATACAATTTTTCATTTTGAAAAGCCTTTAAAGATTAGTCAGTTTGTTTTTAATGTACATTTTTGAGTTGGACGCGATCCCTGAATATCCGTGATTTTCACGATTTTCTCTCCTCCATTTTGTTTCTTGTCTACTCTTTTTGATTTTCGGATGATTTCGGGTAGAGATGAGTACAGCATTTCATGGAGGGCGAGCTTCACAAGGGCTCAGTGTCTCCCTTCCTCCCCCCCCCTCGGCCCTCGCGGGCGGAGCAGATAGATTCAAAAGGGACTCGGAACAAAAAAACATGCAAAGGAATTCCCATCCAATTGAGGCAAATTAAACGGACCCGAAAGAGGTGCAATTAGGGAAAATAGTACAGCGCGTGAAAATAGGTAGTCTGAAAGCAAGGCGAAGCAATGATTAATGCTGACATATCGATATTCTGCAGCGTGTCAAAACGAGGTGTAATGAGTGGGGTGGGGATATATTTTGGACGGGGGCCATTCGAGAAATTTGAAAGGGAACCCAGGCTGAATTTGCGAAATTGTTTCTTTATCTTCAAGCAAAACGCTCTACCCCCTCCCCTCAGGATAGGTGCTTGGATACCGGCCTCTCTTTTGTTAATGAGGGTAATTGTGATCCAACAAGAATAGGCAGATAACAATTTATTTCACAGTTACAATTATTATTGCACCTCACTCCACTTTCACGTGCTCTGGTATTCCTGAAGATTGAGATCAGGTATTCAACTCTCGTTGTCCGAGTCTCTGCCTCTTATTTTTCACGGGTAGTATTCTTTGGCGATATATTGGAACACTTGTGTCACAATCAAAATGAATGGCCTCGTGCCCTTCAAAATGTGAAACTCTCGTTTGCTCTCTGCGCGTCTGAAAGTTTTTTCCCAAAAGCTTAATGTACAAATTCCCAGCATTTTAATTTAAATTAAAAACTAAACATATAACTTGATTTAATTTTTTACGAACTTGTGATAAGTATAGTCATCGGTCATTTGAATTATATCTAATTTCATAATCGTCAATATCCGCGATAGATCACAATGTATTTTCGCACTTTCCAAGTTTATTCCAAATGGAAATTTAATTTGCCAATTTGTACTTCACTCTCATGAACTCCTATAAAAACGGAGCACTAACCCGTAATTCATGGCGCATATTTAAGGGATCGACGACGAACTAGATTATTAGGGTGGTGCCTTTGAACAAGATATTTGAAGACCTGAACTCCGCCGATGCAATGTAACTAAGAATAAACTTCAATGGTGGCCAAAGTGTAAAAGGAGTGAGCAAGATATAAATACGGAGATGTGACTGCCATGGAAATCACTTTAAACGACTCAAGCTGCTGTTTTTAAGGAAAACTAAATGACAGAGAGATATTGTAAATACGCTTTTATATACACTTACTTCTGAAGAGGTATGACCCAGAAAAATTACCGTTGGAAAATTTTGCTCCTTTGCCACCATCCAACATAGAGTTTATGGAAAAACTAAGGGTAATATCTGTGGTGAATCAAAGCGGGAGCGTTTTCCTATGAAAACATCCGCCCGTGAAAGTGAGGATATTTCAACATTTGCTACATTTCGTAACGACGCCCATGTTTCTCAACGTATCCGAACATTCGCTTTACATAAGATTCAGCGGAGCATCCGCAGTGGAGCAGGTCAGTGAAAATGCCGGACGCTAAAATTTCATCTAGAGCAACGGCACCTGACATTTGATTACATTCATACATTACATTCTGATTGCTGCCATCAGCCACCAACTTCTGCGACGGTTATAAATAGTTGTTATTAGTAACCACTGATCACGGAAAAGTGCTTCTATATTTTAATTGCACTCTCTAGTCTGATGTTGAATAAGGAATTTGATCAAACATCATAACCATCCACATCATCAATAAAAATCGATCTTATTTTGTTGCAGTACTCCACAAGATTTTGCTATCAGTTGATATCTGCGTCGGCAAATATAGCCATTGGTTAAATCCTTCACGGCGTCGTATATGTCGACAGCAAAACGCCCGACGACATAAGACTGGCGCCAAATGTGAGCCATGCGGTGGAAAGTTAATAGGTCGCCGTGTGAAAGGCCCACAATGAATTAGGTCATACTGCAAAAAGTTCGACAGTAAATAGGTTCCCGTGTAAGACAATGACAGGAAATGTGTGACGCAAAAAAGGTGAGTAAGATCACAACACATTTCGCCATGCAAAATTGCCCCCAAAAATGTAAACGATGGAATCAAAAACTGTGGGAGAAGTTTGCCAGCAGGTTAGATATTTGTGGGTTAGGTACTGTTATATGATTTTTATATGCCCATGACACTTTAAATATTGGAAATATTTCACTAAGACAGTGTCTCATTAGAAACATGTTCAAGGTATGTTTACAGTTCACCTCCCATCCTCATTCCCTGGAAACGATTCAGCCGGCCAAGTCTATTTCGGAATTGAATTTGGAATTTTCGCCGATGTCATCTTTTATAAGAATATTTTTGCGTATACCATGCTGTGCGAGGCAACGGGGGAGAAAAGTGAAGTAATAAGACGCGGCGTTACCATAATGTCAGATTGCATTTAGGATTATGTTTCCTCTATTTTGTGAGATATTTTTACCAATATATGTTTATCATATTCATCTCAAATCTCATTTTTATTGCAAAAAATGCGGAAAATTTTACTGCAAAGTCATCAAATCTATCAAGTATCCAGCAAAGTATTCAGTGCTATGGGAATACAATATATAAATGATAAGTTAATTTGAATTAGCCTCTAACATCCTTCCTTAAAGCCTTTTTGCAAAGAGATCTATTTAATGTCGACCTTTTTGCAAGGTGACATCTTTGCTACTGAACATTTTGCACGTTGACCTTTCAATTTTTCTCCTTTGGGGTGTCTGTCATTATTTGCTTCATACGAATATTTTACCATATGTCTCCCACTGCTGTTTGCCCCAATCACATTTCCCTCGACGGCCACATTCGACTTCTATTTCTTTCTTGTTTCTTCCACTTTTGTTGAATCTAATCACCAGATTATAAAACTTTTGCAATCACTCTGTATTCTGATTACATATTTTAATCCCTGCACTGCCTATTCCAAGCCTGCCACACTTGTGTTTTGTTTTTGATCATGCCCACGTGGTTCCTTACTTTTTCTAAGTTCACAAGTGGCATTTGCAAATCAACTTCTCCCGCTGCCGCATCAAATACTTCGTCAGCAAAAAGCATCATAGATTTTTTCTTCCGATTCTTTCTGCACATCACGCAAGCATTTACAGGAACATACAACTGTGCTCACTTTATAAGTCAAAGGTATATTTTAGGTGCATAACAGATGACTTCAGCTTTGACTGAAGTAATTATTTGTAGAGATTGATCAAATCTCCTCCCCATCAAATAAATAAGCTCGGAAGCAACGATCGATTCCGGGGTCTCATTATTGAGAATCTCATTTTCTTAAATGCTACATCGAGCCCCCGTTCTCCGTCTATTATTTCCTATATTATCTTTGTACACGTCTATTCCTGATACTGTTATTCATCAATTTTGGGTTGATATTTCTTCAACTGAAGAAATTATTTTGCTTCTTATCCTGGGGGCATTCACGCCACAGCAGTACCTTTCACCTCAAACCATCCCCTCCAAAACAGGCTGACCTGTACGGGTCACCTTGCTCTTCCCACTCTTACCATTCCTTCCCACACACTTACACGTAAGTACATCAACTGGCTCTTATCTTAGAATCTTGATAATGTCGTACAAATAGAAAACTGTCCAAATAAATATTCACTTGATGAAAAACAGCAAAAAACACCCAATTTAACAATGTATCAGTCCGATGCGCTTTTATTCAGCATGAGTTGTTGATTAAAAATAATCAATTTAGAAACAGTAGATTGTTTCGCTCATTTTTGAAGTCATAACTCGCTTCTCAGACTTCCTACGCATCTCATAATAGGCATTTCCATAATTATAAAAGCATGGTAATTTTAATGTCATCAGTAATTCATATAATAGCTTAACGATGAACGCATTTTCGTTCAAAGGCAAAATATAGAAGTTTAGAGTTAACTTCACTGCTACTGCTTTACTATAGTAGCTTCTGTACTCACCTTGACTAAGAAACAATGTGCTTTAACAGAAAATGTTAAGAAATAAATAAATCTATCAGTAATTTTATACTTTAATGAAGGAAATACAATTAACCCCTGAATAATTATTATGTACAATCTTTTTCAAGTTCTCATTGCATTTTTTGGGTAGTCAATATTGTTAACCCAAAGAAATACCCACGATTTTTACTAATCATTTGATTAATTTCAGGTGCAATTGATAGTGCGTATTCAACTAAATTTGCGAGGCTTTAAAATGCTGCTAAAATGCTAAAATCCATTAATTATGTTTTGGTAGTCTACGGTTTAAGGTAGAGTTCAGATGGGCTCGCCCAACCCACGGCCTTACCTCACACACTACTATAAGCTCTTCCTTAATTCCGCATACTATATATTATGCCTCCCTATTCCATCCAATATTCCAATCTTTTCCCTCCCTCTTCCTCACTTACCTAACGTCCCCCCCCTCCCTCACAGTCTTCAAAATCCCCTCGCCTATGAAAATGGTCTGCATCCACACTCCACTGAGGACAAAAGCACTGAGGAAGAAAAGGGACAAAACAAGAGGATTTTAGTTCGCTTTCATCCCGTCAAACTTGTTTCAGTCGTTATTCGCATGGGTAATTTTCTTTGGCGAGTGCACCTTTTATCGCGGGAGATAATGTTCCTCTCTCAATTGACGCTCGCTCCTCATTTCGCCTCCACCTGAAACGAACGGAATTGAAATAATAAAAAAAGAAAAAATATCGGTCTAAACCTTCGAGTGACATGACCACATGCCCCCGAAACCTTTCCCAAGGCCGCCAGCCTCTTCCTTCGCAGAAAGCATAAAAATAATAAATCAACACCAGTCTCCACTCGTCTTCGTCGGTGCAAGGGGGGGAGAGGGGACGCACATGGAGTTACGGCGGGGCGCGAGCGGCAGCAGGAAGGGAAAGTGATACTCGTGGTGGGCTGGGAGGGGTGGCTTGCTTCAGAACTGTGTGGGGGCTGGGGAAGGAAGAAAGAGCGGGAGGTGGGGCAAAAGCCGCCACGCCGACTTTTGACGGTGTCCACGTCTCACTTCACCGGCAGTGTTTTCCACGCCAGGGAACCGTGATGACTGCTCCGGCCGAGACTCCCGTGTCCTTGCCGCCGCTCATAGTGATCCACGCCCTAATCGGCTTCCTGGTCGTTGCTTGGCTCGTGCTCAAGAACGTCTGGGTCCTCCTTAACGGCATCCGGGCTCATTTTGTCCCCGGAGGGCTCCTGCCCTGCCCCAGGGACCTCGCCACCAAGTACGGACCGTGGGCCGGTGAGTCTACGGCCGTTTGGTCTTGAGATCTCGGTGGTTTGGCGACGAGATTTCATTTCGGGATAATTTCGGAGACTTGATCACTCCGGCCATGCGGTGGTGCTCATTAGGGTTCCTAGGATGTGCTCGAAGTGGAGGGTGGCGGGCTCGTGGTTTCATAGTGAGGATATACTTCCACCGCCTTTTAGGCCGAGCTAATCTTTTCTCGAGTGCATATTTACATGTTATCACCTAATTGTCCAGAAATTGAATCTGCAGGTCATATAATGCATTGGAGTGAAGGGCGGACGTCCTTATTGCAGCGGAACAAGTATTACCAAATATCTTCTAGATGAGATAGGAGGATTAAAATTTAGTCAAATCATGAAGCACATTGTTCCATGATTTAAGATGCGGTTTTCATGACGTTTTATTATGTTTTAATTTTTTTAATACATAGGTATCTTGTGTTGCTTTATATTTGTATGGATCTAGTAGTGCTGATATTTCTTTGGCTTTTTCCATATAAATTCGGGGCTATATCGTCAAAAACCTAATTATTTTTCCAAAATTCTGTTAATGGTGCAGGTGGTGTTTCTCATGCTCGGTAAATCCGGCATTTCACTAGAATCGGCAAAGGACGTAGGTAAAGCGAGGTTATCGGAAAATTCTTTATATTGCGAGCAATTATTTGGTGAATGAGTGGCCGCAGGCTTTTCAATTTTTTTCGCGCCCTGGGATTTTCTTGTATAAGTAATTTCCTTCCTTGTCGGACGGAGGGCGAAAACTCCTTTCGCATTAGAAAAAATAATACGGTCTTAAACTTCCAACTCCCTCCTTTTCCGTAAAATGACACGATTTTCGTTATTTGAAACGATGATATTTATAGGATGAAATACAAGTTTTATAAAATTGATTATTACAAGATGCCATATTTATTACCTAATTGAGCATTTTATTTAACCAAGCTCTTTCATTATGACCATTTCCAGAAACCGGGCGTGGGCGCCCTCGGTACACACAGGTCGTCGTATAAATATTAAGAGATGCCTGAATTTTCCGAGCCCTATCCATTACTTGTGCATATATTTAGGGTTGATTTGCTTCTTTTACAGCAGACAGTATGTATAAAGATGTATTTCCCACGCCGCAACATTGTAATAGTAAAATTCGTCGCCCCACTCTTCTCTTAGCTGTTTTCACGTACGCCGTCCTCCTTCCACGACTTCCACGTTCTCCTGTGGCATGGCCCATAGCAGCCACTACGCACTCCCGTGACCACCTCCCTCTCGCTTTTCACAATAGAACGACAAATGCTGAGCATATGAATACTGCTGAAGTAGATACGAATGTTGGAGCCCAACCTACTAATTTTCAGCGTCGCGTCTTTCCTCTCATTTATTTTAACTTTAGAGCTACTTTTTTGGACTATAACAGAGTTGCGTTAAAATAAAAGGGTGGTGACTAATGGTACCAGTACTTTCTAAAGCGTATGACTTGATCAAAATAATCAGCTGGTAACTCTGCAAACACTGGTTTTCCGCAACTAGTATTCCTTTCCCTTCACTGCGACTCCTTCCTGAATTTATCTCCCAAAATGTTCCCTGTTCTTTATTTTTCACCTAGTTTTTTAGCATGCATTATCTCCTCCCAGTATCGTCTCATTAACTTTTGTGCAGTACAGAAACTAAAATTACGCGTACATTTTTTCGGCACGAAAAACAAGGGTAATGTGAATGAGAGATAAACAGCCGTCAATTTGGAAACTGAAATATCTCGTTGGTCTGGTCTCCAAGTGGCCGTAACTGCGTTCTGGGTTATTATCACTCTAGCTAGATCGGTTTTTTTCAGTAACGATCAGGACTTGGTCACCGAGGCAGTCATGCATGGAGCTAAAGCCCTAAAAGAAATATGAAGATAATCAAAGAAATCTTAATAATCAAAGAAAAAGACATATGAACATCGATAACTTTTTCCCATCGAATCATCCCCTCACTCCCTTTATATATATATATATATATATATATATATATATATATATATATATATATATAATATAAAACAAATAGAAAAGAATAGACACATTTAAAAGAGCACTCACACGGTAAATTGTTCGAGCTTTCGGCCCTCTCAAAGGCCTTCTTCAAGAGAGTCTCTCTTGAAGAAGGCCTTTGAGAGGGCCGAAAGCTCGAACAATTTACCGTGTGAGTGTTCTTTTAAATGTGTCTATTCTTTTCTATTTGTTGTGTTATATTGTGTCAGCCCATTATTGTGCCGCTCGTGTGAGTTTTTCCGTACAATCGTTATATATATATATATATATATATTTTTTTTTAAGGTTATCTACCGGTTAAGGTAGGTTTTTCGATGGACACAACTACCAAACAAATATTTTGTGACTACTAACAAAACACAACCCTAAATTCTACTCTACACCAGGTCCCTCTTCATCTCTGAGTACTTTCTTCCTCCCTTCATCCCGTCAAACATCCCTATCCTGTTCCTTCCCTTTCCTCTTTTGCCCAACATTCTACCCTCTATCACAGTCTTCAACATCCCACTGCCGGTCAACACCCCCTTCATCCACTTTTCCTGCCTCCATAGGATTGCTCCCAACAAACCCCTCTCTTCGCCCACCATACCAAGTACTTCCTCATTTGTTTTCTTCTCTGTCCATTTCACCTTCTCCATTCTTCTCCACACCCACATTTCAAAAGCCTCCAGTCTACGTCTATCCTCCTGCTTCAATGACCACGTTTCCGCGCCGCACATAGCTACGCTCCATATCAAAGTTTTTACGAGTCTTTTCTTAACATCCTTACTCAAAGTCCCCGTCATCAACTCCCTCCTCCTCGTGAAAGCCTCTTTGCCTAGCGCAATTCTTCTCCTTACGTCCCTACTACTTTGACCGTGTTGGTCCAAAACACTACCGAGATACGTAAACTGTTTTACTTGCTCTAGTTTTTGCCCTCCTATTTTAATGTTAAGCTTACCCTTTTTCTTTCTAGAAAATCGCATAACCTTTGTTTTATTAATGTTGATTCTCATCCCATACCTGTCGCACTGAATTTCCAATTCACTCAGCAATGCTTGCAGCCCCTTGGCTGACTGACAAACTAAAGCTTGGTCATCAGCAAACCTAACTGATTTTACGAATTCCCCGCCCACTTTCATTCCTACCTCTAGTTCTTCCCATGCCTCTTTGATCATTTCCTCTGCATACAGGTTGAACAGCAACGGTGATAATGGGCAACCCTGCCTTACACCCCTTCCTAACACTGCCCATCCTGACTCCCCGTTTCCCACCCGCACCTGAGCAGTCTGAGACATGTACAGGTTGCGGATTAGCCTCCTTTCCCTCCAATCTATTCCTATTTTCTGCAATATACTCATTAGTTTTTCCCAATTCACTCTATCAAACGCTTTTTCGAAATCTACGAAACAGGCAAATACCTCCTGGTTGTGTTCTATATTCCTCTCGATTAATAACCTCATTACTGCAATGGCATCACGCGTACCTCTCCCCTTCCTAAACCCAAACTGATCATCCCCTAAGTAATCATTTGCCCTACTCTCTATCCGTTTGTTTATGATCCTGAGAACAACTTTAGCTGCGTGGGATATCAAACTAATTGTCCTATAGTCCTCACATGACGTGGCCTTTACCTTTTTCGGAATCGGAACTAAAACTGCTCTCACAAAGTCTTCCGGCCAGATTCCCTCCTCATAAATGCTACGGATCAGCCCATATAGCCTCTTCCTCCCACATTTTCCTAAGCATTTTAAAAGTTCCACGGGAATGTTATCTACCCCCACGGCCTTATTTAGTTTCATCTCCCTTAATGCCCTTTTTATCTCATTGTCTAGTATGCCTGGACCTAAGCTGTCTTCCTCTACGTCATTTTCTTTTTCAATGTCTAACTGTGTTGGTCTGAGTTCTTTACTATACAGTTCTTCTATATACTCCTTCCATCTCTCTTGGATCTTTCCTGCGTCAACTATTACCTTACCCGCCTTATCTCTAACTATTAGCATAGCTCTTCCTTTCTTACTTCCCGATAACGATTTAACTTTGCCGTACAGCGCACCGATTTCACCCTTCCTCTGCAGACATTCCATATCCTCGCACTGCGTCTTCCACCAGGCTTCTTTTGCTTTATTTGTTGCCCGCCTCAATTTGTTGTTCAATTCTTTGTACTTCATTTTGCCTAATTCTGTATTCATATTCTTCCATTTTCTCCGCTCATCCATCTTTGTAATCATCTCATCCGTGATCCATGGTTTCCTAGTCCTTTTAGCGTTAACGGTTCCAATAGTGTCTTTTGCGGCTTTAGACAACCCTTTTTTGATCATTTCCCATTCTTCTTCGATAGTAATAAGCCCTTTACCATCCTCCATTATTTTCTCTACCGCCTGTTTGTATTCCTTCCTTTTCAACCCATTTAATGCTTCTACATTCCATTTTCTAACTCGCCGCCACTGCCTTATCTTTTTGAAACGTACGCTACATTTCATAACAACTAAATTGTGGTCTGAGTCCGCATCCGCTCCCGGAAAGCTGTGGGAATTTATCACACTATTCCTAAACCTGTGTCTAACCAGGATATAATCTAGCTGATATCTTCCTGTGTCACCTGGCATTTTCCATGTATACCTGCGTCTTTTGTGGTGTCTAAACCAAGTGTTGGTGATGACTAACCCCTGTCTCCTGCAGAACTCAACTGCTTTCTCCCCGCGGTCATTCCTCGTGCCTAAACCGTAGTCGCCCACCTCATCACCATCTCTTCCTTCGCCTACCGTCGCATTCATATCCCCCATCACTATCAAATGTTTCCCTGCTGGAACACACGCGATCATGTCCTCTAACTGATCGTATATCTTATCGACCTCTTCTTCCTTATGGTTGCTCGGTGGCATGTATACCTGAATAATAACTAAGTTCGTCGGTTCTGCTTTTATCTCCACTAGTAGTATTCTATCCGTTACCTGCTCTATGTTGACTACGCTTCTTCCTACCTCTTCATTTAATACTATGGCAACCCCTCGTTGGCTCTCGTCCCCACCGCTGTATATTATTCTATACTTATCACTCCAGTAATCCCCGCTATCTTTCCATCTCACCTCGCATAGACCTAAAATATCTATATTTCCCCTTTCCATCTCTCGCTTAACATTCTCCAATTTCCCTGTCCTCATCATTGTCCTAACATTCCACGTTCCTATTCTAACTAATTTTGTCTTCTTCTCCTGCGTCTTCTGTCCTGCTGCTGCTGGTTTTCCCTTGCAAGGGTTTCGTGGGATGACGACCGCGGAAGCCTTGCCTCCCCCGCTGCCGGGCACGACACACGGCCGATTGGGCCGAGCCCCGTGGTTGCCAGGACTCAAATTATCTCTATTGTCCATCATATTTTTCTAGGGAATGATAATTGAGGTGGTTTCCCGTTGCCTTCCTCAATAGTGTTTTTAACGTGACACCATCACTTACTGGCCGCCCCACTGGGGTCAGACGCCATTGCAGCCGCCTCACTGAGGAACAGACGCTGCGTGGACTACCTTTCGTCTGGCTCCTAACCTTCGACCTATCTGGCATGGGTGACCCTACCAGGAGCAATAATTATTACTCCCGCCAGCACAGCTCTAGGGGTCATCGGAACGCACAAGCCCTTCCACCACGTCAAGGTTGTAGTCCGGGGAGGGATATATATATATATATATATATATATATTTATTTATTTATATATATATGTGTATATATATATATACACACATATATATATATATATACATATATATATACACATATATCTACTGTGTTCGTAATTTATGTGTTCCTATCTCTTTTCCTTATATCTATTTCTATATGTATATATATATATATATAATGATACCACTGGTGAGGAAAATACACAAACCAACTTCAAACCATTCTATGTGTTTCTCTGTGCTTTTATTCGCTAGCGCTATCTAACTTCACCGTTTAATTCTTTTAAATATGTGGTTTTTCGCGTACCAGAACTTTCTGGGAAACCATAACCGGCATAGGAGAAGTCACTGACGCCCCCTACCCTTATGCGTGAAATTCAGATCCCGTTGGACTTAGACCTGAACTCTACCATCAACTATGTAACCCTTACGTTGGTAACTCTTTTTAAAGGGTTTTTCTATTATCTTTCATGTCATCCATAATACGCTCTCTGCCGATGAAAGCTTGAGCTTCATGCATCCTTTCAATATAGGTGTACTTTGACCGGCATCAATCGTTATTTTAAGATTTTTGATCTAACAACTCATTTCTACAACACACTCTTCGAACGCATCTTATTAGCGGAGAAACATTACGGATTTTTTCGTGCTTTCCAAGGTCAGCGTCGCTGTGAGGGCATGTAGATATGCCCTCACAGTTGCTCCACAAACCAAGCAGTGTACTATATCGCGCATATTCTTCCCAGGTTGTGTATAATATCCATTTCATTCATCTATGATTATTATATAGACACACATACATACATGTATTAATATACACACAATGTATCAATATATATGTAAACACATGTATAATAAACACATTTGAATGAGAATATATATTTATATTTATTTTTTTATATATACATATTATTGATATCCTACGCAGCTAACGTTGTTCTCAGGATCTTAAACAAAATAATAGAGAGTAGGGCAAAGATTACTTAGGGGATGATCAGTTTGGGTTTAGGACGGGGAGAGATACGCGTGATGCCATTGCAGTAATGCGATTATCAATCGAGAGGAATATACTATAGAACACAATCGGGAAGTATTTACCTGTTTCGTAGATTTCGAAAAAGGGTGTGACAGAGTGAATTGGGGAAAACTAATGAGTATATTGCAGAAAATAGGAATAGATTGGAGGGAAAGGAGGCTAATCCGCAACCTGTACATGTCTCAGACTGCTCAGGTGTGCATGGGGAAAGGGGTGTCCGGATGGGCAGTGTTGGGAAGAGATGTAAGGCAGGATTGCCCATTATCACCGATGTTGTTCAAAGCATATGTGGAGGAAATGATTAAAGAGGCATGAGGCGACCTGGAGGTAGGAATGAAAGTGGGCGGGGAATTCGTAATATCAGTTAGGGTCGCTGATGACCAAGCTTTAGTTTGTCAGTCAGCCAAGGGTTTGCAAGCATTGCTGAGCCAACTGGAAATTCAGTGGGACAGGTATGGGATGAAAATCAATATTGATAAAACAAAGGTTATGTGATTTTCTAGAAAGATAAAGGCATTAAAACATTATACATTAAAACAGGAGGGTAAAAAATATATCGGGTAGAACAGTTTACGTACTTCGAAAGTGTTTTGGACGAACATGTTCAAAGCAGTAGGGACCTAAGGAGAAGAATCGCGCTAGGCAAAGAGGCTTTCACAAGGAGGAGGGAGTTGATGTCGGGGACGTTGAATAAGGATGTTAAGGAAAGAATCGTCAAAACTTTGATATGGAGCGTAGCTCTGTTCGGCGCGGAAACGTGGTCACTGGAGCAGGAGCTGATGTAGAGTAGGTTGCTGTATTGCGTTTTGTTAGGAGTCACGGAATATTTATCTATATTTAATTAATTAATCTATAATTTATAATATTTATATTATATTTATTTATATTATCTACCTTACCGACCACGTTTCCGCACCGTACATAGCTACGCTCCATATCAAAGTTTTTACGAGTATTTTCTAAATATGCGTACTCAACGGCCCTGTCACCAACTCCCTCCTCCTTGTGAAAGCCTCTTTGCCTAGCGCAATTCTTCTCCTTACGTCCCTACTACTTTGACCGTGTTGGTCCAAAACACTACCGAGATACGTAAACTGTTCTACCTGCTCTAGTTTTTGCCCTCGTATTTTAATGTTAAGCTTAGCCTTTTTCTTTCTAGAAAATCGCATAACCTTTGTTTTATTAATATTAATTCTCATCCCATACCTGTCGCACTGAATTTCCAATTGGCTCAGCAATGCTTGCAAACCCTTGGCTGACTGACAAACTAAAGCTTGGTCATCAGCAAACCTAACTGATATTACGGATTCCCCGCCCACTTTCATTCCTACCTCCAGTTTTTCCCATGCCTCTTTAACCATTTCCTCTACATACTGGTTTAACAGCAACGATGATAATGGGCAACCCTGCCGTAATCTCTTCCTTACACTGCCCATCCCGACTCCCCGTTCGCCACTGGCACCTGAGCAGTCTGAGACATGCACAGGTTGCGGATTAGCCTCCTTTCCCTCCAATCTATTCCTATTTTCTGTACTACACTCATTAGTTTTCCCCAATTCACTCTGTCACACCCTTTTTCGAAATCTACGAAACAGGTAAATACTTCCCGATTGTGTTCTATAGTATATTCCTCTCGATTGATAATCGCATTACTGCAATGGCATCACGCGTACCTCTCCCCTTCCTAAACCCAAACTGATCATCCCCTAAATAATCATTTGCCCTACTCTCTATCCTTTTGTTTATGATCCTTAGAACAACTTTGGCTGCGTGGGATATCAAGCTTATCGTCCTGTAGTCCTCACATGATGTAGCATTTACCTTTTTCGGAATAGGTACTAACACTGATCTTACAGTCTTCCGGCCAGATTCCTTCCTCATAGATACTACGAATCCACATATCCTCTTCTTCCCACATTTTATGGGAATTTTTCATACACACACAAACACACACACACACACACACACACACACACACACACACATATATATATATATATATATATATATATATATATATATATATATATATATATAATTATATATATATATTATTTATTTATATTAAGATATATTTATATGTATATATATATAATTATCTCTCTAGTATCTCTTCGCGGAGTAGGTTTAATTAGGTACTGATATAAAACGCTGTTGAGAAGATCCACCCGTGTTTTGACCTCGAATTTCAACCACGATCTTTCCATCTTTCTCCACCACGCCTAATAGCTCTCGCTTGGTTTTCCTGGCTATCCATTCCTATATTCCATTCTTCCCCACACCCTCACCATTAAAGCCTCGTCCTGCAAATTCAAATGCTGGAATCCCTTAACACAAAGCTCAATATTAAGTTTTGAATAATGTTTTCTCGTCAATACTCAGAAAGAATCCAAATATACGTAGTAAAAATTGAATTCTGAGTGAATATTTTCAATCCTAAATTCGAATAAAACCAATTCAAAAGTGCAGTTTACCCACATCTTAAATTTAAAAATCAGCTTGCACGTGCATCTAAATTAATTAAGGAGATGATCTTACATTATGCCATGTAAATTTATGCAGTGTATTCCTAATAAAATAAATTCTTGCGTGAATTCCTTAACACATCAAAAAAAGGATCAGGCCCAGGAATTATCTGCGCTTTTACTAATAACTATTGATATCCATGTGAAAGGTCAATTGGCGAATGAATGCGAGCCCTTGAGCTGGCCCCGGGGGGAGGGGGTTTACGCCCGTGCCTGCCAATCCAGTGGCTGCGGTTTTCGAGTCCCGCCTACATGGGTTTTCCTCCACCTAGGGCATGAATGCTTGCGATTGTCTTTGTTGTAATTTATAAGAGTTCAAAGGAAGAAGGGACTATCAACTTTCAATCTCATCCCAATGAAATCGTCAAAACAATTAACGCAGTCGGAAGGTGGGAAATAAGTTTACTTTGTGGTACCACGAACGAAATAGTTCTTTCCCTATTCAATCAATCAACTGCCAATCTCATAGTTTTCCTCCAAGGGCAATCAAACTAGTTTTGCAGCAATGAAAAGCATTAAAGCAGTGCCAAGAGCCTAATGAAAGGTTTTCTCATCGGTTCGTGCCACTCTTACAACGAAGCACGACGGATCCGTCATGCGCGTGAAACTGCACTTTTGACTCCTGTCACCAATGCTCACTTTTTGATTCAGACAACCTCCTCAATTTTTAATGGAGGAGGTTGTCTATATCAAAAGACTATATTGGTTTAAAATTATATTTATGACAACACAACATAATACTTAAGTTCTGCGGAGTAATGCTAGCGATTAAATAATATGAAAAGTTATTCCGAGCGATTTTATATCAATAGCTTTTCGTAATAAAAAAACCATAAACACAGTAATCAACCCGTGGGTCGGTTTGGTAGGTGATGGTAGAGTTCACCCAGTACTAAGCCCTTTACAGTGTATGAAATTCACACATCAGGGTAGGGGGGCCAGTTCCTTTCCCTGTGCCGGTTATGGTATCCCAGGAAGATCTGGTACCCGAAAAATCACGTAGCTTGGGTGGAGCTGCAGGTGCCCAGAGTGGCTTGTCCGGGAAACGAACCCGAGCCCACTGGTCAGTAGTCCAACGCTCTACCCCCTGGACTACCGCACACTCAGTCTATTTGCATTCATGCATGCATTAATTTCTCTGTCTGCATTAAATTTAATTTAATCTTAGGTTCTTATTCGTCCGTTTCTTTAAACTATTTATAATATTACAAGTTTCTAAACCTAGAAACTCCTATTAGTGAATTGATTTGAGCACATTCCATATCCATGCTACATGTTTTGCTTTTTTACGTTAATTTACCATACACTTGTAACGAGTGCAATTTTTTCAATCACATCATTTTTTTGTAATTTTCTGTAGAGGGCAGCTTTATTTTTCTCCCGATAATTTTCAAAGTACATCTGCTCTCTTTTCTGTTGTTTCAGTTATTTCTTCGTTCAATATTTGGTTTGATTATAGTTTAAAGGATTTAAGGGGCATGGTAGTCGAGTGAGTAGTTAGCTGGGATCGCTACGAACCGACTGGGGGGCCCAGGTTCAATTCCTCTCGACAGCTCTGGGCACACTCAGCCTCATTCAAGTGTGATTTTTTCTTTTCCCAGATCTTTCCAGGAAACCACAGATGACACAAGGAAAGGAGCTGCCCCCCCCTATCCTGAAATGTGAAGTGCACACACGTCATATTACGCTTTATTGGAGGCTAGCCTTACCCTCATCTATCAATCCAACATTCAGTTGATAACAGCTTTCTTAGTTTATAGAGAAAGATTACCGATTCTCTTATGTTGCAATAGTTAGCTATTCGTTTGCATTAGTACGTGTGTGTAAGTTACATTTCATCGCAATGTTTTCCATTTATTTCAGAATGTTTCTCATATTCCCTACATGAGTAACATTATGAATTTTTTCCATACATGTGTGGATACAGTACAATAGAGCAAATTTAATTGTGCTCTATTTTAACTGATCACCTTGTCGGCATGACTGCTGAAGATCAGACACGACAGAGCCCTCCATATTCCCCTTTTCCTGCTTTTTCAAAGTTTGATTGAGGTATTTTATGATAGCTATTTAGAAAAAATACCTCCTTGAATACGAATACCCGGGCCTCTGTTCCCGAAGTGACGACTGCTCTTGCTGGAGAGGTCGAGCCCCACGAGTTCGACAGGACTACATGTCCCAAAATGAATATTTCATTTTTATTGGACTATCAAGAGACGTCGACATGACTTCAAACATTTATAAGCACTCCAGTCAGTTTTCCAGCAGCTCCAGTTTTCTCATTCTTTAAGAGTTAGCGGTTTCAAAAGAGCATCCTATTTGCTGTGAAATAATTTGGTTTATTTCCAAATTCCCTTCGAGATCTGCTATATGTATATATTTTTATTTACCTTTGGCGAAAATTCCTTTCCATAAAGTTTTCACTTGGCCACATCGGACATCACTGCGTAACTCAAACAAGCTTAATTTTTTAAAGATTTTTTCAGGAAACTATCGCCCTCATTGAACGTTACTGTATACTCGTATCTACGAGATTATCACTAACCTCTATTGATTATTTATACAACGCAGTATTAAAAATGTACAGCATAGTAAAATTTTCAAATTAATTGGCAAAATGGCTCTATTTTAAACTAGGGAACAAGATTGGTGACGCCTACTGACAGTACAGTATACTGACAACTCCCCGCGACCTCGAAAGTCGTCAGTGACGCATTTTACTCGCTTATGCCGCCGGTGATTGGATACTCTGTGGTGGTCATGCATTACTCTTTCCGCGGGATGGGATGCTTGATTATCAATCCAATGGTATCTTTATGACCAGGTTGACGCGGACGCCGTGATTCTACGCTTCCTTTCTCCCCCAGAAGTCCTGCTTCTACCAAAGTACTGATCTAACCTTCACAGCGAAAATTACATCAGCTAGCTCTCAGCTACCTCCCGAATAATATTATCATTTACATGATTTCTTTAATTCCAAATCAATTTTCAATAAATGCGTATCAAATTTTCGTCGAAACATCGCTCTACCACAAAATAATCTTTCTTTACGATCGGTTGCGCAGCAGCACATCTGGAAAGATGATAAGCTTATAATGATGAGATGACTCCTTTCTTCTGTATCATTAAAAGAGTACCACTAAAGGGATTTCGCTAATGGATAAACTATCGAATATCCTTGCTGTTTCGTTTTGACATCCCTTGCTCTGTAAAGTTTTGCGTGATCATTTTGTGTGCCACCTTGTGAGACGTCACAAGAGCCTGTAATAGGTGTTAAATTACAAGGCTTTAGGCGATATTTGACAGAACGCACTACTTCAATTCTATTTCCACCTAAACGGATACAACAAGATACTATCATTATTATTGGTATCAAAAACCAATCGGTAAATTGTACCCCTAACTTATGCATCACGCGAAAAATCATTGATACTTATTGCATCAAATTGATATCTGAGGAATATTCTCTTGCTAGGATGATGGCCCTTACTCATGCTTGTTGAAACTTCTTTACTCCTGGAGATACTATTATTACGATAGTATGCCTGCATCTATCTGTTGATACGTCTGCCTAGGGGTCCGTATTTTAACGTCCCATCCGACGGACGACGTACTGATGCAAAGTGCTCTCCACAGAGCACCTCAAGTAGGGATCGTTAACCACTGAAAATTATCTACCGTCTCCAGTATTCGAACCCGGGTCCCTTTCGGTGGGAGCCATTACGTTGGCCACTGCCCCATCCGACCCGGTTTAATCTCAGATTAAAATTTTTTATCCTTTGTAGTGAGGACTACGAAAACCTTAACAAAACCTTGGGACATATCTTTTCAATTTATTCGTTAATGATCTTCCTTCCCGGCTCCTTTCCTCCTAGATCCATACCCTTCTCTATGCTGATGATTGCAAGATTTACGAGCAAATTAATAATACTTCTGACTGTATTCACCTTCAACTTGCCTCACATCAAATTTCCCTCTGCTGTGATACCTAGAAGCTTAACTTAAACCCTGGAATATGCAACATCATGACTCTTGCTCTGAAAAAAACTCCTGATGTTCAACTACTCAATTAACTCAACTCCATTAAATAGACTAACAACCATGAAAGATCTTGGCGTTTTAACTGACCATTAACTAAATTACTTCGACCACGTACAGACCGTAAAAAATCAGGTTATTTCCCTATTAGACCTTGTTTACTGCTTCACAGAAATTAAAGATCCAATAGCACTCCATTCGTACTTCTCTACAATTGTCCTCCCCATAGTATCATATTGCTCCCCCATTTGGTCCACCTCATCCCCAACTAACCTTAAATCCCTCGATTGCATCTCTCACTTCTGCCAAAATAGTCAAACTCTGAATCCCACATTTCCGCAATATGTAATCAAATGCTATTCTGTCTTCTTCATCCATTTCTAGTCCCCAAAACCGCAGACTTAAAGCTGATTTAAAACTCCTCCACAACCCCCTAAACTCGACTATTCATTGGGCTGAACTGCTCTCTCTCTTCAACTTCAGGATACCAACTCGATCCACCCGCACCCACTCCCTACTCCATCTGCCTATTCCTAGAATATCTCTCACCAAGCGCTCAATTTCATTATTTCGCCTCCCCGCCCTTCTAAATATACTCCCCCTCACACTGTCGATCCTTTTAATTTATCATATAACCCTTTCACCACTCAAGCTTCATCCCACCTTTCAACAAATTAAATTTTCCCCTGCCCATGTTCGGTTCTCGTAATTTATTGTTATGCTGTTATTGTATTTTGTCCTCTTTCATGTTTGTCATATTTTTCACTGTAAATTGGCGATACTGCTGAATGTGAATAGTTTTTTAAAATAAATAAATAAAGAAGGAATTAATGGCTCATGCCTATGATTTCCTCCCATTATTATGTCATGAAAATGACTAATCCCTGGGACTATTAAATTAAAGCATATCAATTATACTCCCGGCAGGGAACTTCGATGCTAAATTTGGCGTCGCCCGCTGGACCGCTGCACCGTCCTGCTAGCGCTGCGAATATCAGCGCTAGGCCACGGGTCTAAGACGGAAGTAGACACTCAAATGCCCTTCTTTTCCCCTCAGGCAACGGGAGGCTGGTGCTTCGAAAGAAAGTGCGGTCTTGATTCCGTTACCCAACCGGTTAACTGGAGGGAGTGAGTGACACTGGGGGCCTCTCCCTTTTCCCATTCGTTACCCTTTTTCCCTTTTCCCGAATACCATCCCGCTCGTTCAGATAGAGAACGTCCATGCCATACGGTGAGGAAGAGTTCGCCATTTATTGCTGCGTCGTCACCGCATCCGTTGCAGCTGCCAATTACGATCAAAGCAGAATCATTCAGTCGGCGAATAAAATACAGTTATGGGGCGAAGGAGATCGCTACACAAGGAGCGAGAGAGAATTTTGCTATGTAACGTGTTACATTCTTTACGGACCTTGAGCGTTCCTTGGGATTTTCTTCGCAGGGTAGCGAAAAAATACCCGATTCGTCGCCATTTCAAAAACTAGTTCAACTGTTTGATGAGTGAGTGCCAAAAATGAATCTTCGGCTGCAAATCAAATGTTTCCTATGAAAACGAAACGTACTTTGATTAAATTTTAAAAATCGAAAATTTTATGTTCATTTATTCAGCCGAAAAGCATGTTATTTTTAATTCTCTAAGCGCAATTGTAATATTAAAGTATAAAGTGATTGTCTTACGATATCTGTGGAGATGGGAAGTATTAAAGATATTTCTTTATTGGATGCAATATTATTTTCTAATTCATTACACAATTATTCTAATCATGTAATAGTAATTTAAACGTATTTTGCGATGCTAAAGATACAAAATTAATCTCACCCAGCAATCTACTGGTTTAATATATTAAAAGTTTGATAATATTGGTATGATTTTTCGTACACATGAAAGTATTTTAACATTTGACTCCGTACCATTCCTATATTACTGAGTACTTAAGAATAGTTTCTATATGCTTAGCTTAACATCCAGCGGTGTTGCCATAATATTAATTTAAAATGCTGCAAAACACGGTTACATTGGTTAAATTTTATTCAATGCACTCTACTTTCAAGTGGAAGAGATTCGTAAACAAACATATAGAAGACAAATATGCATGATCAACGTCGGAGTGTTGCACTTAGGCTGATTACTTCCCACGCTAGGTATATTTCGTCGTAGATTTAACTGGGAAATAGTCAGCGGTATTGCAAATTCTCGCTCCCCTTTCTCTTTCCAGCCATCTTCGGTGGCCTACTCGAGTCCTTCGGATTTCGTCATCGCCTCATTTCAAATAGCGTGCGTGCAAAGCGAAAGTACTCCTTACGAACCGCGACTAACAATTGGAAGCCTCTGGTTGGGGCATCCGGGAATTCGTTAGCCAACAGTTGCTGTTGACTTTCTTCCCCTCTGCCCTTGGTCATGGGGATTTATGAACTAATGCCGAGGTTCCAAATACTCTTAGTGAAGGTTAGAAGCAATGAAAATATATCTTTTCATAATAATGCAGCGGTCATGGATTTTTTGTTCCATCTTTCGCTAGAAAACATACTCGTCAAATGCTAGAGCGAAGCAGGTTCTTTCGGTTAGAGGCGGTGTAAATTCTTCCCTTCGCCAAAACTAATTAGCTCGGGGCACAAATACTCTGCAACAGAATTTTAAAGTAAAAGTAAAAAGACCTAAAAATAAAGTATCAAAACTTACTTTAACCTGTGTTCCTAAACTATTTCCTGGTTTTAAGGTCTAAGCAAATTACGGCTACGTGTCAAGTGACGCTTCAGTGGGATGTCTTAAGTCGTAGTTTCATGCAGTGCTCTTTTCCCCAATGATATGACTTCATGCTCTGCGAAGGACAAGCGTAAAACTCAGCACTCTATAGCATTCGTTTTTCCTTGAAAGGGGTACGTCGAAGATTTCCCAGTGATATTATGCCGCAGTTATTTCCAATTGCCCTTGTGGGTTCGCAGTGTAACCTTCAGCCTGTATGCCTTCGTATGAACTGCTTTAGTTGCTCGGGGACAACCTTCAGGAGCGTGAAGATTAAAACTTTTCCCTATCCAAATTTAACTCTATGAAATATATTTGCAGTATGATGAAACATATCTCAAATAGATACTGTGGATTTAAGCATTCATCCGATTCTCGATTTACTGGTTCAGGTACACTTCAGATTTTCTCAAAGACCGAACCACACCTAACCCAACTCGGCCTATACAGCCATTATTCGCCTTTCGGATTCATGTTCGTCTTTTGCGGAATGGCTATTTCTGATGATTTTCCTGCCATTTGGTTCATTATGTGGTTTGATGGGAACGATTTGTCCCGTATCAGTTTCAAGCCGTAACGTTTGAAAGATTCCGGTTTTCTTTGAAGCTCACCCGCTGGGTATTCCATCCATCCTCAATGTTTTTCCTAATCCTAAATTTCCTCGCTGATGGTGTAGAAGATAGAATATTTAGGGGATGCCGATCTTTCACCGAACATTCTATCCATCATTTTGAGGAATTTTTTTGGACAAGGAAAATGACCATTTTAATTTCACATTGCATGCTAAATTCGCAGCCGTAAAATAATTATTACTGGATAAGCTTGTAAGAATTAACGATGAAGTGGTTATTAGTCTACTTTTGGATGTGTTGAGAATAGAGAGAGAGAAAAAGATAAGGTCGGAGCTGTAGACAGCATACGCTATTTTTGATCAATACTCTATTGGCTGAGGAGAGCGAACGATCCTTTAAAGTGTGCCGCAGGGAACACCATCCATCGCAAAAAAACAAGCCTTATAAGCTGCGTCTTAAACGGTAGATTTAACTATTGCCTTCACGTGAAAGTTCCAAGGACCGAGAAAAAGGCGTCTTGGGAATGATAGTGCCTAAAGCGTTTGAGTTTTGAATGAGTTAAACTGTATTAAAAAAAATAAATGTATATATATATATATATATATATATATATGTATCCATTTGCATGGAAATAGATATAAGGAAAAGGGATAGGAATACATACAAAGGACGAACACAGGAGAGGTTGGGGAGGTGGAATCGAGCAGATCACAAACGCAAAAATATTTCCTAGACCGGGACTGGAACACCGGAACTTTCCACTTGCCGGGCCGATGCTCTAACCACTTGAGCTATTGAGGAAATCTGCGGGAGGTTTATGCAACAAATTGCCATGGCTCTTTAGCCAGGAGATGGCGTTTGGGAGCTGTTTCACCCAGCAAAGGAGAAATGGGCGAAACAAGAAGAAAGGACGGCATTTAAAGCAATCATAAAACGTCATTAAGGGTAGGAAAAGTGTGTTTCGTTGCACGGATAGCCACAAGGAGACGTTCATGCCCCGGTCAAGGATACATTTTTGCCCTTGTGATCCGCTCAATTCTGTCTCCCGCACCTCTCCTGTGTTCGTCTTTTATATGCGTTCCTATCAATTTTCCTTACATCTTTCCTTTATATCAATGTGAATGAATATTTGTCCGTCATAAGGCAGGTTTTCGTGTTTCAATGTGTTCATGATAACATATATTATTATTATTAAGTAATCTACTGGTTAAGGTAGATTTTGGATGGAAACGACTACCAAATATATATATACTACCTTGATCAAAAAGTTCCCGGAATAACCACCGTGTGGCGCTCCCATCGTTCCGATTTGAGTTCTGTTTTTTTTTGTTAAATTGGTACATCTGTTGTTGATATTCCCTTTAAATCTTAGTGTCATAACTTGACATTTGCAAAAGTTACGTAGCCAAGAGTACATCTATCTCTGTGTGTGTTGGCGATTTTTTACAATTTCAGAAATGGATTTAAATTTGCAACAACGAACTTGTATTAAATTTTGCGTAAAAAATGGATTTAGTGGCGCACGGACGTTGGAAATGTTGGAAAAGTGTTTCGGCAACGATTCTCTAAAAAAACGGTCGTTTACCAGTGGCACGAGCGGTTCAGAAGTGGTCGTGAGTCAATCGAAGATGATGAACGCAGTGGCAGACCATCGACATCGAAAGTCGGTGAAAAAATTGATAAAGTAAAAGAAATGTTGGTCAATAACCGCAAATTAACCATCAGAGAAATAGCGGAGGACTTGAACATTGCCTATGGATCCACCCAAGACATTGTGGTTAATGATTTGGGTTTCCGTCGTGTAGCAGCAAAGTTGGTGCCAAAAGACCTCAATTTCATGCAAAAAAGAGACCGTGTTGACGTCGCAAAAGACATGATTTGCGAGGGTGAATCCGATCCCACATTCATCAAAAGGATCATTACTGGAGACGAGACGTGGGTTTATGAGTACGACACGCAATCCAGACATCAGGCAAGTGAATGGCGTTCACCAAATGAGCCGAGACCAAAAAAACCACGTCATTTTCAGTCAAAAAAGAAGGCAATGCTGACGGTTTTCATGGATTACAACGGTGTAGTGCATCATGAATTTTTGCCAGAAGGCCAGACAGTAAACAAAGAGTATTATTTGGGCGTTATGAGACGTTTGCGTGAAGCAATTCGCCGAAAGAGACCAGAAATGTGGGCAGAAAACTCGTGGATTTTGCACCATGATAACGCACCGTCGCACAGTGCTATCATTATTCGTAATTTTTTGACGAAAAATGCAACAAATACCATCCAACAGCCACCGAATTCACCTGATTTGGCTCCCTGTGACTTCTTTCTGTTCAATCGAGTTAAAAAACCATTACGGGGAACGCGTTTTAGCAGCCGAGAGGAAGTAATGGAAAAATCGCAGGAAGCACTGATGGACATACCGAAAACCGAATATAAAAAATGTTTCGAGGATTGGATCAAGCGCTGGCATAAGTGTGTTGCAGTCGATGGGGATTACTTTGAAGGGGACAATATAGATTTAGATGAATAAACTTGTATTTTTAATTTTCTGAATAAATTCCGGGAAATTTTTGATCAAGGTAGTATATATATATATATATATATATATTTATATATATACACACATATATATACATATATATACATATATATATATATATATATATACATATAATGTATAAAACTTAGCACTAGTGGACGCGAACAAAAATACGCAAAAAAGAGATTCACTATTTTTTCGAATTTTCGGTGGTCGTGGCCACCTTTATCAAGGAAGAGAGAACTGAAGGGAATACGAGGGCTGGAGCGATGGCTGGAAGGGGAAGGTGGGGAGAGAATTCGGAAGGGACGGGTTTGGAGGGGCAGCGTTAGAAGGGTGGGGAAAATATAGAAAGTGATGGGGTGGAGGGGGGATGAAAATATGCTTGGAGCAGGGTAATTAATGCCTAATATTGATTCCTGGTTAATTCCAGGACTCCAAGAGCCAGATGAAGGATTGCTCTAATGTTTTCTGTTTCAGTGGGGGATCAGAGGGTGGGAGGGATGCTATGATGGATACACTATAGCATTTATCAAAGGGAGTGTTGTGTTCGGAGGCGTGTTTGGGGATAGGGAGCTTATCAATTAGAGAAAAATTCTTGCATGATGCTCGGTGGTTGTTAATTCTAATATAAAGGGGTGTGGTACACTGCCCAATATCATAGGTAGGGCAAAGTTGGCACTTCAGCAGGTACACTACATTGCTAGATGTGCAATTGGGGAATTAAAGGGAGATAGTTAAAAAGCGGGTAGGAGAAGGATGGGATTTTGGTTTTGAAAATAGGGCATGTTTTGCATCTAGGTTTATTGCATGGCGTGGGAGTGGTTTTGGGACGGGTTGGGGATTTAAGGAGTGGATTGGTTGATTTGAGGAGATCGGATAGGTTGGCGGGGCGTTTGAAAGTAACAGAGAGACATTTGGGAAAAAGGTTAGCGGTGGCATTATGGTTTTAGATTGCAAGCCAAAGCCTCATCCATCCTTTCTCTTTTGCTCCTATCATTTTGAGTAAGATAACTTCCCCTTCAAATCCCTCTTCAATTTATCCCCTCCACGGGTTGACGTAATGGTATAAGTCATTTTTCTTTTGTTTTGCTTATTTGGTGGTTGAATCTCAGCCTTCGTCAGCATATTACAAATCTCATTCTTTAACGTGCAATACAACCCCGATTTCCACGAAATCTCATCAAGATTTCTTCTCTTGCTCCATCCATTTTATCCTGGGAAGTCAGCACTCTTCGCTAAAATGCCATTTTCCCCGTGGGTATCCACTGCCCGAAGCCCCAGACTTGACTATTGGCTCAACGTCTACCTGCCCTACGAGATACGCTCAAATATCTGGTGAGGATTTACTGAGAAACCTGAGCACGTATGCAAACGTTTACTGTCAATTGACTCTGGTGCCGTAAACTTACCGTTTCTTCATCAGTTGCTGAGACTTAACATACGTCGAAAAACCTCGGTGGGGAAAAAATTGAGATTTCTAAATCTGCCTCCGTCGGTGTATTGCGATTGTCTGTTTCGGGGAGTGAATTCGAAAGCGGTCATTTGGTGGGAATCCACCTCACGAACGTGCCCTGCAGACTGGTTCAATTTCCCATGGCAGCGTGGTAGCTTAGTGATGATAAATTTCACTGGGAACTGGGAGTGCGGGTGATGACATTAGTCATCCCAGCTAAGCCCAAGTTATTTAATTTTCTATGTCAGCTCTAAAATCATTCATCTTTTCAACTTTGGGTAGAAGACCAATTTTACATCTCTGATCAGAGATTTGGCCCTATCCGAAAAAAAATTGAATCAACTACGAACTTCATTTGCACTAGGATAGCTTCGTGTAGCGAAGACGATTTAGATGAAATTAAGCAGCAATTAAATGTTCACGTTTATAGGGTCGCAAGCTTTTGTATTACAACGAAATTTCTGAAATTATTTGCTAGCATATTCATAATACTCGTGCTATAAAAAGTTAAGAAAAAATATTCAATGGTATCGTATACCTTATTTCATTAATGACTCAAATGATACAAGAAAATACACGAGTATATTGTTACAAATGTGGTCCCATATAAAAGGAAACCTGCAATATTTCAACCGTAAACATTTCGGCACGATGATAAGAAACATTCGGATGGAAACAACAGCATGATACTTTTGACTTTAGGAATTGGGAAGTATTTATTCCCATGCTCGCGAAGTCAGGACTTGTGGGTCAGCAGTAGAGTTCGTTTCAACAATTGCATTGAATTTAGCAAGATCGGCTCATATGGTGTGGATGTGAAATATTTTCCCTGAATACTCGAAACCGAAGATTCAATTTATGCATTTAACAATGGATATACTTAAAATAGTTCGCTCAAACTCGGCCAATATCAGACTAGTAAAACCATAGTTATCGAAAATTATTGTGTATCAATATTTGTTATTTCTGTTAAATAAACATCCTTTTTATACTTTTCAAATATTTTCATGTGCCAGAATTACCTTCTAGGCATTGTTACAATCAGGCTATCAAGTTTATACCGAGTTTTACACAAAGATTTAGACATTTAAATTGAAATGTGCTTGTGCTATTACAAACAGTTAAGTTATACCTAATAGTCGTGCAGGAGTATTAGAATCAAAACAATCATTTATGAATTAGTAATTATTTAATTATGGTTGACATAATACTTAGTCACACCGTCATTTAATTAACTATAAAATCGTAGTCAAAATTTTACATAAAAATTGAAAATAATTACACATTTTACGTGAAATGAACAGAGTAAATTCAACAATTTAACGTAGCTCAAGTAACGTTCTTTATGAATCCATTCATGCTTTGTGACAAAGACTACATTTTCAAGCAGAAAAATTGATGAAGGCTTTAATAATGCTTTCAATCACTTCTGCGAAAATAGATGTAGCCAGATCTGTTGATGATATCGAGGTGCGAATATACGGTAATCACGGGAATACGGTAATGAAATATGTGTGATCATTAAATTGATGGCACCTTGATCTAATTCCCTGCGTATCTGATCGTGACCTACTAAGTTTCATTTTTTGCGTCCATACCTTCAAGTAGGCATTCATCCGTCTACTGCTAAGGCATTACTGAGTTACTGACGCGCGTCGCCAACCACGTTTCTCGGACGGTAATTCAATGTGGCAGAGCAAAGATTTCAAGGATATAACATTTTCCTCTTTTTTAAAGCCTACTGCGTACTGTCTTGTTTACTCTAGCTGCAAAATAACACATCTATCATGGTAGCATTCAAATACCAATACCTCAAGCAGCCCCAAATGAGTAAAACGACCTAAGAACTTAAGCATAGGCTTGGATTGCATGAATCTGTGGTAGGCGAGTACATTATTAATGAAGCGCACAAATATAGTGAGCGTAGAGTTGAAGAGTCTGACAAATTAGGGAGTATAAGCAACGAAATGTGCATATAAGGTCAGTTAAAAAAGTATCGCGATTTGCCATTGAATGTTCCCATTATGAATGTTCTGTTAATTGTTGACAGCCGTTTTGCTTGGACGCGTTTTGGCTTGTCTTAGATTTTTGCCTGTTCCAAATACTTGATCAAAGAATCTGCATCAAATTTTGTATGAAAAATGGAATTAAGTGCGCGGACGCATTCCGAATGTTGACTGTGGCATATGGAGACTATACCTTGTACCGAAGCAACGTTTATCGCTGGTACAAAATGTTCTCAGAGGGCCGAGTGGATGTAAAGGAGGAAGGGCGTGCCAGACGCCCGAGCACGTCAACAATAGACGAAAACATGGATGAAGTGAAGATAATAGTATAGGCCAATCGTCGACTCTCCGTTAGGGAAGTTTCCGAGGACCTAAGCTTATTGATTGGCTCGTGCCATTCGATTTTTACCGATGATTTGGATATGACACGGGTCGCCAAGAAATTCGTACCAAAATTGCTCAATATCGACCAAAAACAGCAACGCATTAAAATTGCTAATGAGGTAGTTGAATGGCTCTGTCTTCGACGACCCACATTTGCTGCTGAGAGTCACAACTGGTGACGAATCATGGGTTTATGTTTATGGCGTGGAAACTAAAGCTCAAACATCCCAAAGGAAGCTGCGGCACGAGCCAAGACCGAAAAGAGCCCGCCAAGTTTGGTCGAATGTGAGAGTTTTGCTTACAGTTTTCTTCGATTGCAGGGGCGTGGTGCATCATGAGTTCTTGCCACGGGGTAGAACGGCAAATAAGGAACATTACCTACAAGTTATGCGCAATCTGCCACAAACGCCCGGATTTGCGGAAGAACAAGAATTGGCTTTTGCACCATGACAACGTCCCTGCTCACACACCGTTACTTGTGTGCGGAGTTTTGGCCAAAAACAATAAACTAATGGCGACACAGCTACCGTATTCCCAAGGTCTGGCCCCCAGTGACTTTTCCATATTCCCAAAACTGAAGAGGCCCACGAAAGGACTACGCTACGCTACAATGGACGAGATGAAGACTGGATGGAAGAAGGAGCTGAACAAGTTTACAAGAAATGATTTTTTAAAGTACTTCGAGGACTGGAAAAAACGTTGGCACAAGTGGATCCAATATCGAATGGGGATTACTTTGAAGGGGACGAAATAGATATTCGCGAATAAATAAATGATTCTTGAAAAAACACACGAGCCGAGATACTTTTTGAACAAACCTCGTACAAGTACATTACGTAAAATACCAAGCACTGAGCACGCTTTTATGACCAAAGTTTTAATGAAAAGTCTATGCATAATGGTTATTACACCCTTCTGATTAAGGCAAACAAGTATCAGAAAATGTCTGGAGAACGCATACACAAGTGGGCATGTAAATGCATAATGACTGAAAGGATTCACGGAATCACCTTTTGAAATATGATGTGATGAATGCAATTGTGTTCTACACCCGTGTAAGGGAAGCTTTACAATTAGATGCGTACCTACGGTTTGTAGTCTTGGAAATTATTTTAGCGAGTAAATAAGAGGAAGAATCTACTAATTTTAATTTGGATGTTATTGATCGCAGCTACAGAGAGTTCAAAATATATATGCTATAACATTTATTTCTAGTTTGATTCTTGGTCTAAAAAAGCAAATTCAAATTCGGCTGTGAATAACTATGCTACATTTGGGAGAACAATAACCTGCTGCACTCTTTTTCGAAATTTTTAATTTAGCGAAAAACCATGTTCCCATGATCTTAACCCATGACTGCAGTCAAAACATTTCGCTTTATTTCAGCTATTTCTAACAATTCGGACAAGTCCCTCTCAATCTTCTCGATACCACAAATAATTTTTTTTGTGACGGGGCCCTATGGTGGAGCACCGGAATAACGTGTGATTTCCTCACATGAGATCCGAGGGAATGAAACTGAAAGTGAACTGATGTAGCGTATGTACTTGATTTTACGCAGCTGAAAACCATTTTACTAAAGATTTTTCGCTTGCATTCCCTCTCCCCTGGCCTGCTCTCTTAATTTCAGGAAAACTTTCAAGTAAGCCATATCATTGGCAAGCATAAACATCGATAATTATTATTTTGGAGCTGAAATGTAACTACTGAATTCGACCAAGCACAAAATCCCGTGAGCATCGTTCAGATTCACATTAAATTATTTCAACCTTTCCAAGCATTCAAAAAAGAGAGTGGCATTTGGTACACAATTGAGAATCTTAACACTTTAATTTCCTCATTAAATATAAATATTTAAAAAATAGTTTTATCTACAATATGGGCCTTTAAACTCTTCGCTATTAAGATTCAGTGGTAACAGTTTAACGGGTCACGAGAGTGAACATCAGTCTGCATCGAATGATACAAGTTTCATGGCTGCAGCGTGTCTGAGGTGCGTGGTGCAGGCATGTTGGTTAACATATATACACATAGACAATTCTATTTGATTAATATGTTATAGTTTACCTAAAATCCTTCATTAAACTTTGCCTACCTCTACGCTGCAGTTTTCGAGCCGTCATGTTGGCGTGAGGGAAGGATTTTAGGAGAACAGTTGAGAACTGTCGTGAATGAACAATGTATGAAGAGATGGATGAAAGAAACAATGGTCGAAATTTTTTTTGGGTGTTGGAGTGCAGAGATGACATTGAGAGCATTTAATGGAACATTTTTTAGTGAATTGAACGCATAACTGTACTTCGCTGTCGAGAGCCGGGTATGAGATTATTTTCTTAGGTGCAAAGAGGGTATTCATGATTTTGACCTAACACTCTGCCGTCTCCGGAAGTCTAAGGACAAACTTTGTTATTCATGTCGAGTATCTTAATGCATTTAACGATAGGTATACACGTCTAAGTTGCGATAGTAAATTTTTCCATGAAATTCGGTACACAATTCTAAAGAGAAAAAATCTTGAGCTTTTGTAATACGTGTAAATCCTTATAAAAACGGAAGAATGATTTCCAGTTTACGTACACCCTCGGGAGGTTTTTATGTATGTGGCAAAGAAATCGTTCCCAGACGAGGAAGGGTCGCCGGCGGCCGCGTTGCGCAAGGCACGACGTGAACTCGTTAGATCGCCCGGGGAGGCTTTCACCCGGTCGCGGAAGCAACCTCACCACCGGTGGCAAGCCACGGAGACGGGCTGTCCCACCCCCTTGGCGCGCTCGGTTGTGACGCCGCCTCGGTGAGCGCCCACGTTGCCCCGTGCGAGGTGGCCACACGCCTCGTGGCTTTGGGGGAGGGGTCCGTCGGCGACCACTTCGAGCCTCCGCTCGTGCGCATCCATTCCAGCCGATGGCTCTCGGGGAGCGAGAGGTGGGTAGAGCATATCAAACTGGAAAATCATTATCAATAGACGTGAATCACTTATTTCCCGTTTGCTGAAACTCCATACCGAGGGTAGCAATGTCGCTTAGAACTATTGTTCTATTTTAAAAATCATCCTCTTTATAGTCGCAAATGAATGATACGGATGTATACACCACATTTCTTGAGGAAGGAAGTCACAGGAGAAAGAAAGAGAAGGAACTCCGTTCCTTCCTGAACTGAGTTCCTTTCCTCTCTCCCTTGTGAAAGATGACTTGACCACCGAAAATTTGAAAAGTGTGAGTTTATTTTTTTTGTGTTTTCGTTCGCTAGTAGGAACTTGATATAATTTATTATTCACACCCGTGAGACATTTACATAAGTTATATATATATATATATGTGTGTGTGCGTGGGTCGCGGTAGTCCAGGGGATAGAGCGTTGGACTGCTGACCGGAGGGTCCCGGGCAAGGCACTCTGGGCACCTGCAGCTCAACCCAAGCTATGTGATTTTCCGGGAACCAGATCTTACTGGGAAACCATAACCGGCACAGGGAAAGAAACTGGCCCCCCTACCCTGATGTATGAATTTCACTCGCCGTCGGGCTTAGTACTGGGTGAACTCTGCCATCACCTACCAAACCGAACTTCGGGTTGATTACTGTGTTTATGGTTTATGGTTATGTGTTTATATATAGGTGGCTTGGGAAGAACTAGAGGTAGGAAGGAAAGTGGGCGGGGAATTCGTAAAATCAGTTGACCAAGCTTTAGTTTGTCAGTCAGCCAAGGGGTTGCAAGCATTGCTTAGTGAATTCGAAATTCAGCGCGACAGGTATGGGATGAGAACCAATATTAATAAAAAAAGGTTATGCGATTTTCTAGAAAGAAAAAGGCAAAGCTTAACATTAAAATATGAGGGCAAAAACTAGAGCAGGTAGAGTAGTTTATATAATTCGTAAGTGTTTTGGACCAACACGGTCAAAGTAGTAGGGACGTAAGGAGAAGAATTGCGCTAGGCAAAGAGGCTTTCACAAGGAGGAGGGAGTTGGTGACAGGGCCGTTGAGTACGCATATTTAGAAAATACTCGTAAAAACGCCGATATGGAGCGTAGCTATGTACGGTGCGGAAACGTGATCATGGAAGCAGGAGGATAGACGTTGATTGGAGGCTTTTGAGATGGGTGTGGAGAAGAATGGAGAAGGTTAAATGGACCGAGAGGAAAACAAATGAGGAAGTACTTGATATGGTGTGCGAAGAGTGGGGTTTGTTGGGAGAAATACTATGGAGGCAGGAAATGTGGATGAAGTTGGTGTTGACCGGTAGTGGGATGTTGAAGACTGTAATTGAGGGGAGAATGTTGGTCAAACGAGGAAAAAGAAGGAACAGGATAAGGATGTTAGACGGGTTGAAGGGAGGAAGAAAGTACGCAGAGGTGAAGAGGGGCCTGGTATAAAGTAGGTCGCTGGATGTTGTGTTTTTTAGGAGTCACAAAATGTTTTATTTGGTAGCTGTGTCCATCCGAAAACCTACCTTAACCGGTAGATTACCTAAAAAAAATATATATATATATATATATATATATATATATATATATATATATATATATATATATATAATGGGCTGACACAACATAACACAAATAGAAAAGAATAGACACATATAAAAGAACACTTACACGGTAAATTGTTCGAGCTTTCGGCCCTCTCAGGGGCCTTCTTCAAGAGTCTCTCTTGAAGAAGGGCCCTGAGAGGGCCGAAAGCTCGAACAATTTACCGTGTAAGTGTTCTTTTATATGTGTCTATTCTTTTCTATTTGTGTTATGTTGTGTCAGCCCATTATTGTGCCGCTCGTATGAGTTTTTCCGGACAATCGTTATATATATATATATATATATATATATATATATATATATATATATATATATATACATCCATCGTCTGGACTACAACCTTGAAGTGGTGGAAGGGCTTGTGCGTTCCGATGACCCCTAGAGCTGTGCTGGCGGGAGTAATAATTATTACTCTTGGTAGGGTCACCCATGCCAGATAGGTAGAATGTTAGGGAGCCAGACGAACGGTAGTCCACGCAGCGTCTGTTCCTCAGTGAGGCGGCTGCAATGGCGTCTGACCCCAGTGGGGCGGCCAATAAGTGATGGTGTCACGTTAAAAACACTATTGAGGAAGGGAACGGGAAACCACCTCAATTATCATTCCCAAGAAAAATATGATGAACTATACAGATATTTTGAGTCCTGGCAACTACGGGGCTCGGCCCAATCAGCTGTGTGTCGTGCCCGGCAGCGGGGGAGGCAAGGCTTCCGCGGTCGTCATCCCACGAAACCCTTGCAAGGGAAAACCAGCAGCAGCAGGACAGAAGACGCAGGAGAAGAAGACCAAATTAGTTAGAATAGGAACGTGGAATGTTAGGACAATGATGAGGACAGGGAAATTGGAGAATGCTAAGCGAGAGATGGAAAGGGGAAATATCGATATTTTAGGTCTATGCGAGGTGAGATGGAAAGAGATCGGGGATTACTGGAGTGATAATTATAGAATAATATGCAGCGGCGGCGACGAGAGCCAACGAGGGGTTGCCAAGGTATTAAATGAAGAGGTAGGAAGAAGCGTAGTCGACATAGAGCAGGTAACGGATAGAATACTAATAGTAGAGATAAAAGCAGAACTGACGAACTTGGTTATTATTCAGGTATACATGCCACCGAGCAACCATACAGAGGAAGAGATCGATAGGCTACGATCGTAGTACGAATAATTAGAGGACATAATCGCGGGTGTTCCTGCAGGGAAACATTTGATAGCGATGGGGGATTGGAATACGACGGTGGGCAAAGGAAGAGATGGTGACGAGGTCGGGGACTACGGTTTAGGCACGAGGAATAACCGCGGGGAGAAAGCAGTTGAGTTCTGCCGGAGACAGGGGCTAGTCATCACCAAAACTTGGTTTAGACACCACAAAAGGCGCAGGTATACATGGAAAATGTCAGGTGACTCAGAAAGATATCAGCTAGATTATATCCTGGTTAGACACAGGTTTAGGAACAGTGTGATGAATTCGCACACCTTCCCGGGAGCGGATGCGGACTCTGACCACAATTTCGTTGTTATGAAATGTAGCGTCCGTTTCAAAAAGATAAGACAGGGGCGGCGGGTTAGAAAACGGATAACGGAAAATGGAACGTAGAAGCATTAAATGCATTAAAAAGGAAGGAGTACCAACAGGCAGTGGAGGAAATCATAGAGAATGGTAAAGGGCTAAGTATTATCGAAGAAAAATGGGATAGTATGAAGAAAGGGTTATCGAAAGCCGCAAAAGACACTATTGGAACCGTTAACGCTAAAATGAATAGGAAACCATGGATCACGGATGAGATGATTACAAAAATGGATGAGCGGCGAAAATGGAAAAACGCAAATACAGAATTAGGCAAAATGAAGTACAAAGAATTAAACAATAAATTGAGGTGGGCAACAAATAAAGCAAAAGAAACATGGTGGAAGACGCAGTGCGAGGATATGGAAAGTCTGCAGAGGAAGGGTGAAATTGGTGCGCTGCACAGCAAAGTTAAATCTTTATCGGGAAGTAAGAAAGGGAGATCAACGATAGCAGTTAGAGATAAGGCGGGTAAGGTAATAGTTGACGCAGGGAAGATCCAAGAGATATGGAAGGAATATATAGAAGAACTGTATAGTAAAGAGCTTAGACCAACAAATTTAGACATAGAAAAGGAACATGACGTAAAGGAAGATAGCTTAGGTCTAGGCCCACTAGACAATGAGATAGAAAGGGAATTAAGGGAGATGAAACTAAATAAGGCCGTGGGGGTGGATAACATTCCCGCGGAACTTCTAAAATGCTTAGGAAAATGTGGGAGGAAGAGGCTATATGGGCTGATCCGTAGTATTTATGAGGAAGGAATCTGGCCGGAAGACTTTGTGAGATCAGTTTTAGTTCCTATTCCGAAAAAGGTAAAGGCTACATCATGTGAGGACTACAGAACGATAAGTTTGTTATCCCACGCAGCTTAAGTTGTTCTCAGGACCATAAACAAAAGCATACAGAGTAGGGCAAATGATTACTTAGGGGATGATTAGTTTGGGAGAGCGTGATGCTATTGCAGTAATGAGATTATTAATCGAGAGAAATATAGAATACAATCAGGAAGTATTGGCCTGTTACGTAGATTTAAAAAAAAGCGTTTAATAGAGTGAATTGGGAGTATAATGCAGAAAATAGGAATAGATTGGAGGGAAAGGAGGCTAATCCGCAACCTGCACATGTCTCAGACTACTCAGGTACGAGTAGGGAACGGGGAGTCCCGTTGGGCAGTGTTAGGAAGAGGTGTAAGGCAGGGTTGCCCATTATCCGTTGCTGTTCAACCTGTATGCAGAGGAAATGATTAAAGAGGCATGGGAAGAACTGGAGGTAGGAATGAAGGTGGGCGGGGAATTCGTAAAATCAGTTAGGTTTGCTGATGACCAAGCTTTAGTTTGTCAGTCAGCCAAGGGGCTGCAAGCATTGCTTAGTGAATTGGAAATTCAGTGCGACAGGTATGGGATGAGAATCAATATTAATAAAACAAAGGTTCGGCGATTTTCTAGAAAGAAGCAGGAGGATAGACGTAGATTGGAGGCTTTTGAAATGTGGGTGTGGAGAAGAATTGAGAAGGTGAAATGGACAGAGAAGAAAACAAACGGGTATGGTGAGTAAAGTACTTGGTATGGTGGGCGAAGAGAGGGGTTTGTTGGGAGCAATCATATTGAGGCAGGAAAAGTGGCTGAAGGGGGTATTGACGGGCAGCGGGATGTTGAAGACTGTAATCGAGGGGAGAATGTTAGGCAAAAGAGGATAGGGAAGGAACAGGGTAGGGATGTTGGACGGGATCAAGGGAGGAAGAAGGTACTCAGAGATGAAGAGGGACCTGATGAAGAGTAGGATGTTGTGTTTTGCTAGGGGCCACAAATTATTTAATTAGCAATTACGTCCATCCAAAAACCTACCTTAACCGGTAGATAACCTAATAATAATATATGTAACATTTGGGCTGCACAATAGAACACAAATGAAATAGAAAACACCTAAAAGGACACTCACAATGTAAACCGACCTTCGGGTTGATTACTGTGTTAATGGTTGTGGAGTTGTATATATATATATATATATATATATATATATATATATATATATATATATATATATAGGTTTATATATATACAACTCTACAAACGCCTTCTTCTATCGATTTTAGAAAAGCAATACGTAAAAACGGGGTCTCCGGCTAATTCCTTTAATATTCTAGCAGGTATTTCTTCCGGACCAGGTGCCTTGTGTGCTTTGATACTACGGAGCAGATGTACTATTCCCTGCTTGGTCAGTGTAAGATCGCTCATGTGTTCCCCGGGTGGGTGTGGAGGATCGTTTGTTGCGTTTGTGTTTTTGTTGTAGACGCTCTGGAAAAAATGGTTTAAAATATTTGCCCTTTTCACGCTATCTGTAATGATTTCTCCATTTTCCGTCTTCAAAGAGTGAACAGTGGGACGTTTACCCTGTATTTCATTAACATAGGACCAGAATGACTTTGGGTTTTCCCTAAGATATTCGCTTAGCATTTTAGATTTAAAAGAGTGTAGTGCTGTGCGCATAATACTTTTCGTCTTACTACGACATTTTTTTAGTTGCTGTTTGGATGCATTCATATAAACTATATCGTCACTTTTTAAACTCTTTTTGAAATTTGACTGTAGCTTTCTTTGCCTTCTTAATGCCGATCTGACTTCCCCGTTGTACCATCTAGGTTCCTTACTGTCGCATTTGAGTTTGGACGGGATGTACGTCTTCATTCCTTCGCGTAAAATATTCAAGAAATAATTCCAAGTGTTCTCTGTATTGGTTGTCAGTGTTTTTGTCTTGTATTCAGGTAATTTTATTTTTAAATATTCTCGTGGTCCGTTAAAATTTGCCTTGTTGAATAGGTATCTTTTAGGCTTTTCTTTGTTTATTTTGACGAACTTAGTTTTTAACTCCACAAGAATAGCCTTATGGTCACTGATTTCGTCTATTATTTCAATGTTAGTAATGATTTCGGGCATAGAAGTCGCAAAGATGTCTAGTTTGCTTTGGCCCCGTGTTGGTGATTTAACAATTTGTTCTAAGGAGTGTTTTGTGAATATATGAAGGAGCTCTTGGCATGAGTCTCGGTTTTTGGCAGATTTTCCTACGCAGTAGTTGTCGCAGTCAATTGACGGTAGATTTGTGTCACCAGCGATTATAGTAATACTGTTGCTATGTCTGCTGCTGATAGTGGATATTTTTTCGTCGAGCCTTTGTAGGACATCTGTGTTAGAATATAGGGGTTTATAAAATGAACGCACGAATAGGCTTCTGCCGTTGTAGTCCTTAATGTTGCACCAAACGCTTTCTATGTCATCTACGTCGCATTCATATCGTTGGCTACTAAGATGTGACTTTACTGCAATGAATACTCCCCCACCCAACCTATTTGGTCCGTCCCTTCTGTAAATTGTGAAACCGTTGGGAAAAACCTCATTGTTTGCTATATCTCCCGTGAGCCAACTTTCCGTTCCAACTACTATGTCTGCGTATGTACTGACAAAAATATGTTCAATATCCGATATTTTATAGATTTTTTTCCGATATATCCGATAGAAATATGAGCTGACTCAAGTTTGCGCTTTTAATTATTTTTCCATAAATTTATGTGATAAGGATTTAACCATAAATAAATGAGCTGTCTAAAAGTTCTCAATGAATTTAAAAGGAGAAATTGAAAAAGCGAGTCTTATAAGGAAATCTGATTTATCCCCGCAATCTTTCGAAACAAGATTTTCACTAGTTATGTAGCTTAAAATTCAGATTATGAGCATTCCCAGTTTTCCCAAATACGTATGCACATTTATTTTAGTATCAGAACATTCTTTAAGAAACACGAAGAACGCAGGGAAGTGAACTCCTTTGGATGTCTGTGACTGGGTGGATTCCACATTCTTCACGACTAGGTGGTGATCTCTACCTCGGCCAATCAAGCCGATCTCGAGGTTGAAGGCTTGAAGGCTGTTTCCACATGCTTCATACCTAAGGGCTCACAGGTTTTTTTGTCAAAACACTTTCATATTTTAAAAGGAAACGATAACTCTCATGTAGAAAGAATCAACAGAGTTACGAAACGATGGTCAATATGATGACATTAGCATTTCTGATCGGTGAAATTTTAAATTCCTTGCCATAAATTGTTGATTCTTTTCCCCAAGACCGTCTCCGTTCACCCGCCTCACGATTGCCAGGCATTAGTTCTATGGGGACTAACGCAGGTGAAGTTCGAATTTTTCGACTCCCGCCATCCCCATTTTGTTCGATGCATTTGGGATGTGAACGTTTCATTCCCAAAGGGAATTAGAGAAAAATAAATTCAGACCCTACATGGAGGACAAGATGTCAATCATTCCGTTCCATTGCTGTTATTCAGTTGTGATGTCATATGTTCGCGGATGTCACTTCCTTGGCTCCCTTCCGATTTATTCGATTTTCTTCTCCTTGCATCATCCCACCACCATCACTTTACACCATGGATGAGTTTCCAAGTGATTGGAAGCGTATTCAAATTGAAATTCTAAGGGCTAAACAATGTCGATTCAAACCGAATCGAGGTCCCCGAGGAAAAACATTCTTCTACAGAGCACCCCGCAAGGGCATGTGGCGGGGAGGTCAGAGCAGCTTTACTTCTCAGTGCGAGGAAATAACTCCTCTTAACTCGTTATTCTTAAAACTTTAACTTCAGTATATAATATTCTGCATACTTCGTGACCAACCGTTTTTTCACTTAGCTGAGAGCCGTTTTACTCTCAATTTCACGGGGCGTATCATTGGAAATAGTTGTTCATCGACATTATTATTTGATTTGATAATTTGCCTAAAAATTCATGCGAAGTCCAGTATTCATGCAATCAGTTCAGTGAATGATTTAATCCTTAACGTATTCTGCTTCATGCTCTTCTAAATCTCCCTTTAAACCATTGTCAGGTTTAACTGGTATCCTGGGAGCGGACAATATGCATTTGTCTTGTGAGTACCATAAATCAAGCAAAAAATCCGGGAAATATAGTATCAACGATCACGCTATGGCAATGATTTTCTACAAAATTATTAAGAAGTGTACTTTTGCAATCAAAATGATGCGGAATGATTTGGAGGGTTCGTTCTAACGTGATACGTAGTGAAAGTGGTGCAGGAAGAAGCTCAAAACGGACGAAAGGAGTTATTTTTGGAAGGCCAGTAAGGGTTAATAGGAGTGATAAATCAGGCAAGAGCCCACTTTGCTGTGGAGATGAGACTCGTGTGTCGTGACGCACGAGTGTGAACAAATAGGGCAAATGTTTTTAAGTATCCGAAAGATCAGCAAAAATATTTTTTTCATTCTTCGATGAAATCCACTTAAGCTGAGTAAAAAACCTCAAGTAATTTCTATTTATATTAATGGAAATCAAGGAAAATCTTGGTTCAAAACTTCATCTAAGTGAGAAACAATGGGACCAATCATATGATACAGGTTTTATAATGATTTAGTATGCAAACAACAGCTCCCCTTCATTTATTTTCAGCATAGGCGTACACGTTTGACCTCTATTTGTCGCTCTACATTTCTAAGAGTGCAATTGAGTCTAAGGGTGAAGATATACTTCTAAGACCGTAAATGTAAAATACTTTCTACTCGTACATGGGATAACCGTTTTCTTTCTTCATCTGGATTATATTAACATTTCGAGCTATAAACGAGAACAGGTTCTTTCGAATATTATATTTCCCTCTTTGGCGGCCCGTTATGCATTTGTGTCCTGAAATTGCAAAACATTCTCTTCTTTCATGCGGTTCCAAAACTTCTAATTACTAAAACTTACCAAGGGAAAATTATTTTAATAATATTAAATTATTAAATGATCATGCATTGGTCTATTAACGTTTGTTATGTATCGGTTTATTACGTAAAAGAGAACAACTTTAGCGGAGTCACCCCCTGACGTGCATGCATATGGCGCAAGTTGCACATCGAGAAGAATCACTTTCCTTACTGGGATTTGAACTCGGACACCTCGACATTTGGCCAAGTACTTTTTAGACAATTAAGCTACTATGACGTTCTTCACTTTACCAATTTTTTAAAAAGGCTTTAAAGTAATTAGGTATGTTGACGGATTACTTTACACGCATTAAATTACATCTGCGAAGGTGCATGCAACCAAGTGCCCTGATTCTTTGAGCAGGAGATGGCGTTCGGGAGCTGTTTCGCCAACCAAAGGAGAAATAGACGAGGATGCAAGAGGAAAGGATAATAGGGGAAGCAATCATAATACAACGACATGAAGGATAGAAACAGTGTGTCTTGTGGCACGCATAGTCAGAGGAAGGAAACGGGCCACATTGGCACATTCAAACACGAGAACCCGCCAAATGGCGAACACATTTTCATTTACATGGCAATAGGTATAAAGAAAAGGGATAGGAACGCATACAAGATGAAGGACAGAAATAGGAATGGTGTGGAAGGTGGAATCGAGCAGATCACAAGCACATCCACGCTCAAGTTGAAGCAAGTTGAAGGAGTTCTCCGCTCATTCCACTCTGGCCCGCATTGTCATTGGCCCTCTGTGACACCTCCGTGGGGAGGTGGGTCTAAAGGCTGTTCCCGCGGCGAGTCACCCCCTTCCTCCTTCCTTGATAGTGCCCAATCTATGTTGACGCTAGGGCTCTCGTTCGCTTCACCTAACAATCATCAATCGAGCAACTACATTTCGGTGGTTTCGAATTGAAAAATATAGCTTTTCTTTAATCTACAGTCCTATGTAATGAATGGTATATTCGATCTTAATTATACAAATATAGGTTTACAATGCTGAATTTTTTACTTCCCACTAAAATTGGCTGCACAGTTTAATTTGATAACCAAAGAAATGATACACGAGTAGAACAGGTGAACGAAATTGGTGCTGAATGAAAGTTCATGAGTGATATTCTGAAATTATATGGTTAAAATGGATAATAATAATTATTATTAGGTAATCTACCGGTTAAGGTAGGTTTTTGGATGGACACAGCTACTAAATAAATATCATCTTCTCTGAGGACTTCATCTCTGAGTACTTTATTCCTCCCTTCATTCGTCCAACATTCCTATCCTATTCCTGCCCTTTCCTCGTTTGCCTAACATTCTCCCCTCAATTACAGTCTTCAACATCTCACTGCCGACCAATACACCCATTTTCCCAATTCATCCATTATTCCTGCGTCCTTAGGATTTCTCCCAACAAACCCTTCTCTTCGCCCACCATACCAAGTACTTCCTCATTTGTTTTCCTTTCAGTCCATTTCACCTTTTCCATTCCTCTCCACAACCACATTTCAAAATCCTCCAGTCTACGTCTATCCTCCTGCTTCAATGACCACGTTTCCGCACCGTACATAGCTACGCTCCATATCGGCGTTTTTACGAGTATTTTCTAAATATGCGTACTCAACGGCCCTGTCACCAACTCCCTCCTCCTTGTGAAAGCCTCTTTGCCTAGCGCAATTCTTCTCCTTACGTCCCTACTACTTTGACCGTGTTGGTCCAAAACACTTACGAATTATATAAACTACTCTACCTGCTCTAGTTTTTGCCCTCATATTTTAATGTTAAGCTTTGCCTTTTTCTTTCTAGAAAATCGCATAACCTTTTTTTATTAATATTGGTTCTCATCCCATACCTGTCGCGCTGAATTTCCAATTCACTTAGCAATGCTTGCAACCCCTTGGCTGACTGACAGACTAAAGCTTGGCCATCAGCAAACTTAACTGATTTTACGGATTCCCCGCCCACTTTCATTCCTACCTCCAGTTCATCCCATGCCTCTTTAATCATTTCCTCCGCATTCAGATTGAACAGCAACGGTGATAATGGGCAACCCTGCCGTAATCTCTTCCTTACACTGCCCATGCGGACTCCCCGTTCCCCACTCGCACCTGAGCAGTTTGAGACACGTACAGGTCGCTGATTAGTCTCCTGTCCCCCCAATCTATTCCTATTTTCTGCAATACGAGGTCTGTTCAATAAATACCCGAGCTGAGGCTATAAAAACTTTATAGAGCTATAAAAACTTCATATTGTCTACTTCCATGGCCTTATATGCAGTATAATATAATAAAAATTAATTTAATGAGGCAATAGCTAAGAGAGAATGTTTCTCCGGAATCCATAATCTTTTAGTGAGCTCGAAATTTTAAAGAGTGGAGAGTACATAATTTTGCCGTGCCTGTGAACTCCTGAGTATATATCAGCAAATGAGACTAAGCGTTTTATGCTTCATTTAATGCATGAGATCGACTATTCATTTACTCTATAATTATGGGTTTATTAGACTGACTACATGAGAGGTATCCTGAAAAAAGGCCTCCAGTGTGTGGCAGGGGTGACTTGACGCCTGAAATGCTTCATTTAGATCACATGTAACTAAAACTCTGGGCAAAATGGACAATTTTATAAAGTACTGAAAACAATTATTGGAACGACAATGAGTGTATCACCCAATTTTATAAAATTTAGCTAGTACTTGATTAATGCGAAACAGACTTACGTCAAACTTACGAATATTACTTAGAATACAGTAACCAACCGAATTCAATTGCCCAAAGGTTGGTTTAAAATGTGCAGAAAGACTTCAAGTCTAATTAAACCAAATGGTGTTATGTTACTGTCGCGGCATCTTCCGCAGTTTTTTGGATTCTTTAAAGTTAGATTTATCATAGTTCTTAAAACGTAGTACGCATGACACAACGTGCGGAACTCTTCTTCCTCATCCATAATTCATTTTTTGCATCTTTTTATATAAGTAACGCGAATTTTGAATTTTCGCAGGTTACGTGAATTTGATCTTTGACCTTTTTATAGCGTTATGTTGATACTTATGTCTCTCCCTTATGCCGAACATTTTGGCCATTTTGGATGCTACGTTAATTTTTGGCGGCTGTTTTGCTGGGACGTGTTTTGGCTTGTCTTCGATTTTTGCCCGTTCCAAAAAATGGATCAGAGAATCTGTATCATCTTTTGTGTGAAAAACGAAATTAAGTGCGCGTACGCATTCCAAATGTTGACTGTGGTATATGGAGAAGCTGCCTTGGACCGAAGCAACGTTTATCTGTGGTACAAAATGTTCTCAGAGGGCCAAGAAGATGTGAAGGACGAAGAGCGTGCCGGACGCCCGAGCGCGTCAACAACAGACGAAAATATTGATTAAGTGAAGAAAATAGTATCACCGTTAGAGAAGTTGCTGAGGACCTAAACATATCGATTGACTCGTGCCATTCGATTTTTACCAATGATTTGGGCATGACACGGGTCGCCGCGAAATTCGCACCAAAATTGCTCAATTTCGACCAAAAACAGCAACGCGTTAACATTGCTAATGGGGTAAATGAGTGATTCCGTCTGCGACGACCCAAATTTGCTCCAAAGGGTCATAACTGGTGACGAATCATGGGTTTATGGTTATGACGTGGAAACTCCCAAACATCCCAATGGAAACTGCTGCACAAGCCAAGACTGAAAAAAGCGCGCCAAGTTCGGTCGAATGTGAGAGTTTTGCTTAGAGTTTTCTTCGATCAGGGGTGTGGTGTGTCATAAGTTGTTGCCACAGGGTGGAATAAGGGATATTACCTGCTAGTTATACGCAATTTGCGCGAAGCAATCCGCCACAAACGCCCGGGTTTGTGGATTGGCTTTTGCACCATGACAACGTCCCTGCTCACACATCGTTGCTTGGGCGCGAATTTTTGGCCAAAATAACACATCAATGATGCCGCAGCCACCGTATTCCCCAGATCTGGGCCCCAGTAATTTTTCCTTGATCCCGAAACTGAAGATGCCCATGAAAGGACGACGCTGCGCTACGGTTGACGAGATAAAGACTGCATCGAAGGAGGAGCTGAACAAGATCACAAAAAATGATTTTTTGAAGTGCTTCGAGGATTGGAAAAAACGTTGGCACAAGTGTATAATATTTAATGGGGATTACTTTGAAGGGGACGAAATAGATATTCGCGAATAAATAAATAGTTTTTGAAAAAAACACAAAAGTCGCGATACTTTTTGAACAGACCTCGTACATGTGTCTCCTGCCTCATGATGCCACCAAAAAAATATTAGTCTCTTCCTTTCTCTCCTCCGTTTTCAAAACATCAACGCATCTAATCTATTGATGTCTTCAGTTTCGAACTGCCTCGCAGTCTCTAATTCACCTTCCCTCTCTCGTTTCTTTCCCCTCTTCGCCATACCCGGAAGTTAAAATTTTCTTACCTAGGCACATCCTATCGCCTCAAACACCAGTTTTGGACCTATCTATAGCGATAATTTACATATCCATGTATTTATGTTAACTATAATGCTATATACTATGTTAAATATATTAAATATAAACTGAATTTCAACAAATTTCCATATTGGTTATTAGTTTCTAGAAATAGTTAGAAATAGTAACCAGGTTCTCTTGAATACTAGACCAAAATATGCCGTTCTTGACCAAATTCGATTTCCTTTGCTAAAAATGTTAATAATCAGCTTTTTCACGTACATATGTGGCAGCCAAAATAACTTATATGAATAACAGTAGAGTATCTCTGGGGAAAAATCATCCAAGTGGCCTTTCCTACAATATTTGTAGAACAGCATTTATTGTATCTTTATGTACCTAAATATACGACAAAATTTTAATTTGCATCTCAATTAATACGCCTCCAAGAGGGCTCAACTTTTATTATCATTCCCCCTTTAGTAGAGCCTACTTTTAGATCAAATTTTTGCCTATAGACGGTGAAAATAGGTAGAATGTCGGCACAATCATTAAAAAAAACACTTCATATTCCGAAATCATCGCAGTCACCAGCCTGAGGATTGTTTAGACAGGTGAGAAAAGACTCGCATCGTGCGAATTCAGGATAGTGGAGGCAATTACTTTCCTTGTGCCTCCTGTGGTTTCCACAAGACTTCCCACAAGTATCCTGAGAATGGTCAAGACTGCATGTCAACTGAGGGTGTCCTGAGGCGTCACACAGATTTTTACCATGAACTCCTTGATTTTTGCTCTCTCATAAATTTTTATTTGTTACCCACCTGATTGTATGCATCACATAATTTTCATGTTTCATCTTACCCTGGAATTTTGCCAGACGACCACCGCATGTTTAGTGAATGACATTACGGTTTCTCATGGCAGGTTGCCTCAATCTCACCCCAGCCGGGTCATTTTTCGGGTACCAGATTTACGGGTTAACCGCAACTGACATAGGGAAAATAACTGCTCCCTCCACTACCATTAATGTACACATTTCACCGTAGTAGTGGTAGTTTTTAGGGGAGGCGACCGACAGCTAAGGTCATTTGCGCCATAGGGGATGGACAGGAAAGGATGAAGGGTGGAGAGAAACCCGGCGTCGGCATTAGCCTACTCTTTACGAAAGGCGCCAAGGGGTCGGCAGTTTAACGTCCCATCCGACGGACGTCGTACTCACTCAAAGTGCCCTCCACAAAGCACCTCAAGTAGGGATCGACATGCCTCTGAAAAATATTCAACACCACCGGGATTTGAACCCGCGCCCTCAGGGTGGGAAGCCAGTACGTTAGCCCCCGCACTATCTCGATCCCCAATTTCACCGTCTTTGGCCTCAATTCGAAGTGAGCTCTCCTCTCACCCATCGAATCAATCTTCGGGTTGATTACAACGGAATTGAATGTCGTTTGCATCATATGCTAGAAATAATGTAGAAAACTAAATCACGCCAAATACCGCAAAATATACTTTCTTACTCTTGGTAAGTTCGTGCATCGCATGAAGAAAAGCCCCATAGGTGATCTGTGGGCAGCGACGCGCTGGATATCGATTCCTTTATATGAGATTGTTTACGATAGTGTAAATTGTTCTAGGGTATTAAGGGTATTACTAGCTAAGCTTTGGTTTCAATTTTTTTTCTATGGAGGAAACGTGCCAACACTGGTCCGTAGAGTATTGTAACTGCTAACAGGGAACTCTACACGTGGTACTGGGACTGCTGGTAACCTTGCACACCCTACCCTTGATTTGCCTTAAAATCCAAATTGATGCCTCAAGTGACCCAGAATTTTGGCAATGGGTGGCTTAGGATTCATTAGATATACCCACTGAGGATTGCGTAAAAAGAGTTGGTAAATGGAATATTTGAAGAAGTCGATGATTGAAGTCCAAGCCGAGACCGGGTTTTAAAGCCTGCAGCTTATTATTGTTTTAGGCATGCCATGTTGTGCTCCACTCGCCTACCGATATTCTCTTTAACATAATTCTTAGATCTTGACCCAGTGCGGTTGGCGACAGCTAATGGCATTTATTTGCCGTTTCTTTTTTCGTTCTAACTCCCATCTCATTTCTTGCTATTCCAGCGTGCTCTGGAGCCCGTAGGAACGATATTTTAACATTCCTATCTTAGAAGTCTAAGAGAGTTGACTGAAGTTATCTTCTGGACTATAGAATTGAAGGGGAAATATTTAGAAATGGATTAAAATGCAAGATGCCAATCCGTGCTGAGGAGAGGGAAGATGTGATTTCAGTGGATGCTTCAAAGGGCGATCGGCAAGAAACGAGTACTTCATAGTTATAATATAAACAGTTTACACGAAACTTATTTTAGGTCTATCAAGTTTTAACTGACATGTGTGCCTATTTTTGTATAATATTATAACAAATGAATTTACATAAAATTGATAATGAGATATTGTTATTGTTATTTAGCAGTATACCGTTTAGGTTTGGTTTTGGATGAACACAATCTTAACATCCCTACATTTCCTAGCCTCGTACAATATAAAGCCTGATCTCACCCCATAATAAACCCTTCTTATACTCCACATATATGTATTATACCTTGCTTCATTTCGTCTGAATTCCTATCCTTTTTCTTCCCCTTACTTGTTTGCCTGACGTTCTTCACTCTAGCTCAGTCTTAAAAAGTCCTTCGGCTATCAAAATGTTCTGCACCCACCTTTCCTGCCTCCTTTAGATCTCTCCCAGAAAACCACGCCTAGCACCTCTTCACTTGCTTTTCCTTCCGTCCATTTTATTTTTCCAACCCTTCTCCAAACCTAAATCTCAAAAGCCTCCAATTTACGCCAATCTTCTTGCATCAATGGCAACGTTTCCGCGTCGTGCAAAACCACAATTTATTCAAAGTTTTCACTATTTTTTATCTCCTGTCTCAATTTCCCTGTCATCAACTCCTTTTTCTTTGTGATGGCTTCTTTGCCTAGCCCAATTCTTATTCTGATGTCCCTATTAATTTGACCATCTTGTTCCTATACACTTGGAAGCTTTGTAAGCAGTTCTATCTGCTCTAGTTTTTGCCCTCCTATTGTAACGTTTAACTTGGCTTGCCTTTTTCTTGAAAACCTCGTAATCTTTGTTTTTTCCACATCAACTTGATCTTATACCTAATAAACTGGTTTTCTAATGCACTCAGCACTGATTGTAACCCTTTGGCTTACTGGCAAACCAAATCTTGCTGTTGCCCCTACATGCGGATTGGGAAGAACAGGCGATGGTGCGCATTCCTGTCTCACTCCCCTCTCTTACCCTGCCCATCCCTCTTCTTTACATACATGCTCCTGAGACGAACAGTTTGCGGGTTGAGTCCCCTATCCCTATAATCTACTCCTATTTTCTATAAATATATTCATTATCTCCGCTCAGTGAACAGCACCTTTTCGAAATCCACGAAACAATGAAACACATCCTGATTGTGCTCTGTGCTCCTCTCTATTAGTGATATCATTACTGTTGTGGCATCATGCATACCACTTCCCTTCCTGAAACCAATCTTATCATCCCCGTAGTTCATTTGCCTTCTTATTCATTGTCTTAGCGATGATGTTGCGTACCATATTAGCTGGGTGTGAAACCAATCGGGAGCGATGCATGCCTTCTTTCTTGGGGGGGGGGGGAATAAAAGTACTTTGATGGTAGAGTGTGATTTTTATTTCTCCTCATGCTTTCATTTGGGGTTTGGTTTGGCACATATAAAAATGATGTCCTCGCTAAAATCCTGATCACTGCCATTGGTATTTTGGGAGGTGCAAATGGCGTGTGGATCCTTCTCGAAATGCCTTTACGTGGACTCACACAACCGCCTCACTCAATGCTCGACATTCCTCCCAACCGCTCAATTCTCGACTCAAAATCGCGAAAGAACTCTCCTCGGGTCGCTCCCTGTGATGCGACGGAGGGCGAGATATTTTTCGCAACGTTCATCCATTGGCCAAGGAGACAGCTTCCATCCGCTTTGGGTCACGAACGGCTTTCACCACGGCGGCCGCACGCCGGTTGTCGGATCGCTGGTCAATGCACGTCGAGGAGTCCGCCAATACATGACAGCAATAGTTGGGATTTGCATTCTTCGCGGCCCGCCAGGGTGTACTTGGAAAAGAGACTTTCTCCCTCTCCTTCAGCATGAAGTTCCATCAAGGAAATATCAAAGGCGAGGTGTTTCTCCGCCCAGGTCGCCACCGCAACAACCTGAGGCCTCTCTTCTCACTCACACCTTGGACTCGCACAAGCTCTGTCACTTTATTTCCCATTGTACGAGGGTCATCCGGAAAGTAGTACCCGTTCGTGCCGCATGAAGTGCTGACGACGCGAGTAGCCGCTGGACGAGGTCAGATAGCTTCAGTGGCTTGTCTGCCTTCTCTGAGCCAAGTTGCGTGACGCTAGCATTGCCTGTGTTGTTTCTGTGATTGTTTACAATGTTTAAAAAAATTGAGAACGCCGCCAGTTGTGAAGTGAGGGCAGTGATTAAATTCCTCAATGCAAGAAACGTTCGCCCATGTGATATTCATCGCCAATTAAAGGAGGTGTATGGAGACAATGTAATGGACGAGTCGTCTGTTCGGCGGTGGTGTCGCAACTTCAACATGGGGAGGGGGAACACACACGACGATGAGCGTTCGGGGAGACCGTCTGTCATTACAGACCAACTGGTGAGCTCAGTTGACGAATTCGTGAGGAACGATCGGCGCGTCACAATTGATGACATCTGTGAGCATTTTCCCAATGTTTCTCGAACAATTGTTCATGAAATTGTTAAACACCATCTGCATTATGCAAAAATTTGTGCAAGATGGGTCCCTCGCGTATCTCAATGAGCTGGCGGCGAAGGACTATGCAGCAGGAATACAGAAACTTGTCACACGTTATGACAAATGCCTTAATTTGCTTGGAGATTATTTATTTAATTATGTTGAGAAGTAGTTTAAAGTATCCTCTTTCAAATAAAATTTTTTATGTTTGTTAATATTTACTTTTGTGTCTTTATTTCACGAACGGGTACTACTTTCCGGATGACCCTCGTACATCGACGTCTGGACCGAGGAAGATGTGCTAATGATTTCGAGACCCGAGTGCGCCCGCGTAAGCAGCGGCCCTTCGACCTTGATCGTTTTCTACGCATTCTATCAATCCACCTCCCGGCCGATACAAATAGAAAGAGGGCTCCATTACCAGCAAGAACTATTACCAACTGGAACAGCAACGTGAATGATTGACGGCAAGGGAAAATGAATTTCGTCACCATGTATCGGAAAAATTCAGGTCCACACTCAATGCCGCTTAGCCGAAAGTTTAAAACCCTTTGGATTGTTTTTCCTGAATGAGGTAGCATATGTCCTCGTCGATGCGAAATATATTTTTTCAGCTACGTGATTGGATGAAAAGAGCTGTTCAACTCGGGACATATATAATGTCTGCTAAGAATGACGAATGCTTCGTAGGAGACTTCAATAGAGGACATCAACTTGGAGACGCGCATCAAAAGCGGAAAAGCCGTTTTTCAAGTGTACAATCGATGGTTCTAGATATTGCCACAATAGGGTGCATTCATCCCAAAATGATACGATTATTACATGATATACATAAACACTAACACCATTGCAATGAGCCTCATGTTTCACATTTTCATGACACTTCTATCAAATTACATTAACATGAAATTTAAAATCTTGTCATCTATAGAGGCAAGCCTAAGTAAATACTATAAAATTAAATCGCTATTGAGTGCAATTCTCTCGGGTCTAAGCCGTGTTACTGTCTCCATTGCTGCCAACGGTGACAGTAAACCGTTTGAAGATCTGCGAGGATTTTATTCGACAGACACGCCGGGAAAGCAGAAGATCTTTCGTAAATCGCTATTAGTATTACAGAAATCTCTGCAGCTATAATTCATTTGAAAGGCTGTCTAAGAACGGTTGCTAAAACATTTTCTTTAAAACAATTCCGAGAAACGGATGAATTAGTTGAAAACCTGACATTATTCTTCGGAATTATAAATACTGACCTTCATCTAATACTTTATGACAATATTCTTTCGCGTGATTTGGTGTTCCTTTTGGAATTATCGGCGTTTATGAGTGCTGTAATGCGATGCGGGATGTTTCTGCAGGTAATCTCTTCAAATATAAATAAACGGGCTCTATGAATGTGTGAAACAGTGTTTATATATTTCCTTCGCAGCGTTAACCAATATTTTTATCACGATTTGCAACTTTGTGTAAACATCTTTTTAATCAGAATTCTTTCTCACCTTCAGTAATGAAATAATACTTGGAAACACAGAATTGTTTCGAATGAATTAGACACTTACTGCATGGCCAAGTAAAACAATTGAAAAAACGCGGGTAGAGTGTTGTAATAACAATATGATAATGCTTTGTGCCAAAAATAAAATTTTCTGTTATTGGATCAGGAGCTCCAATCGTCACTGTTTCAGAAGTAAACTTCGACATAACAACTGCCATTATATGATAAGATCTTCGAATAATTTTAAGATTAATATCAGAATTATTGCAGTTTCATTGGGTGCCACTCATATGTTGACAACAGACATATTGCAATTGAGACTTTTTTCGGCTCGATGGGTTCCGAAATTGCCCATAGCCGATAACACCGATTGGAGGAGTAAAAGTTAACAATATTTCTGCAAACGTTACTTCCCGAAGAAAACGCGTGTTTTACAGATAATTTGAAATTCAAAATCGTGTTTAAGAAATATATTGCTCACTGCTATAAGCCTTGAATCTATTACGCAATATAAAATCTCAATTCTCCTATTCGGATGACATTGAGATTTGCGCTCGATTAAAAGTAAGAGGGTCGAGTTGTTTTGTTTACTTATTCATCGCGAAGAACAAAACTTTATAGATGGAAAGATAATAAGAGAAAATTGAGGTAAATTCCTCTAATCGCCGGTTGAAAAACATTTACATTTGTTGATGCTAGAGTGAAGTCTCGTAAAGGAATTGCCTCACATTTGGACATCTTCCAACGCTGAGTGCTTGAATGTTTTATAAGCAGTTCTCAATCTTCCAGGTGCATTATTTTCGCAGACTTTTCTAGTAAAGTAGTAATTTACTTAAATACTTTTGCCTATGTTTTCACTGTAAGACCAGGGCATTTTAAAAATATATTATGGACGGGAAATTATTTTTTTTCAGGTTAGAATGACATGTAAACATTAAAAGTGATGCTGATTAAAATTGTGTCCAAAACTACGCATGACGTGTAAGCACCAAAACACTTCGGGAAAGGTTAACAGTACATAGTGTTTAAGGCCATTTTGCTATTAATCTTTTTACAAATCTTAGAGTTGCTTGCTGGTTTTGCCGTCCAGTAGAGGCTATGTTTTACAATGATTAATTGGGTACTGGCAGAATGCGTTTTCCTTCTACGAGGGTAGACGGAAATTTCTTTCCAGAACGTGGAACGATCTGAAAGGGAAATGCAGCTTGTTTTCCATTTATGTGGCAAGGGGAGGCAACCGACTGATATTTGCGCCACTAGGAATAGGCGGGATGTTTTTTAGTGGTAGGATTTGCAGGGAATGGGGGAAGGGTAGAGAGAGACCTGGCGTCGGTTTCCGCCTACTCTTAACGAAAGATGCCGACAAGACAACCGGCTGAACGGCGTACCTCGCATGAAGTGTTCTTCACGTGGCGACCCTAGTGAGGGTCGGGAACCGCTGAACAATCTTGACACTATCGGTATTTGAACCCGAACCCCCGCCATTAGAAACCCAGTTTTTCATTTTTGCCATGCGGAAAGTCCTTCAAGTTACTACGAAAAAGCATCCGTTTATTTTAAGTTCTTAAACTTTGAACGATGTGGTATCTTCTGCTGAGCTTATTTGTTTCAGGAAAAATCAAAACGTTTTGAGCATTTCTCGAGGAGCAGAAGACATTGCACATTTGCACGTTTATTTGTGAAGATCAAACGGATCATAAAAATAATATGTTAAATACAACTGTAGATATATGTGATGTCTTATACTTTTGTGGATATCAGAAGTTAAGGGGATGCCGAAGCTATTTGGCATGGTCAATGGCGAAGTTGCTTTGCTTTGCGAGACATTTTCATTGTCACCATGGTTTCTCGCCTGTCTTCTATCCGTCTGAAGAGCAGCTACTACTATTCGCACGACAACCTTAGAAATGAGACCGTGCTTTTTGAAACGACTTTTATGATAGAAATGCGCTGACTAAGAGATGGTAGGAGCTGGGCGAATGGTTAGACGTTGGATTTCTACGTGCATTTTACCTAAAAATCTATTTTATGCATACAAGCAATAATTACTACAGAGAAGAAAACTATGGCCTGAAGTTCTAAAAATTGAGCATATTTATAGACATAAAAAGCATTCAACTGCCAACTACACACGGTCTCATTTGTCACGGAAATGTCAGGATATATCGGAAATCAAGGTTAATTTATTATAACGTTGAATGCAATGCAGTAAAATCAGTTTGCGGGGCCAAAAGTAGAAGATCTGAGAAAACATGAAGCATCTAATTTCTTTAAAGAAAAGTATCTGCTCTGTTTATAAAATGTGGCTGAAATGTGCTCTACAACTTTAAAAGGTTTATAATATTGTTGCTATTAAAAATAATGTTTCAAATTTGCGAAAAATGTCAAGCACTATTATGCGTGTCGGTAACTTGTTTGCCTTCCAAACCAGCGGTTTCCAGTTCAACTCATACATCGAATGGCAGGTTTCAAATCAAAAATTATTAGTCTGACTCCTGTCAGATTGGAGGATATTTAGGAACTCTTATTGAGATCTCTGGATCTATTAGAAAGGAATTTAAAAATTCATGTCCAAATAATCGAGCCAGCATTCCTTTCGTTTGGCCTACAATTCCATAGATCCATTTCCCACATCTAGGTAAGGATTGACTTGGCGTTAGAATACAAAAGCGTATGTGACTAATTAAATTTGGTCCAATTTAATTAGCCAGAATATAATTCGATGGAATTTCTAATCTGTTTTTGCTGGATGATGGACATCTAGCCATAATAATAATACGAATCGTGATTCCATGCTCAAGTAATTACGAAGGAGAAATGGGGTCGGAGAACATTTGGCATTGATGAGAGCAAAGCAAAACTATTATCATTTTAAATCGCCGTTTTAAACCAGAGGTAGAGAACGAAATGTACGAGATTTCATTGTAGCCAAAACATCCTTTAAATCTATCATGTATCTATCGACTGAACTCCAAGGGAAACACAAGTTGTTACCACTTTCTAGACTTCTTGGTGAAATTTCATCGTTATTCCCCTTTCATAATTGAAAGCGTGAGGCACAATCGGCTGGAGGGTGTGGAGATATTGAGCAAGGACGAGTCACGGGTTGAATACCAAGAAATGAGCCACCCTCTTGATTTGCGAGGTTTAGGATGCTGGTTTACGCTGATGTCGAACGTATGCCAAGCTCTTCCGTATTAATGAGAAATGACGTAACCCGTTGACCGCCATCTTGCTTCGCGATTGAATTTTTCTTGCTACTTACATGTATCTGGGTAAGCAAATAGAAGAGAAATTTGCTGTTAATCAGCACTTCAGCACTACTGCTGACAGTTTAAAAACTGTCTTTACCATGACTTGCTAAAATATTTACTTGAATATAGTGATGGTTCGTATGGATTGATAAAAATTTGGTGATGTTCGATGTATCTATATACCTATACATCTCTATTTTTTAATTTAAATTAATTAAAATGTATTGGAAATGTACCTGTAGGTAGACTTGGTCATCAAATTTTTTATGACTAAACATTGATAAACATCTCATGTAATATTATTACGATAGTGGCACACTGAGCTTCTAATAATTGATAAATGATTTAATCTAGAAAATGTCAATGAATATGATCAAAATATTTTGAATATGGAAAATTAAGAATCTACTAATTTATTACAGATGTAGTGATAATGGTAGCTGTAGCTGCAATTACTGTTGAAAGGAAATCCTTCAACTTAGGTTATTCACCCGCTTCGCACCATTTGTTTACATTTATATTTCGTCGTATTGTAGAAGCTAGTTCCTCTTACCACCCTCCAACTCTAAAACTACTAACTAACAGAAATCTTCTAAAAATATTCCAAAGGGCGAAGGGGACCTCTACTCACAACCTCCTACACTAATGAACTGCCCATTGCCATTAATCGTAAGTTTTTGCACATGTGGAAGTAAAATACATATTCATTAAAGTTTCAATATGTAGTACAATTTACTAGCATCATGGGATATGGTCGAAAGCAGCAGCGAAGGAAATGGAACTACAAGGAATGGCAATGCTGTTCAAGTCAAAAATCAAATGAATACATGATGATCGAGTTAGATATTAAAGTCTTTCGAATATTGCCTGAAGACGTGGCTACGAAGGGCGATGAAAAAATGAAGTTATCGCTTACTCTATGGGGTATATTTTCTGAAGATGTAACTGATGTAACCATTACAGAATATAACCAATCTAAGTAACACTACGAGTTGCCACGCTGGCGTGAGGTATTTTTAAACAATCGGAACAAATTTACCCCAAGGGTAAACCAAATAGCAAAAAGGCGTTTCAGTGATATTTTCAGGCTCTTCAACCTTGTTTTGGTCGAGCATACGAGCAGTTGAAATGAATGTTGTTTTCGGTGCTGGGTTCTAATTTTCTTAATGTTATAGATAACCCAATCTTCCGATGCATAACAGTTGCTCAGGTGTACAAAGCGAGAAGCGGTCATCGGGAGGAAGGAGAATAGAGTTGAAGTGATTAAACTGAAGAAATAATAGGAAACGTTAACTTCGTAGCAAACGATGATGGCGAGAGTGCATTGGAACGCAAAGTTTAGCAAAGTGTTAGATGAAAAAATATGGGTCTATACTCGTACTGCTAGGAAAGAGGTGTAGGTGAAGATTGAGAGAAAGCAACGTATTTTTCAGAAGAAATAATTTAATAATTATTAACACCTGGTTCAAATACCATCACAGGCATAGGTACAGTTGGGAAATTTCTAGAGAAACAGATAGTGATTTGCTAGAATATTTCATATGTTAGACATAGATTTGGGAACAGCATACTCGCACATTATCCCGGGGGCAGACACAGATTTGGACCATCGTTGTAGTAATGTAGTGGAATTTAAAATGCGAAAGGGTGAGCAGTTTGGAAGCTAAAGTGGCATGTGCCTTAACGGAAGTAAAAAAGAAGGAGTTTTAAGAAAATCCTAGTAGAGATTTAAGAGAGGTTAATAGGAATGGGAACTGCCGAGGAGAAGTAGGTGGACCTTGCATAGAAAACTTAAACGCTGAACATCACCGAAGAGAATGGAAAGGGCAGCAAAGGATGTAGTGGTTCAAACTAAGAGAATTGAGGGCCCACTTATCACAGACTCATGGCAAGGAGGATTGAATGCGATGGAATAATGGTAGCATCAAGTTAGGGAGAAGAATGTGCAGAGAGCTAAATGGTAAAAATTTTCGAGAAAACAATAAGACTTAAGTAAGATGGCGGGCAAATCATTGCCAAGATAAAAAGACATTGGAGTGACATAGAGGCAAAAATATATGCTGCGAAGGCGTCCGTGGCGTGCAGATTGCGCAACTCAAGAGAATGCAGCATCAGGAGAGGATTATAAAGGTGCCGGAAGGTGGTGAAGGCAACGGATTTATGTAACCGTCCGTGCGAAAGAAGACAGGAAGTTATGAATGGAGCCGGAAGAGATTAAGAGAAGAGAAGAGCATAATGGCGAGGATGAGGGGAGCCAGCTGGGAATGACAAAGGGAATGCATGGTAGGCATGAAGGAAAAGGTAGACTAGAGGGAGTCGGAGACAGCGATCAAGTGCTACGGGAAATGAAGCCGCATCAGAGAGTAGGAATAGATTATAAGAAATAATGAAAGAAAGAGATTATTCAATTGCGTGACATTTGTGAGAAAGCAATTTGGACAGAAGACTTCAGGGGTCAATATTGATCCCAATCCCGAAAAAAAGCAAGCAGGCAGTTTTTGAGGTCCATAGTACGTGAGTAAACATTCAGCAAAGGTAGCGTTGATAATTAATGATTATACGTTGCGAGAACTAATGAATTGCAAGGTCAATTTGGGTTTAGAAAGGGGAGGGGAAAACATGGCATTTCAGTCATGTGAGCATTAGTTGAAATGAATACAGAATATGTAATAACATGATGTATTTATGCGCCTCGTGGATTTCAATAAGGTGTTCAACAGGGATGAATGAGCGATAAAACTAATGGAATCAGGCTTTAATGTATGGATTAATGGAAGATTGGGCAAAGCTGAGTGAAGTGCCGCGGAATAAAGGTGCAGGTGGGAGGAGACGACTTGAACATGAGAGAGCTGAGGTGAGGGTGGGAGAAGGAGAACCGGCATGGGCAGCGATGGTTTAAGCGAAAAATAAAAGCGGGAAACATTAAGTCCGCGGGGTCTATGCAAAATCACACAATAGTTTGTCCAATAGCCAAAAGATTCGATTGATCTATCTATATAATACGCCGCAAGCCTCCGCAGGGGCATGTGGCGGGGGTTGTAAGATCACCACCCATAAAAGAGAATAAAGCCACATGCAACACCAAAAATTCATGCAAATCTATATATACCCAAAGAGGCGTATATATTCAAGCAAAAACCTCTACACGCATGCAAATACATAAAGGATTTCAGTTATGTTGACTGGGTAAATTACTGGAGCAATGCAAGAAGTGGCAGATGAAAATGAAGGGCAAGAAATGAAAGTACTGAGATTTTCAGCAAGTATGAAGTCCTAGTTAAACATTAAAATTGGAGATAATATGCTAAGGTAGGTGGAAACGTTCAAAAATGTAGAGGGAAATGGGTGAAGTAGAATGGTTGCATTTACTAGGAGCGAGTACGCTTACAAGACTTCGCCAATAGCTTCGCTAACGAGAAGAATTTTGCAAATTCTTCTCGTTAGCGAAGAATAATTTGCAAACATCGGAATTGACGAGAGTTCCCCAAGTAAAGAGCTTAAGAAAAGATTAGTTCAGACTGCAGTGGAGCGTAGCACGGTATGGATCCGATGTATTTATAAAATGATGATAAGTATAGCTTAGTAGCTTTTGAGATTCGACTGAGTATCCCAGCTGAGAAAGTGAGAAGAATGGGGAGGAAGACTTAAGTTTTTGACGTGGTTGGAGAAGACGGGAAGTCACCAGGTGAACTCCGAAGAAGGCAAAAGAGCGGGTAAGAGATTTGCGAATTGAGGAATAGTGGGATATTAGAGAACCAAATAGAAGGTAGAATGTAAGGTAAGGTAAGCAGGGAAGAGATGACGGATGATATGAAGTCATATAAGAGGATCTACGCCATATGCAATATATTATAGTGTTAGGGACCGTGACAGAATTGAATATCATCAGTATCGATGATAATAAAGCCATAGATGTAGGGTTTGATTTAATTATTGCCTTGAGCCAGAGGTATAAAAGAGATTCCGATTTAAAAGTGACTTCACTCCTTGGCTTGAAACGGTTCTCATTTAATTTTACCAAATGCCACATCTAATTTCTTCACGCAAAAAATTTTATGGATCTAGTGGATCATTCTTCCCCTATAACTCTTGTCAATAAATATTTCCTTCGAGAGATCCCTAATATTTCTCACAAAACATAAAGTAAACTTTAGTTCTGTTAGACTGCCTGCATCCCGACATTTGAAATCAATATTACTCGTAAATACCAATCAAAGGCCGTGCCAGGAGTGAGGACCTAGTCTGTAGCTATACAGATTCCCCTCCTTATTCCACATTTATCTTTTTGCCAAACAGATTAAAGTAATAAGAAATTTTCCATTAATAACAGTCTCTGACCCAGCGTAGTATGAGAAATAATATGCTCCAAGGAGATTAAGAATAGCTTTATAGCGTTTCTCTCTTTGAGTAAGCTGAATGCTTCAGAGGCCTGCTTTCATTTGCAAGTAATACATGGAAATGTTTCTAGCGGATTTACTTGTGATATAAACGTCAATAAGCTGACAGAGAAGACACAGGTTTAAAATTCGGTAGAACTATATTTTAAGTCTATCATCCAGATGTATTCATTGCTCTCAGACTTTTAAAACTTATTTTTGACAATTTGACTCTATGCACTCTTTAAAAGTGATGCTAGGCAAAGAAGGTAACAAACCTTTGTCTAACATCACTTTTAAAGAGTGCATAGAGTCAAAGAAGATTACCATTATTATTCAGTGGTTTTAGACTTTTTTATTTTCTTCTCTCTAAATTATATACTAGCTGTAAAAGTCCTGACTAAAGTGGTGAGAAGTTACATGTCGATATCTCCATGCTTCACATCAGTTTGCATTTTAATGTTCACGTGAATGAGAGGTTTCGTCATGCATGGGGAATTTTATCATGAACTAGGAAACAGGAAGTATTCTGCTCTCACTCTGTCCTTCAGATTTTTCTCTCAAAGGCTGAACCAATTATGAATTTTTATCACACGTTACAGCATAATTTTAACCACTCATCAATCAACATATTCACATTACTGTACGTATTTTAGCAAACATTTCGATAATCATAACTTTTTTATAGCTAAAATTTTAATGCTTACGTACATACTGGTGCCCAACCATGCATTTCCGCAAAATATTATCAGTGAATGTATTTATAACGCGCTAAAATATAAATAGGTATTTCGCCGAGGATAAATAAATAGTGACCAAAATACATGTATATGTATATAGCTATGCGTATATTTCTTTCCGGTTTAGTTCACTTAGTTTTTAAATGTATTGTTTTCTTTTGATGTACGCACAACATCAGTAAGTAGTTTAGGTACCACAACCCAAAAAGACATACATGTATTAGAGAAAATACTATTTTTCCCTCCACATAACCGTGTAATCCAAATATTTGGTGTTTTGGAATACATAACCGACGTAAAATTCATCTGAGCCGAATGAACATATGAGAAATGGATACTGCGGTGAGATTAAAACAATGAAAGAAATCATGCCTAAGTACAGGGTTCACAGACATTCTTCAAGAGAAAGTAAATATTTTTGAATTTCCCAACTCATCAGAATTCATGATTAGTAAGAAATGGAGTACTTTTTCCATACACTTGATGAATCTCAGTGAATTCACTGAATGGCTAAGTGAACAAAGGTCAACCTTTACATGACCCCTATTTAGATAAAAAAGCATTTTCAACCACATCGAAAACTAATTGATGATTCGCAATAGTGTTTTTTTAAATAGGAAATTTCATTTTCACTTGAAAGCAAAAAATTACTCAATGCAACAATTTCAGAGTGTAAAAATCATTCGCCTTGACTGGGATTCGAACCCAGATCCCTCAATATCCTAAAGAAATTTTGGGGCTTTTAAAGGAACTAGATGTTATGACGAAATACCGTACATACAATGTCACCGGCATTCGTATTCGTGCGCGACGAGCCACAGTCCACGAGGTTAAAGCCAACTTTAAACACTTATGGTGTTTATACTTTGACAAATTCCAAAGAAACTGCGGGAGATGCGGCAACAGTAACTTTTAACGGAGTCATCCGCTAATGTGCACTTCATAAAGTGCATAAGAGGACGCCTCGATAGCTTAAGTGGCTAAAGCACTCGACCGGATATTGAGGGATCTGGGTTCGAATCCCAGTCAAGGCGAATGATTTTTACACTCTGAAATTGTTGCATTGAAATGCACACTAGCGGATGACTCCCTTAAAAGTTACTGTCGCGGCATCTCCCGCAGTTTCTTTGAAATTTGAAAAAATTACTCCCTAAACTCGCGCATCGTGAACAACTTTTTCATAGATTTAGGCATAAATTTGGACATTTTATAAGTTTTGTGATGATTCCTATATCAAAACAAAACTCACTGCTAATAAGCCAACCACTAAAAATCTTTCAGTGTTCACTGAGCAGCTGATAAAATTTATCGTTGAAAATGGAATAGAAAACTTTCGCTATCCTTCAACCTTAATCACTCGCTAACTTTACTAAAGTTATGACTTCTTCCGTTTACTTCAAAAACAACTTCGCTGTTCCCTTTTATTAATTGACAACAGTTGGATAATAAATTGGAAGAAAGGTGCACTGAAGCTGCCTAATATTTACTCCTCGAATTTCGTGTTTGATGACAAAAACCAGAGCAATTCCGATAGCAACAGGGAACGAACAATCAGCAACACACTCGTGTTCCATCGGTATCTGTTTTCCGTTGATATTTATTATGCAGGGGTTGTCAATAAAATAGAGAGAATTCGCAAGCTGCCTTTATTGCATGAACTTATCATTGTACCAAGAAAGGATGAGACATCGTATAAACGGAATGACTTTGGCAAACGCTTGGCGATCACATGGATTTATATCGCTAAAATAAATAAACTATGTTTTTTTTCAAAGCCTGCATGCTCAATTAAACAGTCATGCCTTCGAAGTTACTTTTCGGCTCGGATTCGCCATTCCACCTAACATTGCGACAATTCGAATCCAGACATATCCTTGCCACGTTCATCTGCGGATTGTTTTCCGCCTCACGGGAAAGTCTGTTCACCGCATGCTCAAAGAATAGATGGTTTCATTTAGGGAAGGAAGCCGCAATCTCTGGTAAAAATCTTTACACAATGTTGGCAACGTAAAAACCCACAACTGCCAAGGTTAAACCAAGTTGTCCATGAAAGAGGACTTGTACGTGAGGTGAGGATTCCTGAGGACTCAAGCATATCATTCAACCTTGTGTGCGCATTACGGAAAACGAAGAATATTCCAGAAAACGTCTTGAAAATAAACAAGTTCTCCTTGGGAAATCAATATTCACAGTGCTCATGCTGCTGTTTAAACAAAGTCTTCGGCTTCAAAGCTCTATCGCCACTAAATGAATAACATATATGTATGCTCAAATAGTTACTTACCACTTCTGTAAGCCCTCGAGTACCTTTTTACCCTCTGTAGCTTCACGTATGACGAATGCGTGATTTCCTCCATTCCAGGTTTTCCACTCGCCAAACAATTTGCTTGACCTTCCGTGGCAACGTCACTCGGTATACGTTCTTGAATCAAAACCAAAGTCATGGGATTCCCGCGATGACTTTTTTCATGAGAAATTGTTGAAAAGAGGTGACGCTGCATTTCATTCAATTTTATTATCTGGTTAAATACTCTGTTTTCGGACTCCAAAGTTTCCATGCCATTATTTCTAAAATGCATCACATTGTTCTCGCAGGACAAAGAAGAATCACCATGGAGTTAAACGAAGCGGCCAAAGACACCTATTTCTTATTTTCTCAAGAAATTTTTTCAAAGAATTTATTCATAGTTTATGCAATTTGCGATCAAAGAATAATATTTTTAAATGAACAAAGAGATCAACCGTTTATTATGAGAAAAACTCAATCCAATTGTCAGGGAATGGAAGGTAAAAGGCCATAAATTCGTACAATGCCAGCAATTGGTAACGTGTATTCCGAATAGCAATAGTATAGGTTCCCGGAAAACACTTATTTTGCGATAAAACGGCCAAAACAAAGATTTTTTATAGCTTTTAATATATTAAAGAGGAGTAATCTTTCTCCTTGTTTCCAATAAACGATATGATTTATGTGCGTGTGTTTATATATATATATATATATATATATATATATATATATATATATGAACATGCCTCGTGTATATATATATATATATATATATATATATATATATATATATATATATATATATATACGAGGCATGTTCATAAAGTAAGAGCCGTTTGGTCACAGGAAAAAATATTCTAATAGGAAAACACATTTTATTGGCACCTTTAATAGGCTACAAACCTACTTCACTTCCCTACAAAATAAGCATCATAAGCCGTTCACCTATAAGCATTTTTCATACCGCTGCACCAGCTTCTTTAACCCCTCTGCATAGAAGCTCGCCGCTTGAGAGTTGAACCAATTGACAACGCCGTTCTTGAGTTCCTCTTGCGTTTCGAAACGTTGTTCACCGAGGAATGTTTCAAGTGCAAGAAGAAGAATTAGTCGCTAGGTGCAAGATCAGGACTCAACGGTGGGTGGTCAAATAGTTCCCAACGAAAATCTTGAATTTTCGTATTGGTTTTGGCAGCAGTGTGAGTACGCGCGTAATCGTGGAGGAATTACGTCAGATGACAGTTTCCCGCGTCGTTTGTTTTGGATCGCACGTATCAGTTTATTGAGTTTTGCAGTACACAAGAGCTGTAATTGTTTTCTCACGTTCCATATAATCCACTAAAAGAGCACCGTTCATGTTCCAAAAAACGGTAGGCATCAATTTTCGACTCGTGTATGGAGTTTGCTTAAAATTTTCGGCTTTGGTGAATATGAGTGTTGCCAGTGCATCGATTGCTGTTTTGTTTCTCGATTGATGTAGAATATCCACGTCTCGTCCCCGGTAACAATTCGAGAGTATAAGTCATCTCCTTCTTGTTGGTGATAGCCCAAAAACTCTCGTCCAATGAACGTTCTTTGCTCTTTGTGGTGGTCGGTGAGTATTGCCGGTACCCACCTTGCACACAATTTGTGGTATCCGAAGATTTTTGTGACAATTTGGTAGACAGTAGGGCGACCAAGTTGAGGAAATTGTTCTGCCAGGCTATTAATCGTCAATCGACGATCACATCGCAGTTTTTGTTCCACTTGCGAAACAATTTCATGGGTCAGAATATTGGGCCTGCCACTTCGCTCTTCGCCATGGACATTTGTTCGTCCTTTTTTACAATCACGGCACCATTATGTAAACTTTCCTTCACTCATAACTGTAGGTCCATGAACTAGGCATAACTCCCGATGAATTTCGGCAGCCGACAATCCTTTTGCATACAAGAAGCTTCGGACAGAAAGCACTTCACAGCTGGCGGGATGAACGTATGTCGCGGACATTGTTGTTTGCACTCACGGACAAGCAAACGACTTCTGAAACAAAACAAATGCTGCTATAGCTTCTCAATGAATCAGTAGATGGTGCTGCAGTAATAGGAGTAAAAGTACGTTATGAAGGGCCAATATTCCAATATTTAAATACAAGCAAACGCCCCTTACTTTATGAATATGCCTCGTGTGTGTGCATATATATATATATTTAAGTGGGTCGCGGTAGTTCAGGGGGAAGAGCGTTGGGCTGCTGACTGGAGGGGCCAGGGTTCGATTCCCGGGCAAGGTACTCTGGGCACCTGCAGCTCCACTCAAGCTATGTGATTTTATCGGTAACAGATCTTCCTGGGAAACCATAACCGGCACAGGGAAAGGAACTAACCCCCCCACCCTGATGTGTGAATTTCACATGCCGTATAGGGTGTAGGAGTGGGTGAACTCTGCCATCACCTACCAAACCGAACTTCGGATTGATTACTGTGTTTATGGTTTATATATATATATATATATATATATATATATATATATATATAAATATATATAAATATATATATATATATGTGTGTGTGTGTGTGTGTGTGTGTGTGTGTGTGTGCGCGTGCGCGTGCGCGCGTGTGTGTGTGTGTGTGTGTGTGTGTGTGTGTGTGTGTGTGTGTGTGTGTGTGTGTGTGTGTGTGTGTGTGTGTGTGTGTGTGTGTGTGTGTGTGTGTGTTTGTCTTTCAAACGAAAATGAAACAAACTAACGCTAGGAAATCTTTCCCTTGACAATCGCGCGCTTTGATTTAATATTTTATAAATATGTTGTAAGAAAATTATTCTTTTTCGGAAGAAAACTTTATACGAGTATAATTGCTGAAAAATAATACATGAAGAAAATATTTACTTGCATTCGGGAGGTGCCGGAAGGTTCTTGGATTAATACCAACCGATCAATTGGTGGGGCTGCTATGAAGGGAAATTACTAAGCGGCGTTTGAGAGGATATAATTTTCATTCGAACCCCGTGACTGATGGACAGAGAGAAATGCTTTAGGGCGATGAAGAATACATATGACGGGCACCAGTGCACCTTGGATTGTTCAATCAGCCCACACTGGGGAGGAAATTCCGTAAAACTGGTTTTGAGTTTGAATTCAGATTCAGGTTCCTAAGGTAAGGTAAGGAATTTGAGTTGAATTCTTAGAATGTTTTGCAGAGAGTGGGCGAGTGCCGAGTGAAGCGAGGAGGGGGGCAGTGGAGGCGTGGTGGTGAACTGGGCTGAGCAGGAAGATGGGGCTTGAGACTATACAACGTGGGCCGTCAGTGCAACCGCCGTTGGAACAAGGCCGATATTTAATAACGCACCGGAACTAACCGGCTACCGTAGCACCCATGGCTACGATTAGATTCCGGCAGGCGAAGAAGTTTCCAACTGTACTCCGATTTATAATCGAAGGCAGATTCATGGAGGCCATGCCCTTTGGGAAATACCTTTCTTGAATAGAATTCAAAATTAGCATAAATGATACACTGGACATTTCCATAAAATACGCGCGGTCCCTTGATAATGGCATTATGCACTTACTCCATAGTGGGTTGCCTCTTCTAAAATAAGTGAGATTGATATCGAAATTCACATGATTTTCAAGTTTATTTTTAGGAAGAAAATTCTTAAAAATTAATTTGGTTCATAATTGAAAGGCCTTCTAATCGGTTAGGTTTTCCGATGATTACGCGTTAGTTAGAAATGCATCCAAAGAACTAGAATCATTAGTAAAATCGGAATCATTGTAATAGGCATGCGACGAGGAATGATCATGGATCATAGGAAAGCTATGGTAATGCGATTCTCAAGAAGTAGAAAAGGTAAGCTATTCACTAAAATTGGAGGGTAAAAACTGGAGCGAGAAGAATAGCTTAGCCTTTTCGGGTAGATTATGTGATGTGGTTAGTACATTAGTAGATGAATTGCGGTCTAAGACGTAGTAGCTTTACCAAAATGGCGGGAGTTGATGACAGGCACCTTAACGGAGTATGGAGACTACTAGTGAACGACTGAATAGGGAGTGCAGTGGTACATACCAGCCGCTTAATTCATTTGAGTAATTTGACGCCTGTTTTACGATGCAGAAGTGAAATCTAGCGAGATAAAACGTAACGGCAGCAGTGTGATAGGACCGATTCTGTTCCCAAAAATGACTGACTAATGATCTAAAAATGGCACTTTTCTGCTGGTTAGCAAATTTACTATAAATTTCAGTTTTAGATCAAATACGTACAGAAAGAATGAACAGTTCCTTCCAGTTCAGAATGAGTGAAAGTATCATCATACGTACACTTTCATCTGGAGGTAAAGTAGGAGGGGGGTTGTGGAGGGAGGAGGGGTGGGATGGGGGCACAAAGAGGGGTTAACATTGGAGGAATGATCGCATTAATGAGGCCAGCGGAAACTTAAGATTATTACCCGAGCGCAAAATAATGCATATGGGGAAATAAAGAATTCAGCAGATGGTGTGTTACTCTCGTGCAATTCATTTGAAGTATTCTGATGGCGTGAAGAATGAGGCTTCGCAGGCAAATTTTTAATCTTTAGCACATGGTAACTTATATCAATGTTGCTGTATTAAAATAAGATGGGAATTCCATAAGATGCTGCAAAGACCAATGAGGTAAAACAGAGGAAAAACTTCCCAGAGAGAAAACCGCTGATGTGCTAAATGAGAAAAATGATGAAACTATCAGAATATTTTTTTTAAAGGTAATCTACCGGTTAAGGCAGGTTTTTGGATGGACACAGCTCCTAAATAAATATTTTGTGACTCCTAGCAAAACATAACATCCTACTCTACATCAGGTCCCTTTTCATATCTGGATACTTTCTTCCTCCCTTCATCCCGTTCAACATCCCTATCCTGTTCCTTCCCTTTCCTCATTTGCCTAACATTCTCCCCTCTATTACAGTCTTCAACATTCCACTACCGGTCAATACCCCCTTCATCCACTTTTCCTGCCTCCATAGGATTTCTCTCAACAAACCCCTCTCTTCGCCCACCATACCAAGTACCTCCTCATTTGTTTTCTTCTCTGTCCATTTCACCTTCTCCATTCTTCTCCACACCCACATTTCAAAAGCCTCCAGTCTACGTCTATCCTCCTGCTTCAATGACCACATTTCCGCGCCGTACATAGCTACGCTCCATAACAAAGTTTTTACGAGTCTTTTCTTAATATCCTTACTCAACGTCCCTCTCATCAACTCCCTCCTTATGAAAGCATCTGCCTAGCGCAAATCTTCTCCTTACGTCCCTACTACTTTGACCGTGTTGGTCCAAAACACTACCGAGATACGTAAACTGTTCTACCTGCTCTAGTTTTTGCCCTCCTATTTTAATGTTTAGCTTAGCCTTTTTCTTTCTAGAAAATCGCATAACCTTGGTTTTATTAATATTGATTTTCATCCCATACCTGTCGCACTGAATTTCCAATTCACTAAGCAATGCTTGCAACCCCTTGGCTGACTGACAAACTAAAGCTTGGCCATCAGCAAACCTAACTGATTTTACGTATTCCCCGCCCACCTTCATTCCTACCTCCAGTTCTTCCCATGCCTCTTTAATCATTTCCTCTGCATACAGGTTGAACAGCAACGGTGATAATGGGCAACCCTGCCTTACACCCCATCCTAACACTGCCCATCCGGACTCCCCGTTCCCCATCCGCACCTAAGCAGTCTGAGACATGTAGAGGTTGCGGATTAGCCTCCTTTCCCTCCAATCTATTCCTATTTTCATCAATATACTCATTAGTTTTCCTCAATGCACTTTATCAAACGCTTTTTCGAAATCTTCGAAACATGCAAATACCTCCTGGTTGTGTTCTATATTCCTCTCGATTAATAATCTCATTACTGCAATGGTATCACGCGTACCTCTCCCCCTCCTAAACCCAAACTGATCATCCCCTAAGTAATCATTTACCTTCTCTCTATCCTTTTGTTTATGATCCTGAGAACAACTTTACCTGCGTGGGATATCAAACTTATTGCCCTGTTGTCTTCACACGATGTAGCCTTTACCTTTTTCGGAATAGGAACTGAAACTGATTTCACAAAGTCTTCCGGCCAGATTCCTTCCTCATAAATAGTACGAATGAGCCCATATAGCCTCTTTCTCCCACATTTTCCTAAACATTTCAATAGTTCCGCGGGAATGTTATCCACCCCCTTGGCCTTATATATAGTAGTTTCATCTCCCTTTCTATCTTCTCGTCGAGTATGTTTGGACCTATGCTATCTTTCTCTACGTCATGTTCCTTTTCTATGTCTAACTTCGTTGGTCTGAGTTCTTTCATCCCTCTTGGATCTTTCCTGTGTCAACTGTTATCTTACCCGCCTTATCTCTAACTGCTAGCATAGATCTTCCTTTCTTACTTCCCGATAAAGATTTAACTTTGCAGTACAGCGCCCCAATTTCACCATTCCTCTGCAGACTTTCCATATCCTCGCACTGCGTCTTCCACCACGTTTCTTTTGCTTTATTGGTTGCCCGTCTCAATTTATTGTTTATCTCTTTGTACTTCAACTGCTTTCTCCCCGCGGTCATTCCTCGTGCCTAAACCGTAGTCCCCCACCTCATCACCATCTCTGTCTTCGCCTACCGCCGCATTCCAATCCCCCATCACTATAAAATGTTTCCCTGCGGAACCCATGCGATTATGTCCTCTAACTTATCGTATATCATATCGATCAGAATATAAGAAATTAAAAAGAAAACATCTGTTAAATGACATAAAAATATTTAAAGATTTTATATATATGTTAAAACATTACATTATTCAGTATTAATAAGTATAAGATAATATTAGCACAGTGAATGTATTAAATAGCATGAAATTGAACGTAGAATAGTAAATAAAGGAAAAACTCGCAACTCGGAAATGCTCTTCAGGAGACAGTTCTCCAAGGGAGCTGATAGCATAGAAATTAATTTTCAATGTCCTAGCAGCTTTAAGAAACGGTGATTTTTGCGATGGTTTCTGTCTCAAATTTGTGGAAGCTAATGTTCATTAAGAAGAACACAATGTATTTCAAGTTTCAATAACAGTGGTAAAAAACATTGTGTTCTTCATTTAATAAACCGTGATGCTTTGATTTTATTTGTGTTAGGTGTTTGGCTCTTTGAAGAACATACTTTTAGTGATTGTTCTCCTGAATCTTAGGTGAGGTCGGTGTTAGCTTCACTCTGGTGAAAAGTCTTTTCCACAGAAACAAGTTGAAATGGAGTCGCTTCTTCCATTGAGCACCACGCCCGCAGGTAGAGACCACCGCGCTGGCGATACGATTTCATGCTTGGAGCAAAGAAGAGCGAAATTTTGAAAATCTTACCTCTCTTTATTTTAGTTCACTTTGCTATATTAAATAACAAAGTATTACATGGAATGATTGGCTGGAAAATATAATTACAGATTCGAATACGACGACAAACGGACTTAAGATCATCTTCATAAATAAATTTCTTTTCGTAGCGTGCATCTTTCACTGTTATCATTTAAAATATCTGTTGTTTCTGCATTTTTGCAAGGAAAAAAGGCCCGAAGCACATTTGAATTCAGCAATTATCAAAAAGTGCCATACAAGGCACCATCTATCAAAACCGCTTTCATCCAACAACTGAGGGGGCTTGTAAGGATAAAAAAACCAAGGACACAGTAATCAACCCTAAGGTCGGCATGGAAGGTGATGGTCGAGTTCACCCAGTACTAAGCTCAACGGCGCGTGAAATACACACTTCGGGGTATGAGGAGCAGTTCCTTTCCCTGTGACGGTTTTGGTTTCCCAGAAAGATCTGGTGCCCGAAAAATTACTTTAGCTTGGGTGGATCTGCAGGAACCCAGAGTGCCTTGCCCGGGAATCGAACCCGGGACCCTCTGGTCAGTCGTCCAACGCTCTGCTCCTTGGACTTCCACGACCTGAGACTTGTAAGATGCAATTATTATTGTTTCGGTGAACAGTCCCAATAATTTGCGGGCGAAATAAAGGAGAATGGAAAATAATAGAGGAGTTCTTAGCCGAAGAAATAATATTGCCACCCTGGGGAAAGTAGGGTAATGCTTTACCAGGTCACAATGAGACAGAGGAAGAGAGGGTTCAGATACCCAAAAGTGAGAAGAACATTGATGTTCAGAATGGTTCAAAAGATTGCATGAATAATTCATGTGTTTTTTCAGGCACGTTCAGCATTTGCAGCAATTGGCCTTATTTTTTTCATTCAATCCAATTTTGTGTAACAAAAATGAAACTAAGAGATGGTTCTAAAACTCAATGACTGAATTTTTCAATGACCAATAAGTAACAGTACTTAATGGCGGACCAGTACTCATCACACAGCCCCTTTTGAAAATACATCGACGGGGATGCATAGAAAATACATGGAATGGGTGGAATAGCATTTCATACGGAATACTCATCGCGCAAATTCCCTTAGCTTTTCGTATTACTCTAGTTATCTTAATTAAAACTCTCTCGCAAACCCATAGGAACACCATAATATTCATCTCTCTTGTGGAAGCTGTATTAGTTCCACGGGGTCGTTTATATTGAGGAGTTCAAATATTAATCAAAAGAATACCGAAATGTTTTTCGTATTTTAGCAATTTTAGTACAATTGCGTTAAACTATGCCGAGTTCCCAAACTATCCTTTTCGATGTTTGGGTTGCACCCTTTCGATTCAGATACAAGGAGACTTACGAAGAGTTTTGCCGTAGTGGGGACAAAAGAAAGCAAGTGTACTGCGTCTTTCACAACGGGGTTAGTTTTATTTAATGACTCGTGAATGGGAGCGAGAGTAGGGGCAAACTTTATTTTTGTAACGTCTCTCTCATTCGTTTCTGAAATGAAAGGGAAGAAAAAAATGTAAAAAGTTGTGCTAGCGGCATATCGTGCGACGCAAATTGCCCGCCGCTCGTCCACAAATATTACACCGTGGAAAGTCAGCGATATTATTTACGGTGGGCTGCAGTTTTCCCATTGATGTAAAGCGACTCGGTTTTTCATCAAGCCGGCGGCGAAAATAACCTTGCAATTGGAGGTAGAGTGGAATTGATTTGGTATAGAATGGTAATGAATCCGTCGAATCAACCTTCGTCATACATAATATTTTTGGACTAGAAGTGCTGATAACAAGAGGTAAGACTCAACTTAATATTTTTGCATTTTGTAAATATTTGGCCTTTGAAAATCGTCTGTTGAATACTTTAACTCGGGTGCCCAAGAAAAAAAGTAATTTGCAAAGTCATCAATTCTTTGAAATTAATTTAAAATATTCGTTACTCTTTAGAGCATACAATTTGAAATTAATTTCGGACCTTAGCAATGAAGCTTGAAACTTTCGTGGGCTTGTTCTCACTAATTACAGAAAATTATTTAATTTTTATCAAACCAGAAAATAATTTGAGCGCCTAATTGGAGTGTGGTATGCCAGTGGAGAGAATGCTGAGCTAGGGGGGACAAAGGTTCGATTTCTGATGACGCTTCGAGGACTCTTAGCGTCACCCAAGCTGTGATTTTTTGGCCACCTGAATTTTCGTCTATGGTTCCTAAAAAGCCACAGGCATATTTTTTTACATTTTTCATTCATTGTCTTAGATTTCAATTTTTTGCCCTGTACTTATATATGCGTAATTTCTATTGTAGTAACAGGAAATTGTGTTACATACTGAAAATCATCATAATATCTATAATTTTAATTTGCTACTGCTGATTCTTATTAGTCATTTTCAGGTACCTAAACATGTATTTTTACGCAGACTATTTTTCAATGAAATTAGGAAACTTCAATTTTATGGTGAGCAAGAATACAAAAACGTATTGTATTGACGTACAACAATATTATTTTTCTTCTTAAATTTTTATTTTAAATTGTGTATCCTAAAAATGGCTAGATATTTATCCAAATGCGGTTTTACCATGTGACCTGGACAATGAAAAATTCATGTCTCAGTAAAATTCTTTTTTTTTTTGCTTAGCTCTATAAAAGGAAGTTAAGCGGTGGACAAAAATTTGGGTATTAAAGAATACTTGCATGTTCAAGATTTTTTCACGCTGTCTTTCGATTCTCAATGCTATATTCTGATTGCTCAAGTGCTCCAATTGGAGTGGCTAATCCAGGACTGACGAGTTTTTCATCAAAAGTATGCACCTTGTTATGTAACCCTCATCGTTACATAAATGGTAACAGCTATATGAGTCCGAAAATCGAAAAAACAATTTCCATGGTACCTGATGTTCAATAATAAACTCTATTCTAGGAGCTGATTATGTCTTGGGGTATAATTTTCGTTGGGCCTGAAAAAATAATTTTGATGCCTGAAATGAGGTTATTGGACCATACGAAGTGATTCATGTTAGAAATTCAGACGTACGAAATGATATCATCATAATTGCAGTATCGCCAATTTTCCAGAAACCTGATTTTGCCGAAGGTTACTTCAAGCTGAAAAAACAAAGACAAGTGGGTTTTTCAGGTTACTGAGTCGCTGGGAAAGGCGGCTCAGTACATGAAAAGCCATCGACGAACCTATGAAGATTTTCCAATGGAGTTAATCTCCATAGCAGAATGATGGCGATAAATCATGGAAAAAATTATTCAAAGGCGACGCGAGCCGGAAGCGAATATTTTCATTCTTGTAGCCTTTTAAAATATTCAAAGACAGTAGCACCAAATCCGATAAACTTAATGGACCCTATTTGTATCAATTCAATTGTTATTCCTTATTTCTTCATTTCTTAAAGTCCTCTTGAAAGGCGTGAATTGAAAATGTAATATCACTTGATAGATCCCGTTGAAGCCTCAAATTTTCACTCTGAGTCAAATATAACTTTTACATTCATAATCGTTAGATTCAAGAGATTTCCATTCAGTATTACTAAATAATCCATATATAGATATATATATATATATATATATATATATATACACACTCAGGGACAAATATACATTCCACTGCAATCTACGAGGGTCATCCGGAAAGTATTACCCGTTCGTGCCGCATGAAGTGCTGACGACGCGAGTAGCCGCTGGACGAGGTCAGATAGCTTCAGTGGCTTGTCTGCCTTCTCTGAGCCAAGTTGCGTGACGCTAGCATTGCCTGTGTTGTTTCTGTGATTGTTTACAATGTTTAAAAAAATTGAGAACGCCGCCAGTTGTGAAGTGAGGGCAGTGATTAAATTCCTCAATGCAAGAAACGTTCGCCCATGTGATATTCATCGCCAATTAAAGGAGGTGTATGGAGACAATGTAATGGACGAGTCGTCTGTTCGGCGGTGGTGTCGCAACTTCAACATGGGGAGGGGGAACACACACGACGATGAGCGTTCGGAGAGACCGTCTGTCATTACAGACCAACTGGTGAGCTCAGTTGACGAATTCGTGAGGAACGATCGGCGCGTCACAATTGATGACATCTGTGAGCATTTTCCCAATGTTTCTCGAACAATTGTTCATGAAATTGTTAAACACCATCTGCATTATGCAAAAATTTGTGCAAGATGGGTCCCTCGCGTATCTCAATGAGCTGGCGGCGAAGGACTATGCAGCAGGAATACAGAAACTTGTCACACGTTATGACAAATGCCTTAATTTGCTTGGAGATTATGTTGAGAAGTAGTTTAAAGTATCCTCTTTCAAATAAAATTTTTTATGTTTGTTAATATTTACTTTTGTGTCTTTATTTCACGAACGGGTACTACTTTCCGGATGACCCTCGTACATAGTGTGGTCCTTAAATTTTCTGATCATGTTCTGAATCACAAGGAAAACAGTTAATATAATTAATGTTCGGTAGAGAACAAGAAACGCTGCATCTCCAATATATTTTAATTTTATTAATGAACATTTCTCTCCCATGGACTGAAACCTTAATGTGATGGAAGGGCTCGTGCGTTCCGATTACCCCTAAAACTGTGGTGGCGGGGGCAAGGATATTTGCTCATGGTACCATCACCCATGTCAGATAGGTAGAAGACGATAAGTCCGCGCAGCGTCTGTTCCTCAGTGAGGCTGCTGCAAAGGCGTCTGACCCCAGTGGGGCATCCATTGAGCGATGGTTTCACGATGAAAACAGTGTTGAGGAAAGCAAAGAGAAACGACCTATATTATTAATCCCAAGATTTTCAAGATGGGCAATATTGAGAAATGGATTCCTGGGAACTACAGCAGTCATCCCAATTGGCTGTGTGTCGTACCAGGCAGCGAAGGAGTAAAGGCTTCCGCGGTCGCAAACTCACGAAATCCTCACAAAACAAATCAGAGAGCAGCAGTACAGAAGACGCATACGAAGGAAACCGAATTAGTTAGATAGGAACTTGGAATGCTAGTACGATTGATCACAATTTAGTAGTTATGAAGTGTAGCATCTGATTCAAAAAGATAAGGCAAGGGTGATGGGTTAGGCAGTGGAATGTAGAAGCATTTACTGGATTGAAAAGGAATGAGTATCAGCAGGCAACAGAGAAAATCATGAGTGAGTAAAGGGAGGAAAATTGAATACTAATGAGGAAAAATGAAAAATGGGAATATAGCATAAAAATATCGAAAGCTATAAAAGAAACTATGGGAACTATAGAGGAAAAGGACAAGAAAATCATAGATTACGAATGAGATGATGAGGAAGATAGATGAAAGAATGAAATGGAGAAATTTAATAGAGAATTAGGTAGAAAGAAGCACAAAGAGTTTAATAATAAATTAATACGGTAACAAATATACTACTTGGTTTAGAAAGGTAAACTGTTTACGGCTATTGGAGTTTTACATTCATTCAAAATTAGGCAAGGATGTTAAGGAAATGCTCGTTAAAACTTTGATATGGAGCGTGGTTATGTACGGCGCGTAAACGTGGTCATTGGAGCAGGAAGATAAGCGTAGATAGGAGGCCTTGGAAAAGTGGGTGTGGAGAAGGAAGGAGGAGAACAGAAAGGAAAACAAGTGAGGAGATGCTAGGTATGGCGGGGGAGGAGAGGGGTTAGTTGGGAGAAATCCTTATGAGATAGGAAAAATGGATACAAAGCACAATGATTGACAATGGAATATTGGAGACTGTGATGGTGGATAGAATTTTGGGGACGAAGGGACCGATATAGGATAGGGATGCTGGACGGGATGAAGGGAGGAAGGAAACATCCGGGGATGAAGAGGGGCTTGTGTTAGAGTAGGATGTTGGGCAGTGCTTTTTTAGGAGAGATATAAAAAAGGACGGGGATATAAAGGTTACGAGGACGAAAATCTAATAACGAAGGAACTAACATGTCATTAAATTATTAACAAAGAAAGCCACCGTAGGAAAACCAATAGTCTGGCAGTGTGCCTTTAGCTCCTTAAAGCCTCTGAACCCTTCCGTGCCCCCCCTGATTTGTGGATTTTTCTTTCCTTTTTCACATAGCAATATTCATCATACGGCAGTCTTCAACATCCCAAAACCGCTTGTTCTCTTTTGCATTCACTTTTTGCCTCTCATTCGAAATTCGCCAACTTTCTCTTTTCTTGTACCTTATCGGACACTTTTCCGTTAGTCTTCATCTCGGTCCTTCTTGTGTTCTCCATCGTTTTTCAACACCGTATCTCAGAAATCTCCATCTGAAGTCATAATTTTTTCCTCAAAAGCAAAGTTTGAGATCGGTGTCAAAACCTTCCTTCAAACAACTTTAATCTGCATTTTCACTCATGATACGGCCATCGAATCTCTGTGTTATATTATTGATATAAACACAAAAATAAGATGCCACCACGATATCAACACAAAAAATATCACCAAAGACAAAGGTTAGAGTTTACTGGACGCCCAAAAATGGACTACCTGTGTAAGAACTTAGTCCATTACGTAGTGGCGGTGGCAAGAGACGATGCGCTTTTAGAAATATATTCTCGTGGAGTTTCGTTATTTATTTCTCCGCTTATGTTTTTCAGCAGCCAGTATTCATAGAAAATATATTGTTTAGTTTGTGAAATATATTTTAAATTGTGACCAATAAGAAAAGCATATGAAGAACCCTGGAGGGTGTGGCCCCAAACAATCACTTTCCTTCCAAAAAGCAAGGCTCGGGCAGGAGCATGGAAGTGGTATGTGGCATGCGATGAGCTTTTGCAGAGAATTTTCTGATCAATGCTGGGAGATTGATGACCCCTCTGATCCTCCGAGAGTTCATGCCGCGAGGATAGAATAATTTTTCGATATATTTTTGCAAGGTCGAAAACTCTCTTTTGTTTGATTAAACATTAGTATGGCGATTTTCAGCATTAAATTTCTTGATTTTCTTGTTAAGGAGAACTAATCACTTTTACTATCAGTGCTAGTTTTCAATTTTCAAACGCCCAACCATTACTCTTCAATAAATCGCCATTTGGCACATGAAAAAATTGTAAGCAACATAATTTGTTATCAAATAATATTTGACATTAAAACCATAAACGAAGAGGCAATCGCTTAAAAACAAACGTCTAAATACCCCCTTCCAAAGTAGCCACCTTACTAATATGGCCCGTTCCTGTTCACGAGATCCGTTTAATATATTCTACCGGTTTTAAAAGTTAAAAGGCGAAGCCTGCTGCCCTTTGAAAACCTATAATTTTATTTTCATTGTTGCCTAATTAACAATGAGTAAAGCTGGTCTTAATGTTTCTATATTTTAATCGAAAATTCTATCCTTTCATATTTTAGGGGAATTACATTTTTTTAAAACGGCTGTGTGCGCTATGGAATAGTTACTCCCTATGCATGTAACTCATCCAGTGCGAGCCAATTTTTGTAGATCAACCCTCTCACGCACACATACAATACCATAAGCTTATTTAATGGTTTTATAGGCAGTTGCCCATGAGTAACTAAAAACTCAAAATAGAGAATGCATATATTCTAGTCAAATGTTGAATAATAATCAAGTTGATCATTAAATATTGTGACACACTTTTTTGATCACCATTAAAAAATGATCCGGTTATGCGATCATAATTCCAATCATTTTAGATTGCCCACTACCCATTCAGTAAAATCATTTATTTTTACTTCAAAGAAAACGGTCTCGTATCAAACCTCTCGTTTCGTTGCCCACTCCGCATTACAATTCCACCTGCCGAACAACTTTCTTGAGTCAAGCAATCAGGCTCTCGCGAAACCTGAGGAACGAGCAGCCTTCCTCCGGGCATCAGACTTGAAATGTAACTTGAAATTTGACAGCATCAACTGCCACAGTCTTCCTCCCAGGTGCATTTTAGGACGAGATTCATTTTGAAGCATTGACGCATGACGTCATCGACTACCACCGAGAGTGCAGCTTCGCCTGAAATGGGGCTAAAAGGCCAGTCGTCTCACGATGAGTAAGATATAGGCACAAACATTCTGAGGAGCAAAATTTATGTGTGTGCAGAGGTAGTCGGGATTAGTAGGTATATTTGGATTCATACGTTTCACCTGTCATTCACTTCGCCTCGCGAAAGAGTGTTTGTGAAAAGACAAAAAATGATTCCAAATTCCATGAAAAAAGTCGAATTTATAGAAAACACTCCTGGAAAAGTTAATTATGTTTTTCGAATGGTGCAGGCGTGTTTCTTTGACGTCACAACCAATTACTCGGGCCAGTACAAAGAGTGAGTGGGAAGCACTATTTAAAAAGACCACTCTCTGATGCATGAAAATAGGTGCATTATTTAAAACAATAATGTAAGCATTATTTCAATCAAAATAAACCTGTTTTCTATCACATATATATCCAAAGCAGGGTTAGTGATTTATAGCTAATTTGCGTACCGATACGTTTGCGTTCGTGTTTGATGGCGTTAGATAAATATTTCGCTTCTCGAATTTGAGATATATTTCTAAAAATGATCCTTCAATTATAGGCAATTCCTTGCAATAAGGATGGCTTCATTTTTCGAAAGCATGAACTTTCAAAATCCTTGGAGTGCAATGTCCTTCGAGTGCATGCACTCTGTTATGGAAAACACGCTGGCATTTCAAAGATTGCGCAACGTGGGGCGTTTCCGCGGGAATACTTGTCTAAAAGAGGGACGGGATACTGTTCCCAGAGCAGAATCTGTGGCGGTATAAGAGATGCCTTATCCACCAATCACCTGCGGAGGCCGTTCCCTTCATTTGCTTCGCTGCCAATAAACATCTCTCGTCATTTCCGCCGTTGAGGTAGGTTCTCGGTGGGCATTCGCATTGCCCCTCCCGCGTCTTGGAGCGGACGAATCGCGATGGGCGAGAGAGGGATTCGAGACGGTCCTTATCGGCATCTAAAATTTACCCATCAAATCTTCTTCCTTGTATCATCACCGATTCATTTGTTTCACAATTAGACACATGAATCGATTCCATCAATTCAAAGGCGCTTACGCGTAATCTTCTAGTACTATTCCTTTAAAAATGCATACAAATTTAAATATATTTATCTACGTAATATATGGACGTTAGGCTATGATACTGCATACTAGGTAACCGCAAAATATCTCTTTCCGGAAGCACGTTTCATTTTTCACGCAATATTTCCACGCACACTTAATGCACTTGATTTTTGGCATTTATATTTTCTGATAAATCATCAAATGAATGGGAAGGTATTAAACATTTTGTTTTCATTACTTAAGCGACCCACTCCCGGAAGCCTTAGGTGAATGCTGAGGAGTGCGCGATGGAAAGCAGTTAGGGAGGAAACTAGATTGAATTAATTGTCTTGCGAAAGAAATGCGGACGTATTAAACGCTCCCACCTCGGCGCATGGGAAAAAACACATTCCTGGGAGCGGTGGTATTTTATGATTCTGCTTTCCTTTTGGGATCGGCGCAGGCGACGCTGGAAAAAATCAGACGTGAGGATGGATGTCTTGTTTTGGTTCGACCAACATGGCTACGCTCTGTGTGTTGCGCAAAAAAGAAAAGAAAACGTTTGCGTGGGCTGGACGGTAGTCGCGGAACGGCCGCCCGGCTCGGAGAGATAGATCCATGCAAGGAGATGAAAAGCGACTCTTGCTTCCGAACGAGGGTCTTTTTTTCTCAAACATATGCACGAGCGATTGCGTGGAAATGCTGAAAGCAGAAAAATGCTAGCCAAGGAAGAAGAGAAGGTCGTCTGTTGCGCCTGAGATCTAGGAGAAGTCGAGGACTACCTAGCGAAATTCTTGCCCGATCAAGTGCAGAAATTAATGCTGATGCCCACGTTTCTGAAAAGCCTCCGCGGGGATCTTCCTTTCTTTGGCACCCATTAAAGACGCTGAACCATGTCTCCCTTCGGCATATTAGTTCTCAAATACTGAGAAAAACCCGAAAGATTTGAGGTGATGCAATATGCACGATGATGAAGAAAAATAATGTCATGCATAACATAAACTGCGGCGCTTGTCAGCACTCAAATATTGGACAATGAAAAAACATAGTGTCGGATTCGAGGAAAAGTTATTACATCTAACGAATGGCCATTTTCTTCACTCAGCGCCGAGCTCTGATTATTTATGAGAATGTTGAGTAATACTTGACTTTATTAAAATCAAAAGAAAATTCAAATCCTGACGCCAAGTAAATCTTACGCAAACTCGGAAATGAAATTATGAAAATTCAACATGGCATCATAAAAACTACACTGTTTAATTAATCCTTGGAATTAAAAGAAATCCAACGAAATAAACAAATACCAGCATAAATTTCCCCATAGCGCTTCTTCCTCAACCCCGTCCCTGACACTGCCCACAGCCACATAACTTCCCTCTCCGGCCCACTCGGCTTCTTTTGAATCCGCACCGGTCAATTCAACAAGTGTTATCCCACCTGTTGAAAGAAGTATCAATGCTGGGTTTCCGTTTCATTTTAGCCTTATTTATTTGAGAAACACAACGCACCATCTTGCCTCTCACCGATGCCCTTTGAGACATGAATTGGGGAGGGGCTCCGTACATGCGCGTTAAAATAATGTTCACGATTAATTATCAATCACCTTGGAGTGACCGAGAGCCATGCCACGCGATCATGTTCTCCGTGCAATCAGAACGCGCCCTCATGGTTCGTTAATACCATCTTACCAAGGAAATATTCAACAGCCACTGAGATCTTAATTCACCAAAAACCCAAATTTAAAGACATGGTATTTTAGGTGCACTGCACTAACGTTTTTTTATGTGTACCTTTTCGGGTAAAGGTTTTGCTGAATCATCTGGTCTGAGTAACTAATTAAATTTTACGCACAACATCCAGCCTTTTCTCTTGACCACTCCAGGCTATCTAAAGCACTTGTGGCGTTTGTGTTGGCAAGGCGGTCTGGATCGACTCATTTAGCTTACTTCTAAACTAATTGACTCTTTGCTTGGAAGCAACAGGAATAGGAACAATATGTGAATGGTATTGAAAGCAGGTTTCCCTTGCATGAATACCCAAGGGTCCGTCGAATGTTGAGGAGCCTGGCTTCGGCATTTGCCTGCTCTTAACGATAGGTAGAAAGGAATCCACAATTTACGGTCCCATCCGACGGACGGCGGGCCCCACTCGCTCTCCGCTGACCACTTACCTCATCCAGCATTCAAACCCAGGTCCTCTGGGGAGGAAGCCAGGACATTAGTCGCCCCACCATCCCTATCTTCACTTCCAAACTAGATCCTCTAATCATCCAGATACGCTTCTACATTTTTCACAGTGCTTTGCAAATCCATTCAGTGCTCACGGTCTAATTCGGCGTTCAGACCAACATCGTGAGGATCCCATGATTCCAGCAGCATGCTGTACATGAAGCCTAACTAAATAATTAGGATATCCGTGCCTGGAATCATTATCCGTCCACGGTTGCCCATGATAGTTGGGGAAACTTCATTAACACAAAGGTCATACATCTGCATGGTACCCCCAAAGCTGCCGCAACGGCGTGTGACGGGGTATATCAGGTCACTATCCGTAGCAGAGAACAAAACAGAATGGAAAATCCACAAATTCAAACCAATCTACACCAACAAAATCGCATAAATTCTTTAAAAAACCTTTATATTTACACGCATGCAAATACATATACTATCAACTAACATACACAAACACCTACGAATATACCTTACGTCTACGCAACGTTTAATCTTGTCCTGACGCGTAAATTAAATGTATTAAGTATTTCTGTATTGACTTCGGTTTCTCGTTATTATGATTCCTGATTGCCCGTGGAATGAGCGAGCATTAAAGCCTATCTGTACAGGATTCTCTCTCCCTTATCCTATCTTTGTGGTCTGATCTACCTAAGAAGTGTGGAGATTACGTCTGCTGCGAGTGGACTACGTCCGCTAGTAATCAGTTCACTTTGATAGTTTCTAAAAACATGTCTGCACACTGTATATAATAACGTGACACCATCGTGGAGGGGTTCCGCTTCGCCCTCCATGTGCCCTCATCTGTTTTTCGCTCTCGATCACAAACGTAATTGGATTCCGTATTTCGTGGCCTAGCTCATCGAAAGTGACAACTCCTCCCATGTCGAAGTGTATTTTGGGCACCAATTTTGTTTGAAGGCCAGTACAAAAACTTCATCGGGGCTTGAAGATGAAGGTCAAGCCGGTAGTTGACGGCGGCCGGTGTGCGGGAAGAAATCGGAGGAAGAAGTTTGGGAGGATGGGGCTAAGGACACGGCTTCTCGCGCGAGGACGGTGCCCACGGATCTGGGTCGGTGGTCGCATTCTCCGAAAACGTGCATCAACATGTAGCATTCGAATTCAGAGCTCGCTCCTCAACCTCCCCCCCCCCCAAGTGTGAACTGCATAGGTTCCCTCTTGGTGCCATTTTACGAATTGGCTTTCCATCGAATTTTTAAATACCTATACATTTTAACTGTACTCAAACCTCATAAAGGGAATTATATATTATCACACTATGCTAAACGGCATATATTTCTCAAGAAGTATTTCATCCTGGAGATTGGTGTACCTCAACAATCCATTCTTCCATATCCCAAACTTTCACCGTGATAAATTCATCTTCCATCTTAAATCCTATTCATTTTGTCCACGTATTAATTGTTCCTAGATCTTCCACATTTATGACCCAACCAACCTAATTATTTTAGTGAATCTATTGGCAGAATAGAATTCAATGCATCTGATTTTTTTCCCGTGCGATTTTTCTCATTCCATTCTTCTATATACTTTCGGTTTCCCCGAAGTACACTCGAACTCCCTCCGAATTCAGAATGCAAAGCCTTAGTTCTTCTCTGGTCCGTTTTACACTGATCCATTTACATTTACCGTCCCACGAATGTTTTAACACCGCCTTCTTGACTTCAACGCATCTCCTTTGCATATATACGAGGGTCATCCGGAAAGTAGTACCCGTTCGTGAAATAAAGACACAAAAGTAAATATTAACAAACATAAAAAATTTTATTTGAAAGAGGATACTTTAAACTACTTCTCAACATAATCTCCAAGCAAATTAAGGCATTTGTCATAACGTGTGACAAGTTTCTGTATTCCTGCTGCATAGTCCTTCGCCGCCAGCTCATTGAGATACGCGAGGGACCCATCTTGCACAAATTTTTGCATAATGCAGATGGTGTTTAACAATTTCATGAACAATTGTTCGAGAAACATTGGGAAAATGCTCACAGATGTCATCAATTGTGACGCGCCGATCGTTCCTCACGAATTCGTCAACTGAGCTCACCAGTTGGTCTGTAATGACAGACGGTCTCTCCGAACGCTCATCGTCGTGTGTGTTCCCCCTCCCCATGTTGAAGTTGCGACACCACCGCCGAACAGACGACTCGTCCATTACATTGTCTCCATACACCTCCTTTAATTGGCGATGAATATCACATGGGCGAACGTTTCTTGCATTGAGGAATTTAATCACTGCCCTCACTTCACAACTGGCGGCGTTCTCAATTTTTTTAAACATTGTAAACAATCACAGAAACAACACAGGCAATGCTAGCGTCACGCAACTTGGCTCAGAGAAGGCAGACAAGCCACTGAAGCTATCTGACCTCGTCCAGCGGCTACTCGCGTCGTCAGCACTTCATGCGGCACGAACGGGTACTACTTTCCGGATGACCCTCGTAAAATGGGTGACCCGCCCGCTAGAGCTCTTCAACACTTTATGCCCGCTGACCTTCTTCTGTTATCTATGCCATATGTTTCCGAAGTAAATATCCTTCGATCTCTTCGTTTTCATATTCTCTCCTTCACATGCTACAATTTTAGTTGTCTTCTCATTAAGTTTTTCTCTTTATATTCTTCAAGTATTCGCCAACTTCGTCTTGGGATGCGTTCAGGTCAATTCGATTCTCTTTTAAAACTGTGTCGTCATCAACATAGTGGATCAACATCACTTTCCTTCCCATTCATTTTAATTCCTTTGATTCGCATCACTTATTTAATTGCCAATGCCGGGATGTCCAACTACAAACTATTTTTTTTTATAATTTTCGAAATGACATGTCCTCGATGAAGGGGATGGTGGAAATTAAAAGCCGCTACAGAGAAGGTGACGAGCTAAAATCCCACCTAGGTCTTTTCAATCTAGAGCTTAGGTAATCAGCGTTTGCATTCATCCTATTTGGATCGAGTATTTCTTGATGAACTTTTCAACCTGCAGTAATTTTGATACAGAAATGGAAAAGGGTCGTTTTATTACTTATTTTTATTTTGAAACTAATAATTTCATTTTAATTCTGAGATATAGGACCTGAATACATTCTGTGTCACCATTATTAGGATGTATAAATAGCACTTGCAAGTTACTTAGTTGCAAGAGGATGGAAATCATTCATGTAATCGAGTCTAGCCAATCGTGCATGTATTCGCTGGATTAAGTTTCGGGTTTGAATTCTTCCCTGAAAAGAGCTCACTTCGCTCCGATGAATGATGGCGAATAATCAAAGGTGGTGAATAGGTGATGACGGCTAGTACGGAAATTTCAACCGTACTCTTTAAGCATCGTAAATACTCCACAGAGACTCAGCGAAAAGCAATAAAAATGATATGTTGATATTTCTGCAAAAATAATATTTGAAGTGGATTTTTCCAAGCCTACTATCAAGTACAAATATAAAAATAATGCAAAAATAAAACGATGCAATTCCCAGAACAGATGTGTCCTTGACGAACGATTGGCCTATATTAAAATAATAATTGACCCCTGGCCTCGCTAAATATTTTCTTATTCGGAAGGCGATAAAGCCCCTTCCATAATATCGGCGGAAATGATGTGCATTAGAAAAAAAGCACTCAATTTCATCATTTAAAAAATCAAATTCTGTTGAATGTGGAATGGGAGATAACATATTTAAGCCACTGTGCCAAATGGTGTCTGCTGATTCCTAATTGAATACATTTTTTAAAGATTCTCTCCCCAACTACAGACCCTTCTTAAAGTCACTTCGATTCCTTTTTTCCGAAAATTGATAACTTACCGTGAAGTCTACGAATAGACGGAAATATAAACATACTCTCATACTAAAGTATCTCGTATCATCTAGGGTTGTGATATTTGCATATTTTCCTTCTGGAACCACATATTTGAGTTGAGGGGGAGGATTTTATTTTTAAATTCCTGCAAGGAGGTCTAACCTATAAAGAATCCCATATTCTAGAGGCGAATTTGAAAGACCACCATGATATTTATGTATATTTAGTCAGGCGTCACAACCGAAATATGACTCAGCAATATCCTTGGTGTATAGCCAAGGTCAAACACATGCTTTGAGGTTGGGAACAGTTTGAAATTGGTCATCGATAGAACTCTCATTCATACGATGCCATGGTGGAGTGTATCCTTATGGAAAATATAATGATGAGATTTTTCAGGTTTCTCTTTCTGATTAGATGAATCCCCTGGAACCAATGAGCCCCTGAGTTATTAGAATTGAGAAAATTTTTATCGCCGCACTCTTTATGTTATGAATACTGGAAACCCAAAATGTTGATAGCACTTTTTAATTGAAGAGACCGCGCTGCCACGGTGGGAAAACGAAGTTTTGCTTCAAAATTGGCCTTTGCATTGATAATTGAGACTAATTTCATACACAATATTTCTAAAGCCGATGGCTTCACTTCTGTCATAAAATCTCTATCGCCATTTAGCATCTATACTCAGTACTTGAGGGAACATCTTTACTGCACCTAGGAAAAATCAAATTAAAGACAGCGATTGGTCAACTGGCCTATGGGCCTGAATCTTTCAATCATGCCGATAAAAATATTTCAGGCATAACTTGCTAAGAACTTTTAACAGGTTCCTTATACATAAGACTTTCAATTAAATCATTGCGTTAACAACTATGCAAACTAGGTAAACCGTTAAATAATTTTTGAAATCCAGAATGATGGGATTGATAACAGTAGGTAAACATCATATTCTTTAAGGGTCCTACTTAAATTTTAAGACTGACTTGTGCAACCAGAATTCAGAAAAATGTTGGTATATATAAGTTGGTCATGACAGAACACCGTGCAACGCAACTGAAAATGCGCAATGAGATATTCGAAAGAAAAGGAACTTTCTTCGTGAAACATTTTTAGACCCCTTGTTCACCGTGTACTGAATAAATCGCATTCAGAAACGACTTATGCTCTAATGGATACATTTTAAATCTAAATTGGATTTGGGACTGGAAAAATTTTTCATTTCTATCAGCTAAACTATGATCTTACCTGCACAGGATATTCTGAGGGTATAACGAGGAGGTTGACGATGAGGAATAAAGCCCTGGACATCCATCAACAACAGAGTGTGATGAAAATGTGCAGTGAGTGAGTCACATGCTCAATGCTCATTGAAGTTCCAGGTTGTTAGCAGAAGAGTTCAATATTCATAAAACTACAGTGCATTGCATTCTTACCGAAGATGTAGCCATGAGAAAGGTGTACCAAAACTGCAAGGTGCTCTCAGAAGACCGCGTGTGTGGCAATCTTGCCTTGGACCACGGTGAAAGTGACACGAAGTTTTTAGAATACTTGCTTACTGTTGACGAGACATGGGTCTTTGAGTACTACTCAAGTACAACCCCTTTGAGTACTATTTTAGACCACTGCATTACGCCAAAGAGGTCACGACGAGGTGCCTGAACGAGGGTCCGGTATAAAGGTTGTGGATATGAAATTAATCGCTTCATGAAAATCTAGTAATTGTTAAAGGGCAATCATAGTCAATAAAAGTTAAATCATTAATTCAGAAGATTTGTTATTAAAATTACGAGTAGATATCATTTCGAAGAAGATATAAATGTATCTAAGGAAAGACGTGCGATTTACATGAATTTGCGGCTAGAAATTCAAATAGAATTGATTGAAACAAGCAATTTTATAATTAATCAGTCTTGAACTTTTTAGTTGAGAAGAGCTGGTTTTCCTTCTTTTCGTAATGTAAAATGGTTTTCATTATTCATGGATATCATTTAGTTTTTAGTCCCTATTTATGGCTTCCTATTCAAGTGTAAATTGACAGTATTTGGCCCAAATAACGTCAGCTGACGTACCACGGCTGTTCTCAAATCTTATCTTAGCCAAAAAAAAGCCCTACCTTTTTAGAAAGTCAGGTTGCACACGTAAATACAAGAAATTTGGAGGTGACTGATACAACGTAATTTTATTTCTTCAGGTAAATTAACCACGCATAGGGAATTATTATGTAAACTAGAGTCCGTATAGTTATTTCAATGATTTGGTTGTGCTCATACCCCCTTGAAGCGCACTGCTTCTGATCTGTCCCGAGAATTTTGACGCTCATTCTGTAAATCATGAAAGATATTTGTGCGCTAAGGTACGACTATGCAAGTCACGTCACCAACGGGATTGTAATCGCATATATGTTCTCATTACAGTGGTAACCGGATCAACAGATGGCATTGGAAAGGCTTATGCAGAGGAACTTGCGAAAAAGGGTCTCAACATAGCTTTAATCAGCCGAAATCCGGAAAAACTGAAACAAGCTTCCCATAAGATAGGTGAGTGCCCATGCAGAAATTACAGAAAACTGGGTCTTCATCGATTTTTCCACCAAATTTTATTTAAAAAAACTTAGTTCATGAAGTTCATTCTAAAGGTTGCATTATATGAAGAGAATCATGCTAATTAGTAGCTGCCACTAATTCAAAAATAATTAAGAATAGCAAAATATTTATTCTCTGAATAAAAAAATGTGATTAGTCTGAAATCAAGCCACAATTCAACTAAATTTGTGTCATCTTTCATTATTATCTAGTTTTGCATGAGTGTGTGCGCTGCTGGGGTGTAATTTTCCGTGTTGTTTTTTGCATGTGGTATTTTTCGTTTTTACGGTTGGTGACCTAACACCCCCCGCCACACGCCCTTGCGGCGGCTTGCGGGGTATTATGTAGATGTAGATGTAGATTATACGTTCTTTTGGACTCATTTAACGGTTTTGGCATTTTCGAAGTTCTGGGGCATGAATGGTTGGTCAACGGCATGCCATTTGCTGGAATAATGCATATTATGAAAGGAATAATTATCATTGTTAAACATCCATACACAGATTATTGAGTAGCATAATTATCAATATTGCGGGTTATTGTTATATTATAAATTAATTCATAATTCTGGTTAACACTCACTCACGGACCCTCAAGGGAGACGGACGTGTTTTCAAGCTGCGCATTAGTGACCGCTCGAGAGGTTTAGTGACCGCTAGAAGGCACACTCCCTTGGGCGAAATGGGAAAGGGCATGGCGGTGGATGTAAAGTGTGTTATTTGCCGTAGAAAATTGAGAAATGGAGTCCAGTGTAGTGGGTGTTGCTCTTGGTACCACTTTAATTGCTCTAAGAGTAAACTGGAGGATTGCGTGAGTGATAATTGGCAATGCAGTAAGTGTGAAAGTCAGAAGAATCGAAGAGGTTTAGAAGAAAAGGAGGAGGTAATTGAAAAGCTGCAAGCGGATTTAAACATCGCTCGGAAGACAATTTTCAGTCTTTCCGCTGAAAATGAGGAACTGAAAGCATCATTAACAGAGATGAGGCGGCGGGTGAAACAGCAAATCGAAGATGATCTCCACTTTGTCCGGAGGTGTGATAAGAGGAAACCGGAAGATTTAAGGCCGACCAGAAGTGGAACAAGCTCATGTGACGCGGATGCCGATCGGGCTGGAGGAATACGGGAAAGCTTCCTACGGAGAGAGCAGCCAAAGAAGCGAGGAGATGGAAGGAAGGATAGGATAAATGTGAGACCGAAGAGGGAAGTGCTTCCGATGAGGGAGGTCATAGTGTCAAGGGAGGGGACGTCTCTTGGTGATCCAGGGCCACCCAAAGTGAAAATATTTGGTGATTCCATAATACGTTTCGTCGGAGATTGTGGCGAAAGTATCAATGAAGGCGTTCAGTGTTTTCCGGGGATAAGAGTGGAACAATTGGACAATAAAATAGCTAATATGGCTAGTGATGGTGATGAAAGTGTTGTCATAATTCACGTAGGGACAAATGACGTAAAAAGTGCTAAGTCAGAAGACCATCTAATCGGTTTTATTTGGGATTTGGCGACCTCGGCCAAAAATAAGTTCAAAAGTGCTCAAATTGTTATTAGTGGAATTCTTCGTAGAAGGGACATACATTGGAAGAGAATTGACGCCATAAACGAAGGAATAGAGTGGGTTTGCGTGCAACAAAGTCTGACATTTGTGGACCCAAACTGTTGGGTCGGTGATAGACACTTGGGCCGCGATGGAGTGCATTTAAACAGGAAGGGATCCCTGGTTTTGTCAAATCTGTTTAAAAATGTCGCACTAAAGCTCAGTGAGCAGGGAAACCTGTAATGGGCACAAGAGGTGGACCTCGCAATACCGAAGGAAAGAAAGGTAAGGGCTTAGTAGTTTTGCAGGTAAACTGCCGAAGTATTCTAAATAAAGTATGCCATTTCGAGACGTTAGTTGATTCATGTAATCCGGATATTGTGATAGGTACGGAGTCGTGGCTAAGTGATCATATTATGTCAAACGAGATTTTTCCTCAAAATTAGGCAGTTTACAGAAGGGATAGGGATGGTCGTGGAGGGGGGATATTCATATGTGTAGATAAAAACCTAATAAGTACATTGGAATGGGTAAGAAATGATTGTGAGATGATGTGTGTTCATGTTAAAGGTAGGAATGGAGGGAAAATTTTAAAAATAGTTGCTATGTACAGAAGCCCCAACGAAGGGATGTACGCAGTCGAGGTATTAGCAGACATATGCTCGGCTAACCCTGAGGATCACACCCTCATAGCGGGGGACTTGAACCTTCCAGGTATTCAATGGTCGGCAGACGAGGTCACGGTGGGGGGTGGGAAGGCCCAAGAAATCGTTAGTCGTCTTATAAACGAGGAGGGTTTTGTACAGATGGTGGAAAAACCCACGCGCGGGGGAAACATCCTCGACGTCATACTTGTGAGACCGAAAAAGTGGGTAGGGGAAGTCGATGTCCTTCCGGGAATAAGTGACCATTCAGCTGTGCGTATGTATCTAAACTGGGAGAGGGCTCAGTATAAGGGGCTAGTAAACAAAAAGATAGTTTGGCAATATAAACGGGGTGATAGGGAAGGGTTCCAGACCTTTTTAAGGGAAAAGTATTCGCAATGGGTAAGTGGTGGGCAGAATGTAGAAGAAATCTGGAAAACATTTAAGGGGATAATGGAGGAGGGATTAAATAAATTTGTCCCGAAAAAAATTCTGAAAGAAAATACTGATCCAGAGTTCTACAACCGCAAAATTAGATCCTTGAAGAAAAAACTGAGAGTGATTCACAAAAAACGGAACGAGAGCTCGGAATGGCTCATAATTTACAAAAAATTAGTTCGTGAATTAAATAGAGAAAAGAAAATAGCCAAAGATAGTTTTCTACAGAAAATAATCGGGATAGATAATGGAAATAAATTTTACAAGTACCTCTGGAGGAGGAAAGACAACAGGGAAAACATAACAGCTTTAAAAAAAGAGGATGGGACACTAATCGTTGATGATAAGGAAAAGGCTAATACGTTTAACAATTGGTATGCAAGTGTATTTAAAGTTATGGTAAATAAAAAGGATCCTGTAGATTCAACTCTGAGTCAACAAGGAGGCGAAAAAATATTAAATACCAAAAGTATTAAAACGACCAGCGCAGAAATTTATAAAAAAATTATGAAAATGAGGACAAATAAATGAAAAGGGCCAGATGGTATCTCAATTGACTTGCTTAAATTGGGCGGTAGTGTAGTTTCAAATTATATAAATCATTTATTCAATGTTACCTTAAACAATAATGCCCTGCCAAATGATTGGAAGGAGGCATATGTTACGCCAATTTTCAAAGGAGGAGATAAGGCACTAGTTGATAATTATAGACCGGTAAGCTTGACATCAGTTGTATGCAAGCTATTAGAAAAGATAATGGCTGATTATCTCTGGGACTTGTGGGAGAGTGAGAATTGGTTGTATAGTCGCCAATACGGTTTTAGAAAAGGGCACTCTTGCGAAACTCAGCTATTAGGGTTCTGCCGAGAAATGTTCGACTCTATGGATGCGGGAATAGAGGTGGATGCTATAATAGTCGACCTGTCAAAAGCCTTTGACAAAGTTGACCACGATCTCTTAATGCTTAAGATGGGCCAATTGCCACTACACACAGATGGAAGAGTAATCTCTTGGGTCAGAAATTTCATGGAAGGTCGAACACAAAGGGTCAAATTAGGAGAAGTGTATTCTGAAAAAGCAAGGGTAACATCGGGAGTCCCACAAGGAAGCGTACTTGGCCCGCTCTTGTTTTTAATATATATAAATGATCTCCCAATAAATATTAATTCTCAGATAAGACTTTTTGCAGACGACTGTATTATCTACAGGAAAGTCGAAAATGACAGAGACCGTGACAAACTTCAAAGGGACATTAATAAAATGGCAGATTGGGTGACAAAAAATGGGATGGATATTAATGTTAACAAATGCAAATCAATCACTTTTAGCAATAAGGTAAATGGAAACAATAGGGAATATAAATTTTCAGAAAATGTCATTCCTAGAAGTGATACTGTCAAATACTTAGGTGTATATTTAACTAAGGACTTAGGGTGGGGGCTAAATGTGGAGTGCATCTATAAGAAAGCTTTCAAAACTCTTCATTGGGTAATGAGAAACCTCAAAGGGAGCGTTAGAGCAACCAAGGAGAAGGCTTATCAGACCCTAGTAAGGCCAATTTTAGAGTACGCTTCTCTTGTATGGGACCCTCATGAAGAAGGTCATATTAAAAAACTGGAAAAGGTGCAAAGAAAGGCTGCCCGATATGTACTGGGGAAGCATGGGAGGATGGAGAGTGTGTCTGACATGCTAGAAACGCTGGGCTGGGAACCTCTAGAATCTAGAAGAAAAGTAAGCAGACTTTGTGGAATGTTCCGAATTTTGAAGGGGGAGAAAGCTTGGGCAGATCTTAGGAAAGAGGCGGGGAACCCAAATTTTATAGGCAGAAATGATCACAAATTTAAGATAAAATGCCGGGCACAGAGAACAAATAAAAAAAAATTTTCTTTTCTAAATAGAACAGTTGTTGAGTGGAACACTTTACCTGCAAAAATATTCGAGCCCTTTCCTAACAGAGTGTATACTTTTAAGAATAGATGTAAGGCATATATGTAATAATTTGATTGATGTGTGGTGTATGGTATTATATGTAATAGCTTAATTTTTTTTTTTAATTTATCCTTTTTTTTTCTTGCTGATAAATGGTTGTAAATGGGATGGGGATTCACTTTTTTTGTTAAAGAGATTTGTGTTTTGAAGTCTAGTTTTATGTATTATCTTTTGCAATTATTTGGGACTTGTGTGCCACCTGACAATGTCTATCAGCACATGTGTATTTCTAATAATAATAATAATTAGGTCCTTTTGATGTCCACTAACAAAGAAAAAATGTTTAAATTTAAAAAGGTATAATAAAAATATGCAGCAATTTATATTAAACAATTTTAACCGGCACATAAAAGTTACCACCTAGATCAGTGGTAAATGGCCATGCATTTTTATTCATTCAGCAGATTTTGCTTCAAAAGAGAAATACAATGAATTTGTTTGAATTTGATAAAATGTTGCCCACGGAATAATACATCTACATCTACATCTACATAATACCCCGCAAGCCGCCGCAAGGGCGTGTGGCGGGGGGTGTTAGGTCACCAACCGTAAAAAAGAAAAATACCACATGCAAAAAAACAACACGGAAAATTAAATAATAATATGAAAACCCAGTCATTGTTGTTAGCATGACTCAACGTAACAATATCACCACCTCCACAAATAGGGTGGAAATATTGTTACTTGCCTTGGTAATAAACTGAGAACAGGAAAATATGTAGCCTGCTTCGGAAAAGAGGAATTAGTGCCTCGTGAGCGATGTTTACTCAACCATTCTCTCCCCATTAGCGGTGAATAACATTAGTTTGAGCATGCTTCAGTTATCTATGCTTGCGTTTATATTTGATGGGCAATAAATTTTTGGAAATCATTTTTCCTCTCCTTGATCTCGATTCTTGAGTATCCGATAATAACAGTAAAAGAAATATTAAAACACCACAGAGACGACCTACAACGTCCAGACGAAGATCGTCGTGGCAGACTTCAGCCTCGGCCCTCCAATATACGCCGACATTGAGAAGGAGTTAAAAGACATCACCATTGGAATATTAGGTAAGAACACATCTATTATTCTAAGTATTTATCTTTTCATTCATTATTTTACTCAATTCATACACAGTTGCAGTAGTTGTCGCAATGTCTCGCAATGTTTTCACTGGATTGGAACAAAAGCACTTACCCAAAGTTCTTGCTCGAAAGGCATTATTTCAATTACTGAAATTTAGCACTATTTTATGGAACTTATTTAAAAAATGTAGGATATAAAACGCATGAATGTGTACAAGGAAAAATAAAATGGGTAACGGTGAGTATCTTGTGGGAATCCCGTTAAAACATAGGTTAGCGGGATTTGCACAGAAAAAAACTGGATCTTGTGCACCTGAGGTACGAGTACATAAATGAAAGCTTGAAAATTTGCTTTGAAATATGTTTAGCTTATTATTTTGTTTGATCACTGCGGTTTGTTGGAAGATATCACCAAAAACTAGGGCAGAGAGCGAGAAATTTAGCTGCCATGTATCGTGAGAATTCGGCCATTCTTCTCGAAAACCAATTCATCATAACGATTTGGGCTTTCTCAAGCATTCATCCTCGGGGTTAAGGGAATGAAAATCATTTCATTTTTAACAAACTCATATATGCACATTAACGGGGGATTTGGTCGTCCAGTGTGTAGAACACCGTACTGCTATCCGGAGGGCCCGGGTTCAATTTCTAAGGACACCCTTAAGCACCCTCAGTTCCACCCAAGCTAAGTGATTTTTCTGGTACCAGATCTTCCTGGGAAACCATAACCGGCAAAGGGAAAGTAACTGGCCCCCTACCCTGATGTGTGAATATCACCCGCCGTCGGGCTTCGTACTGGGTGAACTCTACCATCACCTACCAAACCGACCTTTGGGTTGATCACTGTAGTGGAATATACATTGAATGCTGTGTCAACATTTCATCATCAGTATCATGATTTAGATATATACCTAAATAATGGCGTACAAATTTTGAAAGCGAAGTCGGGGTATGGTACAACTATATGCTTCTATTCCCATAATTCCCCTTAGTAACTAGGTTTCCGGCCTTAAGAATTCACGGCCATTAGAAGTACAGCCAAAAAATTGAATTATACCAGTTAGTTGTATTCCTAGTGATTACCAAAACTCAATATTTGCTGAAATATAAATCAAAAGTGTTTAGGGGCAACTTTTGAAAGCTCTCTTTCCTCATTAACAATCGGGAGACCTGCGATTGGGGAATTGACAATTGTTATTTATAGATTAATGATAGTCGATGAAAATCCGACAATAACAATCTTTTATATTTCATGTTGATTGAACGCCGGATTTAACTAGACGTTACATAAACAAGCCACTGAGTTGAACTATTCAATACTATGCCCCAATTACCCAAATACAATGCAATACCCCGATTGATGCGGAAGCTGGCTAGCCGGGCTTGCGCCCATGCGGTGGCCGGCACTTTTCACATCTATATTTCTCTGACAGGATGTGTTGACGGCGATGAATTCGCCAGCTAATTCCAAGGTCGCAGGTCAGAGTCTCGCCGAGATGGATGTTCCTCCATCCGGGAACGGATTATGGGCCCTTTAAAGTTGTTCATTTACTTTTCAATCACGTATCACAATTAATCTTAATCGGAATTACTCGTGAGCACGGTATAAACTATACGTAATGCTCCCCATCATCCCTTCTCGGGTGCAGTTTAGAGACAATTTCAAATACAGCAGATGGGTAATTCATACATCGGATGGGTCGTTGGCATGCGAGGCTGTCGCCACCAGGTTTCCCTCATCTTCATTTCCAATCCTCGAACCTTCGCTCAAGGCTGTCTTGGCTAAAGGGCTTTTCGCATGGCAGTTTGGAGGGCGTGTTTATTGTCCTCGCACGCCCTCAATCCCAGCCGATGCTCCTCTCAGCTCATGTTTCAATTCCGTTTATTCCCTTAGGTATTTGGTGGGGTAATTATCGTTCGGGCTCCCTACTTCGAGGACCCGAGTTCTATTTCCGGCGCTAGCGGGTCGTTCAGTGCTATCCCAATTGCTATTTGGGGTTCTATGCGGAGAGTGCTTCATGTACACCATCCGCCGGATGGGATGTTAAACTCTGTGACCCCTTGGCGCCTTGTGTTAGGAGTAGGCTAATTCCTACGCCGGGTTTCTATCAAATTTCTTCCCCCATCCTCCGAACATATTCACCAATTTATCACCTGGACTGGACAGAGGAGAAAATGTATTCAGCTCTCGGTCTCCTCCTCCTAGTATATAACTACTAATAATAATTACTGTGTTTCCCCTGACCAGTGAACAACGTGGGGTGTCAATACAGCTACCCCATGTACCTCGGAGAGGTCCCACCGAAACAGCTGTGGGACATAGTGAACGTGAACATCGGCGCCACGACCATGATGAGCAGAATGGTGCTGGGTGGGATGGTTCAGCGTGGGCGCGGCGCCATCGTGAACGTCTCCTCTGGCTCCGAGCTGCAGCCCCTTCCTCTCTGGACCGTCTACGCAGCCTCCAAAGTGAGTCGCCTCCCCGACTACGTAAAAAGTAAACAGGAGGGCGCTCGAGCTCAAGGTTTGCAAAGAGTGGAAGCAGCCGCCCTTCGCACTCGGGCGCTCCCTCACTCACGGAAATGATGCCGCCAAACCGCCAGGGTCAATAGACAAAAGATCGTGACGCCGTCAGAAGTCGTCTTTTCCCGGTGAGAATTGAGACCGAGGTTTTGAAGACCTTTCTCTTTTCTCTCGAAAGGGTTTGCCTAAATGGCAATGGCAGGTGTATTTGATGAGCATTAAAAATATTAAGTGCGTCTTCATTTTTGTCAATGAATTCAAAAAGGAGTAAATAAAAGAGACGCCACAGGTGATTATGTTCGACGCTTTTCTCACAGCACGCCCATTAAAGGTTGACGGGAAAGAGTTTGGTATGCCACAATTTCTGAGCTAGAATGAGCTCACTCTTTATTTCCCTCGGAGGAAATAAAGAGTGAGCAGAGCCACGGAATTCAGTCAAACCGCGGACATTCTTTATCGGAAAAAGATATCACTGATCAAATCTTCTTAAATGTTATTCAGATAATATATAGTTTTTAACGGTGGCCTACCGAGTTGGAAAACACTTATACTCGATTATGAATTATCTCCAAAGGTGGTGCGATATTGCGAAGTCATTCTTTACGTATTTCTTTTATGACGGCAGGGTAATTCGCACGTAGGGCGAAAGGGATGAGGAAAAAATTATATTTTGCATCAATATTTCTGAAGACGAAAGCATTTCTTTCTCATTTAATACCATGATGCGTTAAATTAAATTTGATCTTTCTCTTTTTTCCCGAACTAGAAAGTTAATTCATCGGCCGAGTTCAGAGAAGTTCATTGAAATACCTTATGCCCAAGGTGCTTGCTCGAAGGCCGAATTTCAACAACAGCTATTCGATAGCCCTTTATTCAGTTTAATCACTACCATTTCAAACGGCACGTCCTCGGCAAGTACATTTAATCTCCGGCCTCAATAAGCGTAATGGGATAAAATGTATGCTGCCAAAGAAATCTTGAACCTGGAATTGGATTCACGATCTAGAACGCCGCCCTCTGCCGCACTACATAGCATTACGACAAAAGAATTCGGTATATTTTATCAAAAATACATTTTCTACCAAACATGTCTTCCTTATAGCAGTACAATCATTCTTCAATCCAGGCTTCCAATAGTTCCACGATTTTCATCTTCTAATCTACCACTATTCTCCAAATGTATCATCGCTAAATAAATTTTTACTGAAATTTTCTGGAATGTCGAAGGCCGGAAACTTCTCAGACCACCCCCGTGCGTGTATGTGTCTATTATATATATGTAAATATATAATTATGTATATTTATATCTCTACATGTATAACACTTTTTGAAAGTCTCACGAACGTGAACAATATAGTCCTGCTTCAATTCACGGACGTCTATCCTCCTGCTTCAATGACCACGTTTCCACGCCGTACATAGCTACGCTCCATATCAAAGTTTTTACAAGTCTTTTATTAACATCCTTACTCAACGTCCCTGTCATCAACTCCCTCCTCCTTGTGAAAGCCTCTTTGCCTAGCGCAATTCTTCTCCTTACGCCCTTAATTCTTTGACCGTGTTGGTCCAAAACACTACCGATATACGTAAACTTTCCTACCTGCTCTCGTTTTTGCCCCCCTATTTTAATGTTTAGCTTGGCCTTTTTCTTTCTAGAAAATCGCATAACCTTTTTTTATTAATATTGATTTTCATCCCATACCTGTCGCACTGAATTTCCAATTCGCTCAGCAATGCTTGCAACCCCTTGGCTGACTGACAAACTAAAGCTTGGTCATCAGCAAACCTAACTGATTTTACGAATTCCCCGCCCACTTTCATTCCTACCTCGAGTTCTTCCCATGGCTCTTTAATCATTTCCTCCGCATTCAGATTGAACAGCAACGGTGATAATGGGCAACCCTGCCTTACACCCCTTCCTAACACTGCCCAACTGGACTCCCCGTTCCCCACTCGCACCTGAGCAGTCTGAGACATGTACAGGGTGCGGATTAGCCTCCTTTCCCTCCAATCTATTCCTATTTTCTTCAATATATTGATAAATTTTTCCCAATTCACTCTATCAAACGCTATTTCGAAATCTACGAAACAGGCAAATACCTCCTGGATGTGTTCTATTTTCCTCTCGATTAATAATCTCATTACTGCAATGGCATCACGCGTATGTCTCCCCTTCCTAAACCAAAATTGGTCATCCCCTAAGTAATCATTTGCCCTACTCTCTATCCTTTTGCTCATGATCCTGAGAACAACTTAAGCTGCGTGGGATATCAAACTTATCCTCCTGCAGTCCTCACATGATGTAGCCTTTACCTTTTTCGGAATAGGAACTAAAACTGATCTCACAAAGTCTTCCGGCCAGATTCCTTCCTCATAAATACTACGCGATCAGCCCATATAGCCTCTTCCTCCCACATTCTCCTAAACATTTCAATAGTTCCGCCGGAATGTTATCCACCCCCACGGCCTTATTTAGTTTCATCTCCCTTAATGCCCTTTCTATCTCATTGTCTAGTATGCCTGGGGCTAAGCTGTCTTCCTTTACGTCATATTCTTTTTCAATGTCTAACTTTGTTGGTCTATGTTCTTTACTGTACAGTTCTTCTATATACTCCTTCCATCTCTCTTGGATCTTTCCGGCGTCAACTATTACCTTACCCGCCTTATCTCTAACTGTTAGCACAGATCTTCCTTTCTTACTTCCTGATAACGATTTAACTTTGCTGTGCATCGCACCGATTTCACCATTCCTCTGCAGACTTTCCATATCCTCGCACTGCGTCTTCCACCATGCTTCTTTCGCTTTATTTGTTGCCCGCCTCAATTTATTGTTCAATTCTTTGTACTTCATTTTGCCTAATTCTGTATTTACATTCTTCCATTTTCGCCGCTCATCCATCTTTGTAATCATCTCATCCGTGATCTATGGTTTCCTAGTCCTTTTTGCGTTAACGGTTCCAATAGTGTCTTTTGCTGTTTTCGACAACCATTTCTTGATACTTTCCCATTTTTCTTCGATAGTACTTAGCTCTTTACCATCCTCCATGATCCTCCACTGCCTGTTGGTACTTCTTCCTTTTTAATGCATTTAATGCTTCTACATTCCATTTTCCGTTATCCGTTTTCTAACCCGCCGCCCCTGACTCTACTGCACAATTCACGTATGTGAAAGAAAAAATACGAAGTCAAGTAAAAAATTGGTAAGTGACCATAGCTAGGGTTAACGTTTCGTCAAACATGGTGCAACTTAGGTCAAAATGTGTTTCCAGTGCACTATTCTTTTTCCTTCCTTCTTCTTATTTAGTAATGAAATGTATACTTTAATTATGTAATAGCTTCACCCAATCAACTCCTTTACCTTTTTAAGATTATTATCACAAACAGAATTTCATTTGTGACTCTTATCTTTCCAGTGTCGAATCAAGTGTTATAATAATCGATCTGAGTATGGAAACATACCTATTATCACTAAATAGTGTATAGGGAAGCTCTTATGCTTACTCTTTCAATTTACAGACTTCATGAATGTCTAGTCGAGGAAGTTTGCGTGGAAGATAGCAAGCCATGGCACGAATGGGATCACTTCATCCTACCATGTGAAGAGGAATTCATTACCACTTGCCAAATATATCAGTGGCTCCTATTGGTTTCCAAAAGAGGGACATTCTTCAAAGATTTCTCCGATTTTCCGATTAGATGGGTGTTGCATGAAGTTATGTTATCAAGGACGCCGTGGAGAGGTTTTATGAATCTTATAAAAACACCGTCATTCTTAGGTGACAGTGGAGAAGGTCATATTGAAAGAGCTCGTGCGAGTCGTCCTTCCTAGTATTCTCATTCCTCTGTATCACAAGTCAAGTCTAAAGTAACACCATATGCATTGAAAAAGTCGTACAATATTAAAAACTAGGATTGTTTAACATTCAGAATTGTATGGCTTTCGTTCTATTACATTAAAAACAGGCGATAGGACTTATTTGGGAAGGAACGGAATACTACACGATGTGAAAGAGCAAGAGAAAATTGGTCGAACTCAATTCAGTCAGATGGACACAAGAACTATACATTTTGTGGGACGCAGCGCATGCAACGCAGTGCTACTTCTGCCACATACGTTACACATTGCCTGTCACTTCTTGCCTGCCCCGTATTGCTCATACAGAATCAAAACAAGAGCTAACATTCCTACTTGATTTAAATGATTATTTTTTAGGAGTTTTCAGGCGTAACTCGGTGGAAACCTTTCCTACCAGGTGTAAATGAGGGAAGACTGACTTGGAAGACTCCACCAGTTCTCTAGCTTTAACTCTAGCGGATTCTGCCAAGTTTAATTTTTAAACAAGCGAAAATAAATATGAAAAATCACTCAATTATAATCAATATTCATACTGGCATGTGAAGCAAATAAAAAAATAAACTTTGTTGGAACACAAAAATGAAATATCCATTTTTTTAAGTTCCTCAAATTTAGGTATTGTTTTGGTGTCTCAGGCGTAACTTTATGGAATTTGCATAACATATTGAAACGAAATCAAAATAATTTACTTTGTGATCCACACACTTCATTTAAAAAAAATACGACCCAGGTTTCGACGTTGAACGTCATCGTCAGGTGGTCCTCGACGATGACATGCCTTGCCGTTTTATAAGCGGCTTTATTTTTCAGAGGTCGCCTAGAGGTGGTCCTCCTCGTCTTCTTTTTGCCAAAACGTTCCCTCTTGATGCTTGGCTTGCAGCTGCCCGATGATATAATCAGTCAGCTGCCGTGTTTGCGGCTTCTTAGCCCGTCGATGAAGGAGGGTCCAATCAACTCCTTTTCCTTTTCAATGGTGGTTGGTCGTCGTCCCGTCCCGTTGCTGCTCTTGGGCGTTTGTGCCTTTCACAGGAGAAAGGTTTTAAGCCGCCGATCGACCGCAAGTGCTCTTATTTTTTGCCTTCAAGTTCCTCATAAAAGGCCGTCGCGCGAGTCTTGATGACATCTCCAATGGGCGCAGTTTCAGTTAAGGCGTGGAGAATTTCTGCGGCATAGTTCCAGCCAAGCCCAAGTACACTGTTGAGTGCCCCTCTTTCCGTCACCTCCAAGTGGTGGAAGGCCGTCTGAGTCATTCTGCCACTCCATGCCGGTGAAGCGTGCATCAAGATTGGGCGAATTTCCGCCACGTACAGATACGTCTTTGTCTTGATAGAGAGGGACGGTGAACGCAGCAGCGGCGAGAGTTGCAGTCGTCTTCCTCTTGCCTTCCTGGTGGCAGCGAGGGCGTGACTTTTGAATGTCTGTCTTTTATCCAGTATGAGGCCTAGATAGATCATCTCTTCCTTCCATGGCGCATCCTCGGTGCCCACGAGGATTTCTCCTGGTTCTCGCAATCCTTCAGGTGAAAAAAGAATCGTCTGCGTCTTTGCGTTGTTGACGCTGATTCGCCACAGGGCGTACCACTCCAGCAGTTTGTCTACTGCTCGCTGCAGGTATGTTGCCACCATGTGTGCTCTCCGCGAAGTGGTCACTATTGCTGCGTCATCCGCATACAGGGCAACCATGGTATGTCGTCCATGGTCTACCGGGAGGTCCGCCGTACATAGATTAAAAAGTATCGGTCCGAGCACCGATCCTTGCGGCACGCCTGCGTGGACCTGTTTCGGCTGTGACAGCGCGCGTCCCCAGGCGACACGGAAATTCCTTTCGATGTGATGCGAAGATGTTAGCAAGCGGCGCTGCCAATTTGGAAACCGCTGTATTGCAAGTTTTCGCCTGAGACCAGCGTGCCATACCCGGTCGAAGGCTTTTCTGATGTCAAAGAACGCCGCCGTTGAGCAGCATCGCCGATTGAATCCGGCCGTCACCTGTTCCACGAGACGGACGAGCTGGTGTGTGGTGGAGTGTTCCTCTGGAAAACCGTACTGTGATGCCGGCAAGATTGAGTAGGCTGCGATGTGCTTCAGGATGTGGCAGCAGTACCCTCTCAAGCAGCTTTCCCAGGGTCGCTAGCAGGGCGATCGGGCGGTAGTTCTCTACGTTCCGAGCGGACTTCGGCGGCTTCGGCAATAGGATGACTTTTGCCGATTTCCAGATGGCCGGAAAATGTCCCATGGAGAAGCAGGCCGTAAAGAGCGTAATAAGGTGAGTTGCGAGCGAGACAGGCATCTGTCGAAGGGCCTCGTTCGGGATGTTGTCCTCTCCTGGTGCTTTCTTGAAGCTTAGTCGTCCAAGGGCTGCTCTCAGGTCGTTTTCGGTAACCTTCATTACCGTCATGGTGCCCTCCTCCGTTGTTTCATCCTCTTCAGGAAAGTCACTAGGATCATCTGGTACCAGTGGATCCGGTGTCGACGTGAAAGTGGCCTCCAGCATAGTTGCCGCAAATTCAGCCTTTTCCTCTTCCGTGATAAGAGGGCCACCAGGTGAGTCGATCGGTGGGTCGATCCGAATGTTGTGGCGAAGAGAAGCTGCAATTCTCCAGATGCTCCCATCTTCGGTTCGGAGGGAAGCAACCTTCCTCTCCCACGTCGTCTGCCTGTGGTCCTCGATGAGCTGCCTCACTTCGGCTCGTTTTCTTCTAAACCGTGCGCCATCCGCGGGACATTTGGTTCTTTGAAATCGTTGTCGAAGCCGATTTCTTCCGCGAATGCGGCGAAGGATGGAATGCGGCAGCGTCAGATGTCCAGAAGGGCGGATCACTTTTATTGGCACGGTGTTCTGTAATGCTTGGTCCACGCCAGCTGTTATGACAGAAGCATATTCGTCCAGCATAGCTTGTGACGCCAGTGATGGCGGCTGTTCCGGCAAAATGTCGGACAGGATCTGCCTGTACCCTGTCCAGTCTGTTTTATCCAGGCATCGCACCGGCCGTGGGGGAAGTAACGTTGGGCAGCATCCCAGATAGGCGCAGACTGGGTAGTGGTCGCTGTCCAACGTCGGTGTCGCCACGAGAGAAAGCGAACTCGTGAGCCTACGGTGCAGCGCAATATCTAAGACGTCTTCGCTCCTGCCGTGGTGCTGATGCGTTGGCCCATGTGGGCACGTGACGCGTACTCCGTTGTTTTGAGTCCATGTGAGCAGCGCTTCACCCCGAGAGTTCGGTGTAATTGAATGCCATGCAGCATTCTTTGCATTTAGATCCCCGAGAAAAAGCGACGGCCGTGACCCGGAGAAAATGACTTCGAAGTCCCGTGTGGCTAGAGGTCGTTTTGGGGGAGATAGAGTGACCCCACTGTGAGAGAGCCGAGCGAAGTATCTACTTCAATTGCTGTCGCCTCTAGATGCAGTCGAGCTGGTAGGTCAATTTTTCTCGCAACCAGGTCAAGCAAAACGAGGACCGCCGTGCCCCCTCCTCTTGTTTGCCGGTCATCTCGGTAAACTGCATAGACTGGAAGGGCGTATGAAGTTCCAGGACGGAGATGAGTCTCTTGCAGACAGACGATTGAGATTCTTGCCTTCCGTAGAAAGGCAAGCAATTCAGGGGTCTTTCGCTTCAAAGCGCCGCCGACATTCCATGTGGCTAGGATGATAGATTTATTTGATTCTCGCCTATGGTCCATTTTGGTTTGGGAAAATAGCGGTAAGAGCGACAGTTAAAGCTTACAACTGTTGTTGCAATAGCGCAGCAGAGGACGTCAATGCTTCCAGGATGGAAGAGAGGGATGTAGCCAAAGTTGGAGTCGGCATCTGCGAGTCTGCAGCCCGCCTCTTCTGGAGAAGAGGAATTTTTATTTCTTCCGCCGTCTCCCTGGCGACCGGAGCCGGCGTCGCGAGTGGAGGAAAGTCAAGATGCTTGCACATGGTCGGACGTTGGGTTGTGTTGGTTGGGTATCCCGGCTTCCACGCGTTGAAGGTACCAAGCGTACTCTGTTGATGAGAAGGCAGCTCTGTTTCAGCTGTGGTGTTCTTCTCCCCCTGGGTTGGAACGCCTTTCCTCCGGAGGCTAGCCATCTTCATCTCCTTCTGTTTGGCGTAGACAGGGCAGGTCCTGAAAAATGCAGGATGGTTTCCTCCGCAGTTACAGCCACAAGTGTTCTTCCTTTCCTTGTCCGGACATTGGATGCCTTCATGTGCACCAGCACACTTGTAGCATCGCGGGGCGGCCGTGCAGTTGGAAGATGCGTGTCCGAAGCGGGTGCACCGGTAACACATTTGTGGCTCCCTGTGCTGATATTTTGCCACCCTGACACGGGATTTCCGATGTGTCTTATGGCAAGCATTTCTTTTGTTTGCTATTCAGGGTTTTCCTTAACAACGACAAGATAGAAGGTTCCCTGCCGTACCTGATGCACCCGTTCCACCGGAATCCCCATGCGTCCATATCCTCTTTCAGTAGCTCAACTGGGTAGGTGCACGGAAGTCCACGAACTGCGTAGAAATTGGCTCGTTGCGATTTCGGGTCCCAGGTCGAGAATTGTGCATTTGACTGCACCAACAGCTGCTTTGCGGCCGCATAATCAGCCGCAGTCTTTAGTTAAAGTCTCGTCGAGTCGGCTGTGTGGATTGCAGTAAAGTACTTGTCCGTTGCCTCGGATCGGACTAGTTTCAGCAAGGCCGCGTGGTCTACTACATCGTATATGATGAGTGCCGGGGGGCGTGGTTCCTTTTTTCGGCTTGCCGGGGATCTAGATGGTGCAGATGAATTTTCAGCCTCCATCGCCACGGGAGCAGAAGAGATGTCCGTGCCCGGGTCCGTCACTAGCGGTGAGTATTTATTACTCGTGCATACCGGGCGCTTATTATTTGCTTCTTCAATGGAGAGCAATGGTGCGCTACGCTTCCCGGCTCCTCTGGGATCCTTGACGTGTCGCCAGTCGTCGTCGAATTTCGCTGCAGGGGCATACGGCCCGTTCTGATGCATGTGAACGTCCATATTTAGAGCGCCGACGGTATGAACAGAGTTTGAAGAAGTATTTTCCGGCTGCTGGTCGAGAAGAGTCCTTCTAATGTCCGCCGGTAGCGGCACGATGTCCATATTGGGCGCCCCGGGCGCCTTGCTTCGCTGTCCCTCGATTATTAAATGATGTCAGCAACCAGGGTTAGAAGTATCCAGTAGAATACGCCAAGGGAGGCGTGCGTCGAAATTTCAGTAGGTATATCACCAGGCCAGGTCTTCCTTTCCTTCCACTCAGAGGTCGAATCAGCGGAGGTCGGTCAGGTCAGGTCAGGTGAGGTGGTCCCCATAGAAGCAAACTTGCTATATATACCTTCTGATCGAGGGAGGGGGGTTGGTCAGAGAGGGAGGTTGAAGGGGTTAAAAGGTTACAATGTAGCTGGGAAGAAAAGATTCATCAAAGGTTCATGCCTTAAGAACGTGATTTCTGACGCTAAAGACAAAGTCCCCAGAAACGAGAGGAGTGGAGTGTATGAGTTAGTGCTCAGAATGTAACACCAAGTAGATTGGGCAAACAGGACGGAAATTTAAAGAAAGATTTGAAGAGCACCAAACATGTGTAAAAAAATAAGAACATAACATCCCTCTTTGCAAAGCATCTCATCGAAAGTGACCACAAAAGTGACTTTGTGACAAATATTATTCATTTTGAAAATAAAGGTCAAAGGCCCGATGCTTTGGAACAGTTAGAAATTTTGAAATTTGTCCGTTGGAAAGATGAGCTTGCCAACAAAATATTGTATCCCTCTCACTCCCCACTCCTAGGCCTAACACTCTTCTAAGTCCAAAGATGTAATTCTCTTATCTTCCCAACTACATTGTAATCTTTTTACCCCTTCAACCTCCCTCTCGGACCAACCCCCCTCCCTCGATTAGAAGGTATATATAGCCAGCCTACTTCTATGAGGACCACCTGATGATGACGTTCAACGTCGAAACCTGGGTCGCGTTTTTTTTTAAATAAAGTGTGTGGAATTACAAAGTAAATTATTTCATTTCATTTCAATATATTTAGGTATTGTTCTTTACACATGGGTTTCGTCAGCTGTTCGTTACCAGCCAAATGGTCCACTGAAATCGTACCCTAAATATTTATTACTCCTTCCCTCGCTCTCTTCAATAAAATGTCCAAGAATGTTTTCCTCTTTTCGTATTTTGGCTATCTTTCTTCATAACAAATGCACTGCGAGTATGATTATCCGTATGCAAAACAGTTTTACACAAAACTTTTTAATTTCTTGAATGCCTTTTCAATCCCTTAGTTCTTGTACTGAAAATACAGCAACAACATGTTAAGCTTCTGCAGTTGATAAGGGCGCGCAAGTTTGTTTTTCTAGAAAACTATGACACTGGAATACCCGCTTACAAAATTATTCGATCCACTAACACTTTTTCTCTCGCTTTTATCATCAGCCTAGTCAGTATCAGAATAGCCTTCTAAAATAGTTTTATTGCATTTTCAGTAAATTAAGCCCAAATGTTTTGTTTTAATATTACAAGGCTATATACCAGCTTTCCAGGGACTCTGCTGACTTTTCCAGCTGAGCTTTCGGCAGAGACAGGCAACTGCAAACATCAAGTCTGGCCGTGCTGTAATGGCCATATGCGCCAGGTTTCCTCAACTTTCGGAAAGAAGAGTCTATCTTCCTCTCACCATCAGGAATATGAAATACAGTTCCCATTAACTGGAGATTAAGTTACTTCCTTTGCTCTGGGGCATATTGAAGACTTAAAAATTTCTTTATCAATTCTGACTCATGTGTGTCATCTTTAAACACTTATCTGTTTGTGAAATTTTCATCCCCATAAACCTTTATAGATGTCCTTGTCCTCTGCTGAGAGTTCATATTCCAAAGCATGGACTACTCTGCTAACTGCACCAGCCATTAAATCACCGACAGCCAACAAAATGTTTTTAGCAATACCTACTGATTCATAACTATCCAAACATTAGTCATGACCTGATTTTTTACATACGAATTTTAAGGCGAACTGTTAAAAAATATTATTTTGGCAATGTGGAGCATCGTTTATTTTATTGTATCTTATTTATTTTTGAAACATTACTTTTTAAGTGACTTCTTCTTTTGAGTCCAAAATACACTTCTGTTGCCCAATCACCATTTAAATATGCGGTTGAAATATCAATCTGAGGAACATGGCAAACCTTTCTGAACTGAATGGACAAATGACGCCTTTGGTGTGGTAATTGTTAAAACTGCCGCATAAAGTAGACCGGGCATTACTTTTTACCTCTGTTGAAATCCTCAATCAACTAGTGATGGTTTTTAAGACCCATCTTGCTTTGCCGAAGAGCGTCCTTCCTTGGGGGAAATTAGACAGTGTCCATGTTTAAATCTACTTGTGAGATTCTAGCTCTTTTTTGCATACAACTATTTGCACAGACCGCTTTATCATGTGTCCCTGGATATTGAACATAGTTAAAAGACAATAAATTGGGTACACATCGCATCAACTTCAATACTTCAATTGGCTTATAATTCTCCCAAATTTAGTTACAGTAATTTTTGAGCTAATGTTTTGCTATTAATATTTATTTGTTTTAACATATTCTACTTTGTTTGGTGCCCATCCACCATTGGTGGTTAAACCTAAAAAATGCTCTTCTCATAATTGGTATTAGCTACAAAAAAGGCATCTCTGAGAGGTATTACAATCTCTTCAAAGGATTAACAAAGGAAGCCTCCTCTGCCATCATCATCGGATTGGCTCAAGCATCTCCATTTTATAGTTAGTCGGTTAGGATAGTTGCGCGATCCATGCCTTGCTCCCAAAGACCCTCAATTTGGATATGCCATTCCCTTCATACAAATGTGTTACAGGAGGAATATCATCATTGGCCCTCGTAGCACATATGCTGAGTTTATACACTGAACATAGCCTCTCCCTACAAACTCTTGGGTTGTGGGTCTCCGCAAACTCTGGGATAATTTTGTACGTTCTCGATCCAATGGTACATTTATTTCCATCCCGAGTCCATTCATCCCATTTTGTTTGAATGAGAAAGCCACCACATACTGAGCTGGCTTGTCTCTCTAAATATTTGAAAGAATATAATGAGAATCGTCTACCATCGTCAACTCTATGAAGCTTTAGTCAAAGACGCATCTGGGGGTTTTCCAGCTTTATGTAATATATTATGTTATCCTCAGCTCCGCTGTTCAACTTAATATATCCATCACAAAATCTGAGGAAACATCAACAATTTCTTCCATATACTTGCAATCGTTCTTACCTAATTGATTGACGAGTGTCAGTGCCTGAAATGCCGCAAATGTTAGATTGAAATAGATCACCAATTTAATGAAAATAATTTCTCACCTTATCATGAAACGGCTCTCGGAGAAATCTTCTTGCTTAACAATAAGTTCACTTAATTGGCTAAATGGCACGGCAAGAATTAAATTCACCTTTGTTCTCTCTATCTGTTCATAGTGAACAGCCTTTACCAGCAGGTTCACATTTCAATGGCAGATAATAAGAAAACAAACCTGATTCCGAACGAATTTTTCAATTTCCCACGCTCAATCTCAGAGTCGCGTCTTGCAACAAGGACTTTTCCTTGAAAAACTTCACACAATATCCTTTGTTTACTAACCGAGCCACACAAAGGAGATTTTGCTTCAATTCAGAAACGATTTGAATATTCCTTTTAATTTTCCCCCCATATGAAAATTACTGTCCACGTCCCTTTCTTTAACCTTCTCACCGCTTGCCACACGAATCACTCACTACATTTGGTAAATCTCTATATTATTCATGTATTTTTTTAGTTCAAATTTTACCAAATATTCGAATGAACTAGATTTTTTTATTAAATATTCGACATTGCCTCATTACGAAATGTTTTATTGAAGTTAACGAATTTCCATATAACTACTGCTGACCTGAAGTGCTTCCTTAAATTGAAAATGACTACCCTGGCTTCGACAGCCTCAGTTCATATGGACTGTATTTACTCTACTCCTCTTGCCTCAAGATGAAGACAAACTTTTGATTTCATTGCAACGCAACAATTTCAGAGTGTAAAAATCATTCGTCCTGATTTTTACATTCTGAAATTGTTGCATTGAAATGCACATTAGCGGATGACTACGTTACAAGTTACTGTTGCGGCATCTCCCGCACCAGTATTTTTTTGATTTCATCGTATTCTTAAGTTTTATGTTCTTTTATCCGTATTGTTAACATATTAATGGGGTAGCTTCAAATGATACTTCGCTATTTGCACTTCTCACACAATCCTAAAATTTCGTATTTATCTTTGTCTCCATTTATAAATTTCATTTTAACAAAGTTTACATGTTTTTTTCTTTATTTAATGTTTACATTACCATAATTGTTAAATGAGAGATACCAAAAGGTGGAGAATCTTTTCTGATTCTGTAATCCACTTACACACGTTTTCTAATTCTTTATTAAAAGAAAAAAAGCAAAGAAAATGAATTTCTAACTTTTCTTCTATTTAATCTAGAATTTTAATTGCTTACACTTGAGTACCAAGTTTGTGTACGCATTCTTCAGCTGAAGGACATTCTCATGTGCTGCAAGTAATACTTTAGCAGGCCGAACATCTTTAATTAGATCAAGATGCTTTTCTGTAACGAATTTAACTGTAATTGCCTTTTCTTTAGCATGGTTAACTTTAAAACCCTTTTTTAATTTTACTTCGATCTGATCAGGATCTGCATTCGCTACTTGCCTTCTTCCTGCCGGCAAAATTACCGTCAATTTTTAGCTGCATAAATTTTCTGCCGGTGATTAGGGATGCTGGACCTCTATAGGGATCGCTTTCGACACAGACGTTTCGCGCAAAAACTTGGAACAGCTTTTTACGACATTTAAATCATGGCTTCATTAAACTGCGCTTTTTCTTCGCCTACTTTAGCACTGATGGAAAACAGTATTTCATTTAGTGTCGGGCTCATAATCCGATATATTTAGTTAGGTATAAGGGTAAAAGAAAAGCATTCGAACCCTATACACTCACATGGTCAAAAAACCTATTCTTCCGAATTTCCGCTACACATGTTCCACATTGCGCATAACCGAAAAATATCTAACCCACAGTGTCCCGACAAAAACAATTTTACGGGCTTTAAGTTAAATAAATGCTGTAGCCAACTGAAAAAAGATGCGAGCGCTCTGTTTATCCAAGAAACTATCGGTCGAAGGCTTTATTCTATGTTTGGAGATTACCTTGGATTTTGGGAGCGTACTTAATGAAGTATAAGAATAAAGATTAGTGAAATTTTCTAAATATACATGTATAATGCAAATGTTGGCTCTGTAAGCATCCGAACGATATATGATAAGCAGTAATGGAATTGGATGAAGAGTGAAAAATGACTTTAATTGATTGCATTAAGAATGGGGTCTAGGTTATTTGTGTGTAAAATAAGTCTGGGGTCTAAATCTTCGTACGTAAAAAATACGCAGCTCAATTGAAACTCTTAGTCTGAGGCTGCCTGGACTGAAGCTCCACGTCAACAACCAATCTACCCTGTATAGATGATAGAAAAACAGCTATTCCACAATTCACCAGGTGACCTGATGATGTCACATTGTGGTGAAACCATGGTTGTCAATGAATGTTAATTGTGAAATAGCTGTGTTTCTATTATCTATGCAACGGAGAAATGCCACCCAGAAACGGCAAAAACAGCGTCACCACTCTACGCCTTGAAATGATATCCCTCGCTAAGTATGTAAATAGTTACTTGCTCTAGGTGAAAAAACCGACGACCCCAACCTATTTCTCTCCCCGAGCTTTCACTCGCCAACAGAATCCAACGGATTGAAACGCTCTATTGCGAACGCAGTGGTAGCTAATGCTTAGTTTTATGACTCTTGGTCTCGTGTTTGGGTAAAACTGCGATTCGTCATCATTTTCTCTAGCTCACCATTGGAGAAACTCGATAATTTTCTCAGTCTTTCGAATGAAGAACAAGCGTATCATCCTGTTGTTTGTATAAGTGACCAACTGATGATATACCATCTGAAAATCCATTCATTTCAGCGCATTTGATATCGAATTAAAATTACTACTGTCAATGTAGGAACATGCAATCAAATTTTGGGAGCATTGCCCTTTGAATGATTTGTGGCGCCAAAATTATTCGTTCTTGGGGATTAGTCCAGTCGATTAAGTTTCCTTGCAATGATGCGCATGCCATAAAATATTTTAAAATATGCATCAAATAATTTACATTCTGGATATCTAGTTACTGTAACGTGGGTTATGGATTTAAGAACTTAATTGTTTCTTAAATCCAGAGATTCAGGAAACGATACGCACAAAATGAAAAAAAAAAGAAAATGAAAGATACTCATCATTAAGTAGTTCTGTTCCGAGCCAATTTTTTTAGATTCATTGAGTTAACTAACCGAATAATTTGTCGCATACATTAGGCTCAATTCCATATAGCAGGAAGCTAGTCGGCTAGGCGCAGCTTCCCAACCCAATTTAGTAATCAGTCATTGCATGAGACAGGTATCACAGCGTATCCCTTAACGGCACTACCTTAATAATGACGGGAACTATCTACTTCGCCTTGGCTCTTATATAAATAAATCTACGCAGTCTTTTGTACTTGAGGGCCCAGAGGAACATTTATGCATATAATTTTTACCACTGTTGTTTCTTGGGCAGTTTTCACCCACTTAGTCATATTATCATGATTTGAAGCATTTTCCCTCCATCATCTTTCCAAATAAAACATTAGAAACAAACCGAACGTAAAAAGCGGACGCTTTTCATCTATGTAATTAGTTTTTCTGTACAATATTTGATCCCTGATTTAAGGACGTGGAATTTGTTTTTAAAACAAAGTCAAATTTTATTATTTACATGTGTGATCAAACCAAAAATGAGTGATTCCTACCACAAAATATTTCATCTAAACAAAATCCGCATTACTCGACAACGTAGGGTATTCAAGAGTGCAGTCTTAGTTTCCTCATCGAGATTATGCAAAGTGATGTTACCTAAAACCATAGTGAAGCATTGCCTCTTTAGTTCAGTTCAGTTAATTTTTAGTTTTTCAAAACTTTATTTTCACCTAAACAACCATTTTTGAAGGTATTGCCATCCATGGACTCGGAGAGGCAGTAGTATTGGTCGCTTGGGCTATTGTAAATGTGAAAAAATGAAAGAAAAATTCAAGAAGTCATCAGCTATTAAAAACTGCCCTTTAAAATGTACAGTCAACAAAAGACCCATAAATGTTAAGTGAAAAATCCAGGATAAGCTGAAAAAAGAACCCTTAATATTATTAAAAAACCTTTTCCTAACAGACTTCACGGTCTGTCCACCTGGCCTTGGCAACTCTGACTTCGGGTTGTACGAAGGGTTGGGTAGGGGGTGGGGTTGCCTAGATTAGGTACGCCTGAGCTGAAGGGAAGCTAGTTTCCTGTCCGCCGAAGCTTGATGGCATTTGATACTCCTGCAGCTGCGGAGGGCACTGTGAGTGAGTACGCCATCCGTCGGATGGGACGTTAAGCTGCGGATCCCTTGGGGCCTTTGCTTAAGAGTAGGTTAATGTTGGGTTTCTCTCCACCCTTCAACCTTACCTGTCCATCCCCTATGGCGCAAATTGCCCTAGCTGTCGGTCGCCTCTCCTAAATACTAGAACTAGCTGCATGCTTTTTCTTCTGATTCCTCAGCCCATTAAAATGGACATTTATTGTTGTGTCACGGCTTCATCATAGATTACCACTTAAATCGGTAGTGTATGATCCACGGACAAACAATTACACAGATCTGATCCGAACCTGCAAAGGATGTAATACCCTCAGTGGTACCTTTTTTCCGGAGAACCTTAGGAGAGTAGTAGCAAGGATACAATAATACTAATAAAAGATCTCTGTTGGAGTGAGAGTGAGACTCGATATCCCCATCGCCTAAGGTAGATTTTTTTGTTAGTCACGGGAGAAATATTTCGAGGTTAGAAATGGTGGCTCACTTCAGAGGTTGCTTTTCAATTCGTAACCATTTATAATTCATTAAATCCATTCGTTTATTACAAGATTCCCGAAAGAGTCGGGTAGAAATTTGGAGCAGCAAGGGTGTACGCATTTCATTAAATGCGGAGGGTGACCAGGGAAACGATTCGGAGAGAGACAATCCATCGGAAAAAAGGTTGTAATTTTCAATGATCTAATAAGATACGTATTTTATGTCTTGCGTAGTGTTAGCCAAATAATTTAGGCTATTTGGCCCGTAAACTAGTAATACACACGTGGGAATGATAAATTAAATTTTTACGCTGAGTATAAAATGAAAAATGTTTTTGAACTCTGCTGAACACTATGTATCGGTTCTAACAGGAACGACGTGTTACATGGAGATTTATCTCCACAAAAGACCTATATAATGGTATATTAGATGGGATTCTGATATGTTACGCTGTATACTCTGCTATATTCTTTCCCTTCCATATAATAATGAAAAATTTGCTATTGAAATTTCTTTGGATGAGATGCGGGAATATCCCAAGATAGAAATAATGTAATTACATTTTACCAGAAATTTTCCGAAAAGAAGAAATTAATTTGGTACATTATTTCTATTCCCTGTAAATAAAACTATTATCTTCCATTTATTTTCATGATTAATAATGTAAAACCAATTATAAAATAAAACTTTTCACATCGAAATATGGCCAATGCCTTCATAAAGCAATAAAAACTTCTCCGTTGACATTGATAACATTTTTGAACTGCCACATGCTGACGATTATTGCAAAAGTTTAGTGAGAGAGGCATTTTGCGCAAAATTTTATCCGTTAATGTAAATAAGTTATTTCGATACACTTCCTTAGCAATCACAATTCATATGAGAGTATATTATGAGTGACAAGATTAGTTGGTCATGAAGTGCCTGTCAAGTGATGGATCCTTATGAATATCATGGCATGGGATATCAAGCTCCATTGATGACTGCCACCCGAAAAAATGAAAGAATGAGAAATCCAAGAAAAGGGATTGCCAAAGTCTTGTAGAGTGGTTACCTTGGGGAAATCAAGCTTTCAAAACGTTTGTAAGCACACCCATGTGCATGATTATATCCTTCGATAGCACGGACTGGAAACGTTATGACACGACCCGAGACGATTTGATTTCCGTCAGCGTTCAAGTACTTGATTAAAAATAATTTGTCCGAAATTTTTGCAAGAAAAAACTTCAAAAAACGGCAATTATGAAATCAAAAAAATAAATCAATCTTCGAACTCGCACAATCGATTTCCACTTTCACTGCGAATTCTCGTTATCGCTTTGGTGTATTCCAAAGGTTATCGACACCTTAAAAATTCTAAATGACTCGCGGTGCTCTTCATATATGGAGCTCTAAAGAAAGCTCTATGGCAAAAAAATTTTATTCAAGGTTTTCAAGGAAGGAGTACAAATAGGTGGTAGAAAAAATCATGGAGGATGGTAAAGAGTTAAGTACCATCGGAGAAAAATGGAAAAGGATCAAGAAAGGGTTATCGAAAGCCACAAAAGACACTATTAAAGCCGTTAACGCTAAAAGGACTAGGAAACCATGGATCACGGACGAGATGATTACAGAAATGGATGAGAGGAGAATACAGAAATAGGAAAAATGAAGTACAAAGAATTAAACAATAAATTGAGGTGAGCTACAAATAAAGCAAATGAAGCATGGTGGAAGACGCAGTGCGAGGATATGGAAAGGCTGCAGAGGAAGGGTGAAATAGGTGCGATGCACAGCAAGGTTAAAACACTTTCGGGAAGTAAGAAGGGAAGATCAGTATGCTAACAGTTAGGGATAAGGCGGGTAAAATAATAGTTGCACAGAAAAGGTCCAAGAGAGATGAAGGAATATAATAACTGTATGGTAAAGAACATAGACCAACAATGTTGGAAAAAGAAAAGGAACATGGCGTAGAGGAAGGTAGCATAGGTCCAGGTATATTGGACGATGATAAAGATAGGGCATTAGGGAGATGAAGCGAAATAAGGCCGCGGGGGTGGATAAAATTCCTGCGGAAATACTAAAAGGTTTAGGCAAATGTGGGAGGAAGAGGCTATATGGGCTCATTCGTAGTATATATGAGGAAGGAATCTGGCCGGAAGACTTTGTGAGATCAGTTTTAGTTCCTATTCCGAAAAAGGTAAAGGTTACATCATGTGAGGACTACAGGACAATAAGTTTGATATCCAACGCAGCTAAATTTGTTCTCAGGATCATAAACAAAGGGATAGAGAGTAGGGCAAATGATTACTTAGGGGATGACCAATTTTGGTTTAGGAAGGGGAGACATACGCGTGATGCCATTGCAGTAATGAGGTTATTAATCGAGAGGAATATAGAACACAACCAGGAGGTATTTGCATGTTTCGTAGATTTCGAAAAAGCGTTTGATAAAGTGCATTGAGGAAAACTTATCAATATATTGAAGAAAATAGGAATAGATTGGAGGGAATGGAGGCTAATCCGCAACCTGTACATATCTCAGACTGCTCAGGTGCGAGTGGGGAACGGGGAGTCCAGTTGGGCAGTGTTAGGAAGAGGTGTAAGGCAGGGTTGCCCGTTATCACCATTGCTGTTCAACCTGTATGCAGAGGAAATGATTAAGGAGCCATGGGAAGAACTGGAGGTAGGAATGAAAGTGGGCGGGGAATTCGTAATATCAGTTAGGTTTGCTGATGACCAAGCTTTAGTTTGTCAGTCAGCCAAAGGTTTGCAAGCATTGCTGAGCGAATTGGAAATTCAGTGCGACAGGTATGGGATGAAAATCAATATTAATAAAACAAAGGTTATGCGATTTTCTAGAAAGAAAAAGGCTAAGCTAAACATTAAAATAGGAGGGCAAAAACTAGAGAAGGTAGAACAGTTTACGTATCTCGGTAGTGTTTTGGACCAACACGGTCAAAGAATTAAGGGCGTAAGGAGAAGAATTGCGCTAGGCAAAGAGGCTTTCACAAGGAGGAGGGAGTTGATGACACGGACGTTGAGTAAGGATGTTAAGAAAAGACTCGTAAAAACTTTGATATGGAGCGTAGCTATGTACGGCGCGGAAACGTGGTAATTGAAGCAGGAGGATAGACGTAGACTGGAGGCTTTTGAAATGTGGGTGTGGAGAAGAATGGAGAAGGTGAAATGGACAGAGAAGAAAACAAACGAGGAAGTACTTAGTATGGTGGGCGAAGAGAGGGGTTTGTTGGGAGCAATCATATGGAGGCAGGAAAACTGGCTGAAGGGGGTATTGACCGGCAGCGGGATGTTGAAGACTGTAATGGAGGGTAAAATGTTAGGTAAAAGAGGATAGGGAAGGAACAGGGTAGGGATGTTGGACGGGATGAAGAAGGTACTCAGAGATGAAGAGGGACCTGATGTAGAGTAGGATGTTGTGTTTTGCTAGGAGTCACAAAATGTTTATTTAGGAGCTGTTTCCATCCAAAAACCTACCTTAACCTGTAGATTATCTAATAATAATAATGTACAAAACTTTCTCAGAGGGCCGAGAAGATGTGAAGGACGAAGAGCGTGCCGGACGCCCGAGCACGGCAACAGCAGACGAAAACATTGATTAAGTGAATAAAATAGTATTGGTCAATCGTCGAATAACTGTTATAGAAGTTGCTGACGACCTAAACATATCGATTGGCTCGTGCCATTCGATTTTTACCAATTATTTGGGCATGACACGGGTCGCCGCGAATTTTGTACCAAAATTGCTGAATTTTGAGTGAAGAAAGCAACGCATTAATATTGCTAATGAGGTAATGGAATGACTCTGTCCGCGATGACCCAAATTTGCTCCCGAGGGTCATAACGGGTGACGAATCATGGGTGAAGGTTATGACGTGGAAACTTTCAAACTCCTAAACTTCCCAATGGTAGCTGCAACACAAGTCAAGGCAATAAAAAGTGTACCAAGTTCGGTCGAATGTGAATGTTTTGCTCAGAGATTACTTCGATTGCAGGGGCGTGGTGCATCATGAGTTCTTACCACAGGGTAGAACGGTTAATAAGGAATATTACCTGCAAGTTATGCGCCATTTGCACGAAGCAATCCGCCACAAACGCCCAGATTTGTGGATTGGCTTTTGCGCCATGACAACGCCCCTACTCACACATCGTTGCTTGTGCGCGAGTAATTGGCCAAAAACAATGCACTAATGATGCCGCAGCCACCGTATTCCCGAGAGGCCCCAGTGACTTTTCCTTGTTCCCGAAACTGAGGAGTCCAAGTTTTTTGAAGTGCTTCGAGGATTGGAAAAAACGTTGGTACAAGTGTATAAGATCTAATGGGGATTACTTTGAAGGTAACAAAATAATTTTTCATAAATAAATAAATAATTCTCGGAAAAACACAAAAGTCGCGATACTTTTTTAACAGACCTTGTTATTGCTGCAAACATAAAAGCAAGGACATTCCTGTTTGATATTCTTTGTTAGAAAAAGTTAAACGTTAAATTATTAATATGCTAGTCTGAAGAAATCTCGTATGAAAAAATAAAGGCTCAATGAAGTTGTAGCCCATCATGTGCCTAATTGTGTTTAGTACGAAACAGCGGTGTTCACTAATCTTACATTTGAAAACAAAAACAAAACTTACAAAACATTACAAAACTTGTTGAAAGTGATATCCGTAATTAAGTTAAGAAGGTCTTCCGATGTTTAAGCCAATTTCGCCCCTTGAATTTAGCTCTCAGTGCATTTTAAAGTCTGGCGAGATTGCAAACCGTCTCCTTGGTGGTGATCAATACGTAGCGTTTATTGTGCAAGAGCCGATGCATTTCATCCAGTGACGAATAAAGCACTTTAAAAATATTATAATAATAGCAATAAAATATTAATTATTTTATAAACTAGGCTAACTAGATAATGATGAAATTCTATGATGGATATAATATTCACAACTCTATGAAAATGAAAGGCTTATTTCACCCACCTTATAAAGTTTCGTTTTAGGGAGTTCAATGAATCAATCTCTGACAGACCGATGAATTTATTGAGATGAGGATTGATAACGTGAGTGAATTTGGGGAGACGAGATATAATTCCTCTTAAAACGCAGATCTCCCTACGGTGGTGATATAAGTGCATTTGCATTATAATTTTAAAGCTGTCCCGATTAGAAAGAAGCTACATCGGAGTAAGGTAGATTCCAAATAAAAAGTTTACTCACAAAGTACACTTTCCTAGTCGACATACTATATACAAAGCCACTTTTCCTCCGAAACCTTTTACTTTGTCTATTTACTACTTTTCTCTCCCATGAGAACATTTTAAGGAAGAATGATTACTCAAATGGTAAGACGATCGTCAAGAGACACGCAAGAACAGCTGAATTTTGCTGTTTAGGCAGAAAGATAATATGCAATTCAATGAGACCTACGTATACTTGCGATAGGCATAATAGTTGAATGTCATTCAGCGTCATTCCTAACTCCCATGACCCCTCATGGGAGTTGGCCGCAGGATTGTGCTACAGCTATGCATAAAATAGCAGGTTGTTTATCGCCTGATTACTGCGACCTTTATCATATGGTCACGGTAAATATGTGGTCCCTGACCTACTTCTCATCTACCGAGGCATAAACCTCCGACAAAGCTTCTTTGTCGGCATGTAACGAAAGAACCCCTCATTGCGGCTACCCAAGCCCTTCCCCGAAACTCGAGAGTAAAGAGAACAAGATGAGTCAGCTGGCCAAAAGTGTTCTTCTGAAAGCAAACACAGGAGAAATACTTCAACTCATCGAGTGTTGCCTTTCTAAGTGTTAGCATTCAAGGAACAGCCGATGTCGAGAGTATGCGTCAATGAGACTTAAAAACTCCTTTCACCGCTCGGTGGCGAGTCATTATGCAAAATAACCCTGAGGCTTCCCCCACTATGCTCGCGGAATAGGAATCCTGCGCGGGAGCTGGACCCGGAGGACTGATGTTCACGCCTCCCGGGGTCCAAGGTTGGTACTCGGACTGCACGATTGAGCACACCATGTCTCGCGAGGATCGGCAATGCGCAGCTATATTGTGGCGTTTTCATCTCTGCCTTCTATCAAATCTCTCGCCTCGTGTCGCTTTAGGGAGCAGCATTGATTGATTTATCCGAAGAGTACTTAACTACGGAGCAGAGGGTCTAAGACTCAAAAATCCGGCTGACACCACTTGGCACCCGCAACTTCATCCAAATTCCGTGATTTACCGACCGCCGGGGGCGAGATTATGGTTCACCATGTCGCGCGCGCGTTTTCGCTACCGTTATGAATAAGGAATACTCTGTCGTGTTCTTCAAATTTAGCATTCGCGGCTCCTGACGCCAACATGAATTATTGGTAATGGGTCGCAGGATCCACCATCGTCAAATGATTTGAGGAGGAAAAGTACACTCGTGGCCATGTCTCTCTTACCCCGATGTGCGAAGTTCACAGGCCGTAGAGCTTGGATCTACGGCCTGTCAGCTCTCTCCTCACCTCGCAAACCAACCACCGCTTCTTTTTTACTGCGGTGGAAATTTAGGTGAGAATGATAACACCTGAACGCATGTAATCGGGGTAAAGTGATCACGATACCATGTATTTTAAGATAACATTTTTATCAGTCACGAAATTGCAAGTATTGTTACAACTTGTATTTAGGGGTTATTATTTTATTTTTTATCAAGATACTATCAAAGCCAGTGACTATTTTATACCGGCTAGTATAAACCTCAATGATCATAATTTCAAATACTCGGGCTTTGTAATCATGGTATTTTTATTGACGTATTTTATCCTTTATTTAATGAAGTTATCTCGGGTCTTCCACCGGGTCAGAGGTTCCGCAGGCCAATATGGAACCCCTACCGGAGAAAAGGACCCGAGACCCGAGAAAACTTCATGAAGCAAATACGCCGGGAAAAAACCAGATCTTACTATTTTATCCTTTGATGTAAATTTTATGTGGACACAGACAAATACCGTTAAATTGCCAAGCATCGCCTAAAAAGGTAAAGCCTGATCCTGTTCACAAAAAGAAACCCTCTTTAACTCTCAATACTTTTTACTTCCCTTCATTTCATCAAACATGCCTATGTTTTCCTCCCGCTACCTCTCGTGCCTGAAGTTCTCTCTTCCATCTGTCTTCAACAATCCACTGGCAATCGGAACGTTCTGAATTCGCTTTTATTGACACCTTTGGATCTCCACAGCAACTCTCTCCCTTCCCTCGCCAAACCTGGCATTTCTTGGTTTCTCTTGGTACCTTTACGTTGGAAAACACGGGTGACAATGGGCAGTGCCGTGTTAAGCCCCTAACACTCTCAATCCCAAATCTCGATCCGCCACACACGCACCTCCACAACTATCTCCCACACTCGTGAAATAAACGATATTCATATTCATCTAAAGTAGGATTAAATTAAATACTACCGGACTTGGTGCCCAGCTAGACTTTTTGGGGACTTGCAACGTTCGGGAGATTTCCTCGGCTCTCTCCACATTTTCGGAACATTACAATATCTATCGCCGCAACGTATGTAGATTTTTCCAGGCAAATTATTATTTTCATTATTACATTTTCCCACCTAATTGAATGTTCCAAAAGTATGTCTGGCGAGAAAGTTAATGGCAAAGAAATCAGAGTATGTAAAAACTGATAAAAGTGAAAGTAGAGAAGATACTTCATATAAATGTAAAAATGCGGAATGAATGAACTCTAAAAGAATATGCTGGACTCGAATCCGGCGGAAGGTGATAAATGCGTCACAGAATTAAGTGAGAGTGATGGGTGGGAACATTTGAAAGGAATGGACGCTCAATGCGGACCGTGCATGCAGGAAACGTATGAGTGGAAGAATGAAAGATGGTTGGTGGAATGAAGAAGAGAAAGATTCCGTGAATACCAAGAAATGTTTGGATGAGAAAACGATATTTGCGGCTAAAGGTGATGAAACTAGATGGATAGATTGTAACGTGAACAAATAGAAAGAGAGAAAATACAAAAAATATAGAAAAAGTAGCACGATTGGAAAAAATATAAACAGCAGAAATAGGAAGAAAATACAGATTGTCTTCGAAGGAAATTAAAAGCTATTTTTGACATGAGTAAAGAGGGCAGAGCAAAGAGAATGCAAAGGAAGGATTTTGCCATTAACAATAATTTTATTTATTTATTATGCATTAGCCTGAAAACAGCACTTCGGCCTTTCCATTGGACTATGAGCCATGATATAGCAATTTGACAATTACATACACCGATTCTTTGGGTGAAGGAAACCCCACCTGAGAGGGAATCGAGCCCGTGACCTCAGGGTTTGAAGGCGAGGGCGTAACCCCGCCGCCACCGGAATAGTGGATTAATTAATACCAAGTTAAACTAATTGTGAGAGCTTAAATAATAGAGAAAGGGAAAATAGAAGGTAGCCAAAGTCAGTCGATTGTATAAACGCCCAGGGGAGTTTATATCAAATAATAAATTAAACTGAAGATTAAACTGAATAAATTAAACTGAAGATTTAAAACCTGCATGCATTTTAAAAATAGGAATAGATTCAGGGATGGAACATATATGAAGGGAATGAATACAGGAGTATGAAAGCGGTTACTTCTTCTGATTTGGTTTTGGGAATGGCTTGAATTTGCTGGCAAAATTTAGATCTTTTAACTGATGGAAAGAATGCAAGAATTGCACCTCCGTGTTGGGGAAAATCGAGGTAATAGATGAAATGTGATAACCATAGAGGTTTTAGCTTATTAGACATACCAAGGAAAGTGTTTGGTTAAGTGTCTCTTGAAGAGTACGGAAGAAACTTAGGGCAGTATTCGGTGTGTTCATTGTGTCCTTGTACCCGGTGAAAGATATGTGGATGTGTCTCCTTGCACTTCAGCAAGTACCGAAGAAACGTTTTGACGTTGGAAGGAAAATTGACTTTACATTTATCGAGTTGTAGAAGGTACATGACAGGGTGAATTGAGGAAAGTTATCGAAGGTTTCGAGAGAATATGTAGTCAGTCTGCAGTTATTGAATACTGTAAAACCAATGAAAGGTACGATATGTTTTCACTCTTACAAGCCATAAAGCGTATTTAAAAAATTACCGTGTATATTTGGAATATGTAGTATTTATCATAACAAAAATAATGTAAAATAATAAATATTATTTTCCTCTAGAAGCGGAGGGAAGTTAAATTTTGGAAACAATATTTATACTAAGTAATGATCAGAATTACTGTAGATTGAGGTGAATAAGATGAAGAAGGAATCATAAAGAAATGGAGTAAAAATTAAAGTTAAATCCAAAACAAGTGAGTTTCACGTAAAAAATTTATAATCACCCTTTTCACACCATTTATTTATTAGCTTTATAATTAATTTAGGTACAATGGTGCTCATTTACGCGAACCGTTCAATATACGAATGTTTCGAGATACCAACTTTTTTCAACTTCAGCTTTGGCTCATAGACACGAGTTAACTCTAGAGATTCGAACACGCTGCAGTTTCTAATGTAGCGTACCACATACTACTTAGTGCGAGCAACGATATACGTTATTGGCATCTGTTCGAAGGCGCGTACTGCCAATGATTCCGCTGTAATATGCATGCCCCGTTGCACACTTCACTGTTCGCAGCGCCGTATTGGCATTTTGTATGTAATTAATTTACGGCGAACGCGTAACGTATTCACTGTTGTTTTTAATATTCCTTAAACAAAAAATGCACTTCTTCAGGTTTGCAGACGGATCATCCACAGTATTTTCTAGTCATCAACTGAACACCTTTTCAATAAGTTAAAGTAATATTTTAGAAAATATTTTTCGCATAAAAAACAAAATATTTTGTTGCTGTGAATTTTCTATTTCATATTAAGCACATTTGTAAAATCATAATTTTTTACTTTTCCCCGCAGTCTTTATTGGAACAGATTCCTAGATTTTCCATTAGATAATTATTAAATTGTATTTCGAGTTAAAAACCAAGAAAAAACGTTAACGTTGTAGTACCAATGTATTATTAACCATTAGTGAACTTTAAGAAAGCATATATTCACCTTATTGTCTGCTGCAAAACTTTCTCAGGTAAGGGAGTCAAATGATCGAAGTCAAAAGCTCTGGAAGGAACTCCTGAATACTTTTGGAAGCCTCTCCACTTTCACTTAAATATGCTAATCTCCTCCTACATTTACATTTCTACTCATTGACCATAACCCGCTTGAAATAGACAAACGCCATTCACTCTTGTGAGTGCGTATGCCTGTATACACGCGCACTCATACAAATATATTCACGTTTATCACAGACATTCTAAAATTTTAAAACCTTGTTCATTTCACAATGACAGTATTAATATTTACGTAATTTTCTGGAGTCTTAAGTGATAATTTTCTCACCCTTTCATAATGTTACATTTACATAAAACGAAATAATAATTTATGTAAATACTAATACGAACGACAAAATACTATCTCCATGCCTATAAAGAGCGTTAACTCAGGGAATGCTTCACTGGAGACACATTCGTATTTTTGACATCTCCAACGCAACCTTTGATGCCGTCGTTTTAAAGCATATTCCCAAAGACATCATCGCCCATCACGGAAGAGGAGCCACCAACCCGAAGCGAAGGTGAGGATCCGTGACAGTGAGAATGGAATTGTGGAAACAGCGATTCGTGAAATATTCAGATTGGGAAAATATCTACTAGCCCGTCATCATTGGCGCGAAAGAATGAGATTTGATTTCAAAAGATAAATGCAAATGGTTATAATTAAAATAATTTTTTGGGGAGGAAGTGGCGTGTTTTTCTTCCGTTCTCCTTGGCCGGCCACTCCACTCCGCTCGGCCGAGATGGGGAGGGAAGCCGAGGCGAAACGCTCGCGGAAGTGTTCACCTCTACACATTTGCTCACGCAAACACATCTCTCCTTAACGCAGCTGTTCCTGAGGAGTTTCTCCGACGCCCTCCGCTATGAGTACCAAGGGACGGGCATCACCGTCCAACACCTCTCCCCGCTCTTCGTCAACACAAAGATGAACGACTTCAGCCATCGCTTGCGGAGGTCCACCGTCTTCGTCCCGGACGCTGCAACCTATGCCAAGAGCGCCGTCAATACCCTCGGCCTCTGCGACCACTCGACGGGCTACTGGCTGCACGGGATACAGGTAAGGGTAGTGTGAGAGCGGCGGTAGTGATGCAGGTCGGGGAGGAACGTCCCCCTTGCAGGGCCGTGTCTCGAATCTTTCGAGACGCACGCGATGGATGATGGGTTGGGCGCGGCGAGTGTGGACCGCTCGTCGGCTAGACTGCCCCTGGCAACATATTTTTGCAGAGTATCAGGGAGACTAAGAGTGAAATAGAAACTTAAACGAGTGTTTTCCACGTACCCACGACCCAATTCTCTTGGACTGGCAACGTCCTCGAGTGTTGTTCCCCAAGTAATTCTTCCAGACTCATGCAGAGCCTTGCGATAAGGTGTAGGTGGCTAGTAAATTAGGGGAAGCAAACGCTAATAGACTGAGGTATCAATAGATTTTCATCAAAAAATTGCCTTAACTGTTTGTGCATAGAAAGGAACCCTAAAATATAATGCACAAATTTTTTACGCCAGATTTGCTGCACACAATGCGTTTGCAGTACGATTTTTATTATTTGAATTTCCCCACGGCTCCGATTTCAGCAGAGCAGATTTCTTAGTCAAATTGAAATGTATGATATGGAGATTTTGGAATGTTGTAAAATATAAGAGGATAACCTTCCAGGGTAAAACCATCCATACAATATCTGCCACGAGGTTGGTGAAGGCAAGTGAAATTCACGCATTCGTGGAAGGGGATGGGGAGTTACTTTCCCTGCGCCATCAATATGTTTTTAACTTTCTAGCAACGAGATAAAAAGACCAATTGGATTTAAGATCACCAGAGAACCTTCGGTCAGAGGACCAAACCCTTTTCCACTAGGCCACCACACCCCGTGATTAATACGAGGCTCAAACGAGCTCAAATATCAGAGCTACATAATAACCCAACTTATGCATTTACGAAACGAAAGATGTAGGATTTCATGCTCAAAATTAGTTTTTATACAAGGCATTATATTGAATATGCAGTAGCCGATTAAAATAAGTTTTCCCAGCATGATTCTGAAGTAACTGATTCAGAAATTCCTGGAAATAAAGAGAAAGTGGGATATTATTTTACTGTTTCATATTTGTTCGAATTTTTCTCATTTTTTCTAGCTACACTATCCTTACACCATTACTGCTCAAAGAAAATTTCACCTTTTGTATAGAGTTAAATGCATACGTTTCTTTAATAAAATTTGCCCTCCTCCCAATCTTTGTCATTATAAATTCAACTATTTCATACATAAAATGGTGATCCTAATAATTAAATAATATATTAATAATAATATCACAATTTTAATAAAAATGATCTTTGGGTAGCTTACATGCAGCATTTTATATTAAATTGCCATACAGCTATATTTGTATTTTTTTACATCGCACTGATACCGTCGGATAATGTTCTTTGGTTACACATTAAGGTTATGCTTTTATCTGTCCATAAAAAAGCATCATTGGGTGGCAAGTGCTTCAGTATTTCGAAAGCTTTGAATCTAGACGGCCCACCTATTAATGATTTTCCGATACCCGCTTGCTCGCTGTGCCAAGAGCGTTTGAAATTCTAGACTCACTCCATTGTTTGGAAAATATGGATTCCTTTCATTAAAAATATACTAATAGTGAGACCGATATTTTGTCCTCTCGTCTTCCTATGGAAAAACTGAAGGTGTCCATCGAATTCTAAGAGTGAAAAGACCTCATTCATCGGTCTCTTGTTAAAGCTACCAAATTGACACATTTATAGACTGGGAATATTAGTGGTGCCTTGCTGCGGGAACTTGTAAGCAGCATTTTATAAAATAATTTTTGTTAACTTCTGCTAGATTAGGTTTCGCTTCATGTAGGCGAAGGAACGTGTTGTAAGATTAAATGGTCTGTGGAATAGTCCGAGTGCTCTTTTTCAATGGGCATATGCTTTGCTGCTGTATTAAATAACTTAATGAGAGGTACGGCAATTTGATAATTTATACCCCGGTTTTAAAACTGTAATTCATATAAATAAATAGTTAAATAAAACAATTTCTGGCGTCACTTGGTGGAAAATCTTCATATTGAAATAGACAATAAAAAATGGCTTGGCTTTTCCACATGGAAATTTTTTTAAATTTACAGCCTAGGTTTCGTTATGGTATACCATCATCAGGTATAAATACAGGCCAAACACAGCATATGACGGAGGGGAAGAGGAGGGAGGGAGGGAAACAAGGATTGGTTGAGGTAGGGATTAATCCAATGTAGGCCTTTGACAAAGCAAAACCTTTTTCAACACTGCATTAATTCCTTCTCCCAGTCTGCTAATTTATCAATATTACCAATCCTCCTCATCAGCCCTCTCTTCCTACCTCAACCAATCCCTGCTTTCCTCCCTCCCTCCTCTTCCCCTCCGTCCAGAGCTACATATACTGTGTTCGACTTGTATTTTTACCTGATGATGTCAGACCATAACGAAACCTAGGTGGTAAATAAAAAAAATTTCTATCTGGAAAAACCATGTTGTTTATTGTCAATTTCAATAAATAAATTGTATAAATATATGTTCTTTAATCGTTTCGTATCCCATTCTTTGTGTTCTATTATCACAAAATAACTACTATTTTAAATGCTCATGCATACAATAAATATTAGTATAAACCAAGTAAAATCTATTTAAACGATAGGACCATAAGAAACTAAGAATAAGCTGTAGATATTTGCCATGCTCTAGTACACAGATACACTGGCATCGTAATATTTAAGGCTATACTGTAAAAAGTAAATGCGCCTGCGGGGATGAGTCATTACGGACGACTCTTATCTTAGACACATGTTTATTCATACATGCTTCTCTCCATTCAAAATTTAGCATCATGGAATTGAGCATGAATAATTATCATTTTTGCATTCCTTTGCAAATGGTGGTAGAAACGAGTAAAATATTTTGGTAGAAACAATAAACTGGATTTATAATTTAAATTATTTGTATGTAAGTAAACACTTAGTAAGTATGAAAATGAATATCTTCAAAATTCACCGATTTGCTATAGGGCAACGAGACTGGGAACACAATAAAAATAAAAGCGAGGCATTTTTTGTAGCACCGCTGAGACCTTTCAAAACGATACATTTTTTGTGGCACCGTTGAGGCCGATGAAAATGTGGCTTGCAACACATTGATTTGATAGTGACGCAGAATCACACGCTGGTGTGAACAAGTGGTTAAAATTTAAGGCAGCAGAGTTCTTCCGAGACGGAATTGAAAAGGTTGTGCATGGTGATGATACATAACTCAATTTGAATGGTGTCTATGAAAACAATAGTTTAAGAATAAGTCTTTGTAATGTATCCAATAAAACTTTGTCATGTCTCTAGGTTAATATTTTATTTCAAAACGTAAGTTACTTTCTGGGCAGCCTTCGTACAAAACCAAAAGCAAGCATACAGCCTCGTGAGTAACGTGCTCGATGAATTTCTTTAATTTTTGGGTTCATTTTCTGTACTGATCATGGGAATTGTGCGCTATGCAGTTGTAATGACCGAAATACCTGAAGAAAACCTCTAATCAAATTATATAATAATTTCATTGCCGAAGGAACCTGTGAATTCAAGGATAGAGATATTGACTATAAGATCGCTCGTGATAATCCAGCGAAGTCTGTAGGAAGCTTGTTCTTAGGTTCCCAGTCCCCATAAAACGTCGCCTTTTTCTCATAACAAGGACTTCATGGGAAGTGACTGGTAGCAAGATTAAAAGAGGAAAAAAACTGCAACTCGGAATGTATGAACTGCACGCTCCATCGGGCTCTTAATAAGTCAACCCTCGGCTTTATTACTGAGGTGTTGTTGAAACAGATTTGTTATAAATGCCTTTCTTCAGATTTACATATGATAATTTATAAAAAACTATCAAATCTCAAAAGAATTTTAATAAATGATGAATATTTTAGGATTGTTGAGCGGTGGTAACGTAGCCGTTTCCAAATTTTGTACAAGAATTACAATTGAAAGGGTCACGGTAGGTAACACTCTAAAGGAGATAACTTCAGGCGTCACTTTGTGGACGCCTGAAGACCTGAAGATGACGCTGAGCGTCGAAACCTAGGTCGTGAATAAATATTTTATGTGGAAAAACCAAGTGTTTCTTTTGCAATAGGTAACACTCTGTTCCTACTGTCCCACCAATTTTCCTCTATCATAGACATACTGATGATATTGTTTTTGCAAATTTGACCAAGTAATAGCTCTAGCTCATCCATTAACCAAATATTATGGTATGCTTTCTGTTAACGAATATATTTAAAGAGCACTCAGTATGCAAGAACATGTTCTCTAGAGTAGTCTGTTTTTCTCGACTCCACCCCTTGCTTTGCCTCCTATTATATTGTGTGCTACATTTTTTTATGTCCTCTCCTGTGATTTTGTTATTTCAAGGACGTGCATCTCTGTATAACCCTGTATCTTCATTGTTTGCCACCCTCCTAATTAACCATAATTATCGTGAGTTAGAATGAATCTTCTGGAAATGCGTTTCAAGATTATTGTTTCTTTGACTGTACCTACTTTTTTTTTCTTGTGCCATTACATTCCTTCCAATTTTCTTAGCTCGAACTAACATTCTTTCTTCTGAATTAAGCGCTCTAACCGTTATTAGCACTCAACCCAGGACGTTCGGAGACTCCAACTACGAGCTTTACATAACTGACTAACTTTACTAGGGGTGCTACTTCACGGTAGGAGTATAGCATCTCCAACGGAGAATAAGTCAACGAGTGGGAGATGGCGAACCATATTTACTGTTTATTGTGAGCTTCCACGCTTTCAAGCGAATGATATCAGCCTCGCAGCACTCGAACGGACGCAAAACTGATAGCGGTAATTGGGCACTAATTTTAAGTATTTTTTGCTGTTGGTAGCACTTGCGAGAAGACGCATTATTTTATCGTTGCCTTCCGCGTGGGTTTATAGACTCAAATGGGGGCGAATTGAGAGAGTAAGCGAGGTGCTCGACCGGTGTACTTAGCATCTTCGATGGAGAGGCATCGACGCAACGGTGACTCGGCATTCCATCCTAGCAAGGTACTCGACCGCGCAAATAGAGCCAGAGGTGTCGAGAGATAAACTCGAGACAATGGAGTCACCAGGGTTTCGCCATCGTCAAAAAGCAGAAGAGAAAGGGAATGTTTTCTCTCCCTCACCTTTGACTGAGAGAGCGAAAGGGGACGTGCAAAGAACGGAACTCTCGCTGTGAACCAAACTAACGTGGCCACTGATCGGATTGTTGTGAAAAGTTCCATCAAGAAAAAAGGTGCACAATTGCAGGAGTTGGCTGCTCGTGAAACTGTTTCGATATGTACGCCGAGTAAAGAGGAGTTGAGCCCCATATGAAACTGCCGAAAACATAAAAACAGTTATGTACGATTACTTCCACCCCATTTCATTTTCCACCGTCAAGAGTTGGCCTAATTCCTCAGGTTTGAGTGGCTTGTTGAGCACCCGCATTGACCCACATTTTCTTATCAAACTTAAGTCTTTCCACGGGTAGTTACTCAAGTAATTGACTCAGTCAAGTATTTAGAGAATTTCACCTTCTTTGATTAAAAAAATGGCTGGGATGAGTAAAAAAAACCGAATATTAATTTGAGTACATTCCCGTGCATGTGTTAGGCGAGCAATATTATTTTACTCTTATAAAGATATTTTATTCATTCAGGACAAGGAAAAATACTTTAAAGTAGCATATATCTATGCTTATCAGTGGTTTTATTTCTTTTGGATTATTATTGTTCAGCAAATTCTAAGACGGCTTTTCGGTGATAATTTAGTGTAAAGGAGCCAAATCCTTCGGGATTATTCAGAGAGAAACCCTTAGTTTAATATTCTTCGAAAGTAAAATATATTCACCAACAGTAAATTCCATTATTCAGGATTATTTCAGGCAAGAAGATAAAGACAATGGAGCAGACGCAAAGAGTGAGTGACCTTTGCTACTCCGTCTTACTAATTTGGCTTGAAATTCCAATTTAGTAGGGACAGAAATCAATGTCTGCTTGGAATTGTTCAGTTAAATTCATGCGAAAAGATATTTATGCATTTCACGTGAAAACAATACAATTGGTAGGCATTTGCTTATTTTTTGCGCATATTTTGAGGAATTTGGAATATCTCAAATATTATTGACTACAGTTCGTCCAATTAAGAACTTTTCGCCTTTCCCCTCTTCCGTGAAATGTTTTTGCTCTACTTAATGGGTAATTTTGTAAAAGGCGATTGCTCTCCACATTATCAATACTACCTTGTGGTCTTCTCCTAGGTAGCGGATAGCTCAACTATTTTGTTATTCAACGGAGTAATTTAGAATTAATTTCAACTGCCCGGCAACTCTTGTATACGTCGAGTGATATTTAAAGAGATAAGACAATGATGCACCCATAATTCAAAACTAATTGATTTAAGTTGGATTCTACTATACCGTATAAGTTATGCAGGGTGAAACAGAATGGACTCCCTAGTTTTAAAAAATCACTGAAGAGCGCACACGTATATTAGCGGAGTGGGAGTAGTGGCGTTAGCTGGGGGAAACAACGCCATTTTTAGTAGTTATAATGCAGTAGTCTGGTGAGAATCGAGGCTTGTCGTAGAAACGTTCTTTAAAAACAATGATAGTGTAGTGGCAAGAGGGCTTTTCGTAGACGGTTTGGTTTGACTCGCCATGACAGGGTTCCTGATGCTAAAACCATTAGGAAATGGATTGATAGTGTACGGGCGGCAGGATCTGCACTTCCTACAAAACCAGGTGGGCGATCTAGAAGTATGCGGACACCTGAAAATATCGTGGCAGTGAGAGGGTCTATTGAACTATCTCCATCGTGCTCTGCGCTGGAACATACTGCTGCTCTTGGAATATCGCCCAGAACGGTAAGGCGAATTTTACGCTCTGACCTTCACTTACACCCCTACAAGACGATCGTTGTTCAAGAATTGATTTCAGAAAACTGAGTGAAACGTACAGATGCTTGCAATATAATCTTAACCTCTGCGCAGCCCGACAATATTCTGTGGTCTAGCGATGAAGCACATTTTCACCTCTCCGGCTCAGTAAATAAGCAACATTTTCGTTACTGGGCGACTGACAACCCTTGAAAACTTCACCCAAGACCACTCCATAGCCCCAAAGTGACAGTTTGGTGCGCTGTCTAGGCATTATTGGGACTTATTTTTTAAATCTCCAGGTTTAACTGCTATTGTGAACTCATTACACTATTGTGGGATGATGGAGAACCTTTTACACCCCAAAATGGAGGAGTATGGTGAGGGATATGACACGGAAGCATTTTGGTTTCAACAGGATGGTGATGGCTCATACCGCGTGTCGTTCACGCCTAATCCTGCACGAACAATTTCCCGGCCGCCTGGTTGCAACATGGGCAGTTAAAATATAAAAAGTGTTTGAATATTTTTAAACCTAATAGAATCATGTAATTAGCTAGCTGAGAGCAAATTTTATAGCTTTCTAAAAATAATATGTTATCAAGGAAGCATGCCAATGAATAATTATTATTCCAGCAGGAACCTTTAGAGTAACAACAGAGAAAAAATCATTGGCAATACATTCATCTCTCTGGCAATCGAAAATTGGAAGTTTCGGAAATCCATGTTATGAGGGACTGCATCTCTAGAATTTTTGTTAGAATGTGTGCTCGGGAAAAATTAAAATACGAAAATTGAAGAGAATGATTGAAAAATATATCAATAGATTCTAGCCCTAACCGTCTACAGTCGGAAAATAATATTTATATTGTGAAAACGAGAAGAAACAGTTAAATCGGTGACGTTCATGAATTTTTTCGTTGATTTTCACGGTCAGTTCATTTTTCGCAAGGCTAGGCCGACCACTGCGGTCCTCGTCTTGAACATTTTTGCGGCCATTTTTAAACTGCATTCACCACAGCCTCACTCCGCCTTCACCCATTAATCCGTCACCATGCCCTCTACATAGTTGGCTATGAATTTCAATCGGTTTGTGATTTTTTGCCAGTAAAAACGTAATCACAGAACCAAATCACAGATCGCATTTCACAACTCGCGGGATATTCTATTAGAGCGCACGTTTTAAATGCTCACAGTGAGCAAAGTAGAGGACTCACAGCCTGCAGACCACCACAGCAGGATGCGTACTCAGTGCAGGTACTTTTGGACACCAAGATGGTGGCTCTAGCCCTGTCCACCTCGGCCGAAGCGTAAGTCACTTTCTGGACAGATATTTTAGAAAGTAATTTTGAGCATGAAATGAGAATCAGAAGATTCAAAGGGCTTAAACAATTAAAGGGAGACTAAGTTGCCTACATTTTAGCACGCATTATTTAATATTAACCTTTTCCTGTGTTGTTATATTATGAGTTATGTTTTTTCATGAAAACCCATAGCAAAAACAATGCGTTAAACCATGGAATTTTGGTTTGACACTTTTTATACTCGGCAAAACGTGTGATTATTATTTAGATTATTTAGCTTTGACTATCGAAACATGGGGATGCGCAAGTTATCACTCACTCTGCTCTCACCCTACGTCCTTTAAAAATAGACAAATCAGGGAAACTCATCAAGAAACTATTCCAGTCTATCAGAAGTAATTGATGTGTCTGATCAGCAGGGCCTTGGTCGTAGAGAAAGCACCAATGTGCTATGTGGGTTTAGCTTTCACATTAGTTAAACCTCATTTTGGGTAGCCCTAGATCGTTTGGAACTCGGTGCAGAAAGATTTCCTTGGAAACAAAATGCGAAGGATAACCCTAGTAAGACGAATTATTAAGAAATGTTAGGAAAGGGCGGAAAATGTTACAGGATTATTGGAAGACCCATGACGGTAGCCACTTAACGATTCCCGGGATAAATAAAAAGCATATGATTTCAATGAGTAAGCGTTAATATCTTTACTCTAGATTCACCTGAGTATGGAATCGACGAATCTTACGATTTAATGACAACACTGAAGTTTAATTTTTACCCAAATTATATCAAAAACCACTTAGAGAACTTCTTTTCCATCGAAAAAATCTTTCCCGTCACGGCAATCTATACTTATGGAATACTTTTCTCACGCACACTTAATAATCCCTACAAAATTAACATGGTGAACAACTAGTGAGGCTCCTGGTACAAAACGAAATAAATACCTCTCTTTCTATTACATTTAGTAATAAAAACTCAATATTTCGTTATGTGAGCACTCCCCGTCTTTCACCTCCGTATTTTAGTTGTGAGAGTGATTTCAATTATTGCTTTCAGGACCCCATAGTCTGAGTTCTTTGGGTGCCTCCCAATGCCTAGGTACCCTGGGCGCTCCCATTTTTTAGATAACCCCGAAGGTCTAAATGCTTTCATTTTCCCTCCAAGGAACAAATCTTTCCACTGAACAACCTCCTTCGAAAATACAGATTTTTTTGTTTTTAGGAATCAAATTTTATTTCAGCTTTTTATGGCGTTTGACTAATTCCAGGTTCACAGTGTTTCTTCATTTTCACCTTAATTATTTATTTCCTTTGAATTTTAATGTCCTGAGTACAAAAATATTCTCTACTGAAATGGTTATATTTCATGGTAATACGTGTAGGAAAAGGTTCAAGCCAATGAAGCAGGCTCTCCGGGACGAAAATTTGGGGAAAAATCTTCTCAGTAACCACATCGATAATCTTTCCTCTCCCTCGCCTCTTAATTCGCAAGAAATCTCTTTTCTTTCTTAAAAAAGGGTAGGCTACATTTTGGTCATCAATCAAGTGACAACCGCTCTCGGCCTGACTCGCAATCACCAAAATAATCGCAAAACCCAGTTCTAAGTTTCGGTGTGTCTGAGAAATTGAATTATTTACCATAATAACTACAAATGGTGAACTGATAACTAATTTATTCATTCAATTATGAGCTTAGAGTTAATATTTGTTCTTTCCACTTCCAACGCCGCTATCGCTGAGTATCAAATGAGAGTGGGCAGAAAATAACAATAGACAACAAATAATTCATATTATTTTCAGCTGTATATATATATACATATATATATATATATATATATATATATATATATATATATATATATATATATATATATATATATATATATATATATCCCTACAGGAGCACTCGAAAAATTAATTCTGCCATTTATTTAAAAATTAAGTCTTGGAAATACGTCGATGGAAAAACCATTATTCAGTGATCTACCAACTGCGTTTAGCGTGGTTAACGTTCGATTATTTTCATTCACTATCTATTGCCTTCACAATATATAAGGGGTTGACTTAAAAGAATGGATGCGTGTGGTCCAACCAAGAGAGAAAAGCAATGGTTGGAATTAAAATAGGTTGGCGCAGTGTTCAAACGCTTTTGAGTTAGCGCGTCGAATCACGCCAAACGCTCCTCACTCCGTCTGCTGAACTAAGGATCTCGTCTTTAACCGTTCTTCTTTCTCTGTTTTCTCATTTCTCCTTTCCCACTACACCTTCCTTCTTTTTTCTCCTAATTCTTCCATCATCCCTAGAAAGGAGATCTGCTGATCCCCTCCCTAAGGACCAATCGCATTTCACACAAGCCCTTTTACAATTTAAATGTAAGAACGCCATGAGGTTGAAATTTTTGACACATAGAGATTTGGGAGAAGAGCAGAGTACAAATGAAGGTTTCCCATTGGTTTCTCCCTCCTCCATCCGGTAGGGGCCCGTTTTTGAATGAATATTTGAAAACCTCGCAAATGAAAAGGCGTAAAGTCGAGTTATCACGAAGCGATCAGAGAACCTAAAGAGAAATATTTCCTGGGAATCCCGCCTACCACGCACTGGCGGGCGAGCTCCGTTGTCGATTACCGCCAAAACTACTACAGCGGCCAATTTACGAACGAAGTGAATCCTTTCACATTGCCTTACTTCCGGGAAGCCTGACTTGAAAGCAACCTCGCCTCGTCATTATTTTAAAAAGTATCATCAAATATATATATATATATATATATATATATATATATATATATATATATATATATATATATATACATATACATACATATATATATATATACTCACATACACACACACACACACACATATATATATATATATATATATATATATATATATATATATATATATATATATACTTTTCCAATTTTTCTGCAATATTCTCATTAGTTTTTCCCAATTCGCTCTATCAAACGTCTTTCCGAAATCTGCGAAACAGGCAAATACGTCCTGACAGTATCATATATTCCTGTCGATTAGTGATCTCATTACCACAATGGCATCGCGCGTGCCTGTCCCCTTCCTGAACCCAAACTGATCATCCCCGAAGTAATCATTTGTCCTACTCTCTATCCTTATGTTGATGATCCTGAGAACAACTTCAGCCGCGTGGGATATCAAACATTGTTTTGTAGTCCTCACATGATGTAGCCTTTAACTTTTTCGGAATAGGAACTAACATTGATCTCACAGTCTTCCAAACAGATTCCTGCTTCATATAAGCTACGAATCATTCCATATAGACTCTTCCTCCCATATTTCCCTTAACATTTTAGTAGTTCCACAGGAATGTTATCAACCTACACGGCCTTATTAGATGCCATATCCCATAATCGCCTTTTTATCTTATCGTCGAGCATGCCTGGACCTAAGCATTCTGTAGTTGCAAGGACTGATATTCATTATTCTGTCCATCATAAAGGTCTTGGGAATTATATTTGAGGTGGTATCCCATTGCCTTCCTCACTAGTGTTTTTAACGTGACATCATCACTCAATAGCCCCCCACAGGGGTCAGACGCCTTTGCAGCCGCCTCACTGAGGAAGGCAACGGGAAACCACCTCAATTATCATTCCCAAGAAAAATATGATGGACAATACATACATGTATATACATACATATGTATATACATATACATGCATATACATATATATACATATATAATTATTATATAATTATACATACTCATCATACATTTTATGCTAATATACACAGAAAAAGAGAAGGTTTGATGAGTTTGCAGAATGATCGTTGAACTTATGAACTGAAGGGTATCCGACAGTTCATCTAAGGTCAGAATACTTTAGGCAATTATTACCACTTTTAGCAGTTATTTTATTCAAATATAATCAGGTTTTTAAATATTTAAAAACTTTTCCAATAATATTACGTCCCGCTTCTTTGCCTGCTTTCCCCTTTTAAATTTTTTCTTGGACAGAAACATTTCCTGTTGCTTCTAAGTAAATCAAGATTTACTAAATACTATTTTTTCAACTAATGCGATCAAGAAATTTTAATTTGTCTTGATTTTCTCAACTCTTAAGTTTCAGCTTCCAGTTTCAGTTTCTCTCTACAACATTTGTTTTCTTATATGCTATTAAAGTTATGATAATGAGTACACCTGCGTTGGATACAGGTATCTAAATATGTAACTCCTTAAGCTTAAATTTGAGGACAATTTTTACTCTGAACATTAATAATCAAAAACTACATTTCAATTAAATAAAGTCACAAATATAGAACGTGGTATGTCAATGGTCAAGATAAGAAAGAGGCTATTCGTAAATTGTGTGAACTGAGTGCCGTAATAAAGATTTGGGGAGGCAACGGCTGGTGGCAGTGTATGAAGTTTATGCCAGTGACTGCTTTCCCTGGGCAAAGTGCTCCTTTCACTCTCCCTCCCCTCCGCCGGAGAGCAGGGCAGAAGAGGGGAAAAAGCTCTTCTTGTAGGAAATAAGTAATGCTGGCTCCAAAGCTGGACGCACGACTTGTCTGACGAGATTTAAATCTTAATGGTCTAAACTTAAAAGGGTGTGTGATGGTAAAAATGGACGTTTTTTCACCCTCACGCACTTATATCATCAAATTTCCGCGTTGTAAGTCGCTAGTATATTAACTTCGCGAGTCATGACATTTCAATGCGCAAACCCCAAGTGTTTTCGCAGGCATATAATCGTTTTTCGTTGCCATCATTTCAATTAAATTACTGGTTGGCCTTCTCACTATTCCCTCCTGCACGGAATACATTAACTCTCTTCATTTTTAAAGCTGAAAGATTGTTGTACGATGACCGTCGGTACCAACTTTCTCTTTGCGTGGTTTTCATCGAATTAACAAAGAACTCATTGCCTGGTGTCTTCGCAGTCATTGGCGGGTCTTCGTGCTCCACGAAGTCGAATCGAAGGACTGCATTTCTTTCTCCAAAAGTATTTGCGATTAGGCCAGTTTACTCCACGCTCTGCCCGTGTTACGTCGAAGAAAAATCATCATTTGCGTAAATTCCTCTCGGGTCCTCCACCGGGTTATATCGTCCAAATCGGCCGACGTTTCGATGTCCGACTCGGTCATCGTCTTCTGGGCTTCTGAATGCCGTTTGCCTCAGTTTTTTTTCAGTTTAAAGGTTTTTATTTCCGTAAAGAACAGCGTACAAGAATGAATATATAAAATATATAGTGGAAACATAACACAATAATACGGAAACCCCGTTTTAGGATATACTCCTCTTGGGGGTGGAAAAATTAAATAAGGAAAGGCTACAAAGATGGTAGCGTTTGCGTTTCTTTTCTGCGGCCGTTTGCCTTACTTTACTTTTTTTTACTTTTGAAGGTTTTATTTCCGTAAAAAATCAGCGTTACAAGAGTAAATATAAAATATACAGCGAAAACATAACATCAACAATACGGAAACCCCGTTTAAGGATCAGCTCCTCTTCAGGGTGGAAATAACAATATATAGTATATGGTTTCCCCCCAATCAGGTGTCATTTGATTGGTCCGTATCAGGGCGCCTTCCCATTGGCCGCCCGTCGTTCCTGGTTTCACCCATTACTCTAAGGATCGGTTTTCACGTGTTGTTCAGGTAAAAGCCCGAGTCCCTGTTAAAATTATGTTTTTGGAGGCGGATCTCAATGGCCTCCTTAGTCATCATCATCATTATTCTCCATCTAAATTCGCAGTTCCCTGAAGGGGCATTACCGCCAAGTAGATGACGTTTTCGTAATTTTCGGGGACGTTTTGCGGGGTCGTGGTAGCTTTGGGACAGGACTTAATTTGGAATTCGGAAGATTTCTTTAATACAAACTGGATGCTCTTTATGACCATTGGTCTACTTTTCTACCTGCAATCTTTGTGCAGCTCTAAGCGACAATGGCACTTGTATACCGTTGGACATATAAGTTGCAAGAAATGCCATGGATTTTCAAGACAGTATCATGCTTTTCAGTCTGTAAGGAACACTTCGATTTCAAAGTTTCTTAAGATTTCGAGCTCAGAGGGAGTGAGAGGGAAAAAATGGGGCCACTCTGGAAATTCTACGGCAAAGTGTGAAAAAGTCCCAAGTGTGGCAATGCCCTCAATTTAGGGCAAAGAAGATGTATTCTTTATTGTGCTGGTCACTAGAGGGAAATATCCTAGCAGCTGATTCACTGATTCGATTTCCACGACAGAGCATTGTAAAAGTCGCGGCTAGCGTGGAGCGCAGTGAAAGCAGCACCTGAGACAGATTTAGTCGAATTTGCAACGTGAGGGGGCGGCTATAGGGGAGATATCTCCCGCGCACGTCATCAATCACCCTAAGTCACTTTCTTGGACGCGCAAGATGTGAATGCACTTGTAGCGAAACCTCTGGGGTCGTGAACGCCCTCGGGAGACCCGGCACCCACTCTCTCGCATCGATCTCTAAGAAGCGTCCGGCCTTGGTCTACTCGCTCCCTCCATACACTCAATGTCCTGCGTCACAGAGCCCCTCCTCCATTTCGTACTTCCCATTCCTATCATCTCCGGGGCTCCGATAAAGAAACTTTGTCATATCATACAATTAGTGTAGCAGTTTCCAATTAAAATTGAAGGAGAGCCGTTCGTTGCTGTGCCTAAGTTATACTTCATCGTAAATTCACTCCCAGCTTTTGAGCCCAGCGATGAAAAGATTTAGTAGTTTCTCAATTTAGCCAGTTCAGAGCAAAGCCACACGATTTAAAAAAAACATATGAAGTCACACACGAATGCTAGGAAACCTAGAATGATACAATTGAAACCCGAAAGATGCAACAGATTGGAAAAATAAAAAAGGATGGCTTGAGTTCTGGCCGCAAGGAAACAATTCTACCTCCGCCAAACATTTCTATGTGAAGCAACAATTGGTTATTTTAAGAACGAAACTGATAAATCTGCCTGTTTAAATATATCTGCAATGAATGAAATGTATTTCTAAGCAACATTTGAAGTCTCCACAGCAGTAAACATTAGGTAGATCTTTTCAGACTACTTTCAAAATAATTTTCTGTCTCTTTGTTCAAACAATTAAATGATAAAATAAAATATTTCTATCAACTAATACTACCCAAAATAAATCCTACCATTTCACCACCATTCCGCGGCAATTTTTTTTTACTATGAAGATTTCATTACATGCTTTCGCTTTAAGAATTGCCGTGATACAGGTAATTCATCTACCACAGAATCCTTAATCCTTTACATGCCAAAATAGTCTCCACGGTGTCTCGAAGCATACTCGAAGGGTATCTATTACCCCCTCCGTTTTTTCCCGTTTCAGAATGCGACCAGTAAACATTTTACAGATTCCCCTCATGTTTTACCGAACAGGTATCATGGAATACAAGCGGCTTCAATGGCATGTGCACAGGAGCGTCAACATTGCCTTGTTAGCGCTAATAGAAAATATACATTTTGCTGTCAAGTAGGTTTTTCATATCTGCAAAGGGTATTGCTTCAGCCTAAATAGGAAATAACAGCTGCAGGGTGAAAATGTTTTACACATTTTTTATGCCAACCTTAAATATTTATTGAATACAAGCAACACTCCCTCTCATGTACAACAACCTTGACGTGGTGGAAGGGCTTGTACGTTCCGATGACGCCTAGAGCTGTGCTGGCGGCAGTAAAAATAATTCCACCTGGTAGGGTCACCCAATCCAGATAGGTCGAAGCTTAGGAGCCAGACGAAATGAATTCCACGCAGCGTCTGTTCCTCAGTGGGGCGGCCATTGAGTGATGGTGTCACGTTAAAAACACTATTGAGGAAGGCAATGGAAAACCCCTTCAATTGTCATTCCCAAGATTAATATGATGAATACTCTAGAGAATATGAGTCCTGGCAACCACGGGGGTCGGTCCGATCGGCCGTGTGTCGTGCCCGGCAGCGGGGGAAGCAAGTCTTCCGCGGTCGTCATCCCAGGAAACACTTGCGAGGGAAAACCGGGAGCAGCAGGACAGAAGGCGCCGAAGAAGAAGACCAATTTAGTTAGGTTAGGAACTAGGAATTTAGGACAATGTTGAAGACAGGAAAATTAGAGAATATTAAGCGAGAGATGCAAAGGGGGAAATAGATATTTTAGGTCTATACAAGGTGAGATGGAAGGATAGCGGGGATTAGTGGAGTGATAATTATAGAATAATATACAGCGGCGGGGACGACAGCCAACGAGGGGTTACCATAGTATTAAATGAAGAGGTAATAAGAAGCGTAGTCAACATGGAACAGGTAACGGATAGAATATTACTGGTAGAGGTAAATGCAGAACCGACGAACTTGGTTATTATTCTGGTATACATGCCACCGAGGAACCATACAGAGGAAGAGGTCGATTGCATATACGATCAGTTAGAGGACATGATCGCGTGTGTTCCTGCAGGGAAACATTTGATAGTGATGGGAGATTGGAATGCGACGGTAGGCGAAGGAAGAGATGGTGACGAGGTCGGGGACTACGGTTTAGGCAGGAGGAATGACCGCGGGGAGAAAGCAGTTGAGTTCTGCAGAAGACAGGGGTTACTGATCACCAACACTTGGTTTAAACACCACAAAAGGCGTTGGTATGCATGGAAAATCCCAGGTGATTCCGAAAGGTATCAGTTACATAATATTATAGTTAGGCACAAATTCATAAACAGTGTGATCAAACGGCGCAGCTTCCCTGGAGCGGATGAGAACTCTAACCACAGTTTAATTGTTATGAAGTGTAGCGCCCATTTCTAAAGATAAGGAAGGGGCGGTGGGTGACGAAATGGAACGTGGACGCAATAAATGGATTGACAAGGAAGAAGTATCAGCAGGCTGCAGAGAAAGTCATGGATGATGGTGAAGAGCTGGGTACTATCAAAGTAAAATAGGAATATGTCAATAAAGGGATATCGAAAGCCGCAAAAGACACAATACGAACCGTTAATGGAAAAAAGAAAAGGAAACGATGGATCACGGACGAAATGATTACAAAGATTAATAAGATTGATGACAAAACAAAATGGATGATTGTAAACACAGAGTTGGGCAAGATGAAGTACAAAGAGTTAAATAATAAATTGAGACGGGCAACAAATAAAGCAAAATAAGCATGGTGGAAGACGCAGTGCGAGGGGATGGAAAGTTTGCAGAGGAAGAACGAAATTGGTTCGCTATTCAACGCTATATAAATCTCTATCGGGAAGTAAGAAGTAAAGATCTGTGCTAACAGTTAGAGACAATTCGGGTTCACACAAAAAAATCCAAGATTAGGCATAGAAAGAGAACATGACGTAGATGAAGATGGCTTAGGTCCAGACACACTTGACGATGAGATAGAAAGGGCATTGAGGGAGATGAAACTAGATTAGGCCATGAAATGGATAACATTCCTGCAGAACTACTAAAAGGTTTAGGAAAATGTGGGAGGAAGAAGCTGTATGGATTTATTCGTAGTATCTATGAGGAAGGAATCTGGCTGGAACACTTTGTAACACCAGTGTTAGTTCCTATTACGAAAAAGGTAAAGGCTACATCATGTGAGGACTACAGGACAAAAAGTTAATACCCCACGCAGCTAAGTCGTTCTCAGGGTCATCGACAAAAAGATAGAGAGTAGGGCAAATGATTACTTAGGGGATGATCATTTTGGGTTTAGGAAGGGGAGAGGTATGCGTGATGCCAATGTGATAATGAGATGACTAATCGAGAGGAATATAGAATACAATCAGGACGTATTTGCCTGTTTCGTAGATTTCGAAAAAGCGTTTGATAGAGTGAAATGGGAAAAAATAATGAATACATTGCAGAAAATAGGAATAGATTGGATGGACAGGAGGCAAAACCGCAACCTGTACATGTCTCAGACTGCTCAGGTGTGAGTTGGAAACGGGGAGTCCGGATGGGCAGTGTTAGGAAGAGGTGTAAGGCAGGATTATTCATTGTCACCGGTGCTGTTCAACGTATATGCGGAGGAAATGATTAAAGAAGCATGGGAAGAACTGGAGGTGGGAATGGAAGTCAGAGGGGAGGGGAATTCGTAAAATCAGTTAGTCTTGCTGATGACCAAGCCCTAGTTTGTCAGTCAGTCAAGGGGTTGCAAAGCATTGCTGAGTGATCTAGACACTCAGTGCGATAGATATGGGATGAGAATCAATTTTAATAAAGCAAAGGCTATTCGATTATCCGGAAAGAATAAGGCTAAGCTAAACATTAAAATAGGAGGACAAAATGTAGAGCAGGTAGAATAGTTCTCAGTATCTCAGAAGTGCTATGGACCAACACGGTCACAGTAGTAGAGACGTAAGGAGAAGAATTGTGCTAGGCAAAAAGGCTTTCACGAGGAGGAGACTGAAGGAAGGTAGAATGTAAGCGGAATTGAAGCAGGGTTTATCGTGGTGTGAGATTTCAGGTTATGCCTTGTTCGGCGAGGCTTAGAAGTTTAGCGATGATCAGTTTTAGACTATCCAAAACCCACCTTAATTGGTAGGATACCAAATTATAATAGGTTAAAGGTTTCTAGGAATTAATTTGGAATTCAATTTTTATGAGAGGTTAACTTTAAGGTCATTTTTGTAAATGTGACTCTGAATAACCGAACTAGATTTCAACTTCAGTCAGGTTTTTCAAAAGTCTCCATTTTGATTAAACGTTTTATCATCATGGCACTGTCAACGTGAACCAAAGATAAGATTCGAATGAGAGGGAAATAAATGGTGACAATAATTTTATACAACCACTAAAGCCTAATTGGATATATTTCAGTTAATTTAATAGTAGAAATAATTTGGTCCAATATAAACCTCCCAAAACACTTGCTGGGTCGTTTTTGTGGAGTTTTCCAAAATTATTTCGTCAGAAACCTTTTCATAATGGATCATTTTTTTAATATTCATCAAATATAGTACAACCTCTTGTGAGTTATGTAATTGCTTTAAAATATAGAATCGATCTCAGCACTAATACTGAATGCTATCTGTTGAAATTATAAAATTACGAAAGAATACCTATTGCTATGTAAAGTGGCGACTAGTTTTAGGGATCAAAGTCCCAAATTAAAATGATCAGTTCTGAGGGAGTTAGTGATCTAAAAGGGTGGCGTTGACTAATGAAATAGTTAAATAACTTTGAATGGTATTAACTTTGAATGGTTTATTTTAGGTATGTTGTGGTCACTACTTTGTGTTCCCATTGGTGCAAAATATGTAATTATGTTACTAAAATTGTTTTTTTGCATATGATGTCCATTGAAGCGTTTTTAAAAAAAGGAGCCACGCTACTTGATCTCGTCAGACACGATTCAGAGAAGCCTTATGTGATAAACAAGGACATCCAAGAGTTCACTCATTGGTGTCATCGAGATGGATCGAAACTCTCGTGTTCGGCACATCAAAAGTTGCTATTAATAAAAGGAGGACATTTATAATGCTCTCATTCCAAGGGTAAAATCATTTATATTAAAAAGACTAAAAACTGGATTGATTTTCAAAAAATATTAAATAGAGAATGTATTCATATCTAATGGTGAAGCATTTAAAAATTAATTTGCACCCTAAAAATTTATTTGTTAAAATTTTACTTAAACACAATTAAATAAAGACAATTTTAACTCTATTTTCAATTCTAAAATGGTAGGTAAAAGTTTAACGCGAAGAGTTTGCAAAATAAGGTTTAGGCAAGTGAGGCAGAGATAGAGAGAGAAAGAAAGATGAAGAGAGAAAGAGAGAGAGATGAGGGATAGGGACAGAGATAGATAGATGCGAGCAAGTAACCGGAGGCGCTGAAGTGGAGAGAACAAAACATCTTTAATTTTGCTTCGGTAAACAACGTGCACGTTCCACCGTCGCCTGCCTCGGGACTTTAATTGGTTTTCAGAAAATTTACTTTCCCTGAAACACCATGTGCTTTCGAGTACTTCGGGCTCATCCACAAATGTGCACACGAAGGAAAAAAATAGTCACACCCGCGTGCGTTTCTCCGCTCTGGAAATTCACACGGAATCTCACGGGCCACCATTTGGCACTCAAGGAAAAGTCAAAAGGGGCTTCATCGAAACGCATCGCTCGGCCACCCTTTCTCCGCAGTGAGTCGGTTAATGAGCAACACCGCTTCCCTTCCTCGGGAATATACTCAAGCAAAGGGGCACTTCATTAACTTCCTTGATTGATCCAGATAGAATCTTAATTGTTCGAAATATTAAGGAGAAAGATAATTCAATCTGAGACGAGGAGATTGGGGAAAATAGTGCTCCGTTTCGGTGGCGGTCACCTCGTATGCTGGAATACACAAAGAGTTTTACTTCCAGTGCAAAAAAGAGTTTGATGACTCCTGCAGAACGCTTTGCAACACGCAAAAGGCAAGTACGACACTTTGAAGGAAGAATATGAGTTTTTACGGCATGGCTGAAATCTTTTCGATGGTCCGTACCTGCATGGTATAGGAAATTGATCCGTCGACGTTGTGAAAGGAGGTGAAAGTTGGCGACTGCCCGCGATCACGCTACATAAACTTAACCTTTCAGCTGAGCTAGGAATGACCTCGTTTTCTTGAGATGACCGCATGATATGCATGAAATACCTAATCATCAGGTCTTAGGTCTTATCAACAAAATCTACCATAAAATATAAATTATAATTTTCAAACCTTCCTCTTCCCCGACGGCAAAGCTTAAATTTAGCGAATACATCACGAATAAACAAACGAATAATTGTCCAAATCAGTCTTACCATTTTTTAATATTATCTTAATGCTAATTTTGAATATAAAGCAAACATTCTGAAAATTATGGGCATAACTGCTTTGCGTTTGACTAATATGAGTAAACGAAGGAAAAGAAGAGTTCAGCGGACGATGAACTTGCCAATTCTTTCTTAAATAGAGCCATTACCTAAATGACTACATCAGTAAATTTCGCTAATCATATTTTTCGTTAAATCGAACAGCAAATCATTGTGACCGAGGCAAGGCTTGCTACGAGGAGGCAAAATGTTCATAATAATAAATAATTCAAACGTTTCTCACTTAAACTTTTAAAATGAAAATTGGTAAACAAATTGGTAATTTTATTCAACATTCAGTCATTAAATCGAAAGTAGTTTTATTGCTTGTTAATTAATGCGTCCAAGAATTCTGACGTGAAGAATTCATTAAAGATGTCGGAACCCTTTGGGGTTCAAAGAGTTACTTACGTAAAATGTTGGAGAAAGGGCAATTTGATTGAAAAACTTCCCATAAACACCGTACATCGGTTGTATATTATTATTAGGTAAACTATCGGTTAAGGTAGGTTTTTGGATGGACACAGCTCCTAGATAAATACTTTGTGACTCCTAGAAAAACACAACATCCTACTCTAAATCAGGTCACTCTTCATCTCCGAGTACCTCCGAGTAAAGTAAAAAATAAAAGAAAAACCATATGTGCTAAGTATGTATTTGAAATAAAAGATGCTTTCAGAAGCCTATAGAAAAACTGTTTACTTTTCATAATTTTAACACTTGCTAATTTTTTATATCAAAGAAGTAAATAAATATTTGCTAGAGCTAGAGCACTCTCATTTCTATTGTCGCAAAACAAACACAGTTCACTAATATTTTACCCCAAGAACAACTAACCCATGAAGTTAGTCAATATTTCATTATTTGACGGTTAATCTGTGGGAACTTGATGCGCATATTAAAAGACGATATTCGCTAGTATTGCCTTCCCTTCTCCCTATTGAATCTAAGTGGCTTCCTTGCTTGCGTCATTTGCGTCACTGTACATCATATAGAAATGCAGATTATGTCTTGCGTCTGCATTTTTAGAAGAAAGAAGCAATTTTTCCCGAAACATCGATATGACCCATCTAAATTTAATAAAATTGGTGCCTCTACATACATAACAGATAGCAATGCAAGTGAATGTAATTCTTTTGTCTCTGTCCACCACGAATAGTCTCAAAACAGTTTTGTTAGCGTACATAAAACCGAAAAACAAGAAGTTATTAGCCATATTAAGATTATAACATTAAACTGCCGTAGCATTAGAAACAAAATATCGGATATTGAACATATGTTTGTCAGTACAAACGCAGACATAGTAGTTGGAACAGAAAGTTGGCTCACGGGAGATATAGCAAACAATGAGGTTTTTCCCAACGGTTTCACAATTTACAGAAGGGACAGACCAAATAGGTTGGGTGGGGGAGTATTCATTGCAGTAAAGTCACATCTTAGTAGCCAACGATATGAATGCGACGTAGATGACATAGAAAGCGTTTGGTGCAACATTAAGGACTACAACGGCAGAAGCCTTATAGACCCCCAGATTCTAACACAGATGTCCTTCACAAGCTCGACGAACAAATATCCACTATCAGCAGCAGACAAAGCAACAGTATTACTATAATCGCTGGTGACACAAATCTACCGTCAATTGACTGGGACAACTACTGCGTAGGAAAATCTGCCAAAAACCGAGACTCATGCCAAGAGCTCCTTCATATATTCACAAAACACTCCTTAGAACAAATTGTTAAATCACCAACACGGGGCCAAAGCAAACTAGACATCTTTGCGACTTCTATGCCCGAAATCATTACTAACATTGAAATAATAGACGAAATCAGTGACCATAAGGCTATTCTTGTAGAGTTCAAAACTAAGTTCGTCAAAATAAACAAAGAAGAGCGTAAAATATACCTATACAACAAGGCAAATTTTAACGGACTAAGAGAATATTTAAACATAAAAATACCAGAATACAAGACAAAAACACTGACAACCAATACAGAGAACACTTGGAATTATTTCTTGAATATTTTACGCGAAGGAATAAAGACGTACATCCCGTCCATACTCAAATGCGACAGTAAGGAACCTAGATGGTACAACGGGGAAGTCAGATCGGCATTAAGAAGGCAAAGAAAGCTACAGTCAAATTTCAAAAAGAGTTTAAAAAGTGACGATATAGTTTATATGAATGCATCCAAACAGCAACTAAAAAAATGTCGTAGTAAGACGAAAAGTATTATGCGCACAGCACTACACTCTTTTAAATCTAAAATGCTAAGCGAATATCTTAGGGAAAACCCAAAGTCATTCTGGTCCTATGTTAATGAAATACAGGGTAAACATCCAACTGTTCATTCTTTGAACACGGAAAATGGAGAAATCATTACAGATAGCGTGAAAAAGGCCAATATTTTAAACCATTTTTTTCAGAGCGCCTACAATAAAAACACAAACGCACCAAACGATCCTCCACACCCACCCGGGGAACACATGAGCGATCTTACACTGATCAAGCAGGGAATAGTACATCTGCTCCGTAGTATCAAAGCACACAAGGCACCTGGTCCGGAAGAAATACCTGCTAGTATATTAAAGGAATTAGCTATAGAAATTGCCCCGTTTTTACATATTGTTTTTCTAAAATCGATAGAAGAAGGCTCAGTGCCTCGCGACTGGAAGCTAGCCCATATAACTCCCATCTATAAAGGCGGCGATAGGGATAAACCAACCAATTACCGACCCATTTCTTTAACATCGATTTCTTGTAAAATATTGGAACACATTATTGTCACTAACATTATAAGATTTCTTGATAGTAGGAAAATACTAATCCACAACCAGCACGGATTTAGGAAAAGCAGATCTTACGAAACACAACTTGGTCTCTTCATTCACGATATACTTAGATCGGGAGAAAACAACACACAAGTCGATGCAGTATTCCTGGATTTCAAAAAAGCCTTCGACAAAGTCCCACACAATAAATTGTTACATAAACTTAAATACTATGGGATCAATGAGGAAATAATTAATTGGATTAGAGACTTCTTGTCAAACCGCAAACAAATAGTAGTCATAGATGGGTTGTGCTCAACTGATAGAGATGTAACTTCGGGCGTCCCCCAGAGAAGTGTAATAGGGCCTCTTCTGTTCTTAATATACATAAATGACTTTAGCACACACGTTAGTAGCAATCTAAGGTTATTTGCTGACGACACGGTGATATACAGGGAAATAAAGAGCCAACTAGATCGCGAGCTACTCTCTAGAGACTTAGACAATATCTCGGAATGGTGCAATAAATGGGGATTAACACTTAATATAGATAAATGCGCAGTTTTGAAATTTTGGAATAAAGGAAGCGAGGAACAGGATATAAACTACAAAATAGAGGGTTCAGTATTGACTACGGCAAATCAAGTTAAATATTTGGGGGTTGTTCTAACACCACGCCTTTCATGGGGAGCACATATCAGGACAATATGCGGATCAGCTTTAAAGAAACTTGGCTTCATAAAACGGGTGGTGGGGAAATGTATTGAGAAAGTTAAAGAGAGGTGTTATTTTGCTCTAGTTAGACCTCATTTGGAATATGCTGCAAGTATTTGGGATCCGTGGGAGAAAATTTGGCAAAAAGAATTAGATAAAGTCCAGAGAAAATCCGCTAGATTCGTTAAAAATTGTTATGATAAGAACACAAGTGTGACAGGTGTCTTAGGGGATTTAGGCTGGGAACCACTTGAAGTGCGGAGAGAACAAGCGAGGCTTAGACTTTTAGAAACGTTCAGAACAAACGAGTTTAACTATGACACTGAAGGAATTATAATGGCCCCACACTACTTAGGTAGATCAGACCACAAAGATAAACTAAGGGAGATAGATTCCAGGACAGATCAGTACAAATACTCATTCTTTCCCCGAACAATCAGAAATCATAATAGTAAGAAACCGAAGTCACTTTAGAAATATTGAAAACATTGAATTTACCAGTCGGAGCAAAGTGAAACACTGCAAAGCTGTTAGGTATACTTTCAGGTGCATGTGTATGTAAGATGTAGATTGAGTGTTTGCATGTGTGTGGGGTGTAAGTGTTCATGCATGAATGTATGCCATGTTTTTTTTGGATATATGATTTTGTGGTTATTGCATGCGGTTTTTTTTCTTTTTCTTTTCTAAATTACGGGTGGTGTCCTAACACCCCCCGCCACATGCCCTTGCGGCGGCTTGCGGGGTGTTGAGTAGATGTAGATGTAGAATTTTATATGCATGATCCAAGCGACCAATGTATGTAGGAGTACGAATAATATGGCTGCGTAGGTTTTCGCGGCGGTGGTTTGAAGTACTCTGCATTGTCGGGTTTCACCGCGTCGTTGTTTGACAAACAACGACGCGGTGAAACCCGACAATGCAGGAGTACGAATAATTTGCGAGACCTCGGTGCTGAAACATGCGGATCTGAATTTATTTAATAATTTCAATCTTGCATTGAATCGTCTCTCTTCTAATGATTCCCACCCCAAATCCATGAGCATTTCGGTGACGCTTTGCGTTTTATAGTAAGAATATTTTACAAAACGGGCTGCCCGGCGTTGAACCTTCTCAATTTCCCGAATGAGGCCTTTTTCACTCGGATCCTACGCGCTGCATGCGTATTCTAAATGAGGCCTTACAAGAGCGTGGTAACAACGTTCCTTGACCTTCGAGTCACTTTTGCCGACAACGCGTCTAATGAATCCCAATTTTTTATATGCTTGACCGCAGACTTTACGTATGCGAGTCCCCCAAGTTAAGTCTTTTGTGAATTTAACACCTGGGTATTTTACCGTATCAACTACTGCTAGGTCACCTCCAGCTAATTTGTAAGCAAATCCCGTTGATCTTTTAAATAAATTTACCACCGAACATTTATTATAATTTAGTGCCAATCCCCAGTTAGAACACCATTTAGTAATGCAATCTAAATCCTGCGCTAGAATAAAACGATCCTCATCCCCAGATATCTCCCGATAGATCACCGTGTCATCCGCGAACATCCTAATTTTACTTTTCACTTCGCGGTTCAAATCGTTAACAAAAATCAAGAAAAGCAACGGCCCGATTACACTTCACTGAGGTACCCCCGAAATGACTCGAACGCTGTCGGAACTAGCGCTATCAAGGACTACCCTCTTCCCGCTCTGAAAGAAAATCTTTAACCCAACTTATGGCGCCCTTGTTTATGCCCGCGACCTATAATTTATGAATGAGTTTACCATGGGGAACCTTATCAAATACCTTTTGAAAATCTAAGAAGATCGCATCCACTTACCTACCTCTCTCACCCGATAAAAGTATATCATGTGTAAATAATCCTAATTGAGTTTCGCAGGAGCGGGTTTTCCTGAATCCGTGTTGATTGTCACTTAAAAAGTTAATGTTATCAAGGTGTGTCATTATTGAACTGACAATTATGTGCTCTAAGATTTTGCAACAGATAGAAGTGAGAGATATAGGTCTGTAATTACTGGGGTCCCCCCTGTCACCACTTTTAAAAATAGTTGTTATTTGCGCGGTTTTCCAAATCTTAGGTACTTTGCACTCTGTGAGGGATTTGTTAAATATAAATTCAAGGTACGGAGCAATGTTTGGAGCTAAATGTTTTATAACCCTAGCTGTTTTAGTTTCGGGACCCGGGGATTTGTTGGGTTTTATCTCATTAAGCAATTTTAGAATTCCTTGTTGGCCAGCTGTTATTTTTTTCCATGGGTTGAGTATGTATTGTTTCTTGGAGATATGCGGTGGCAACATCGTTCGTGAAAACGCTTTGGAAGAATGAATTTAGGATGTTAGCTTTACCCTCACCGTCTGAATGAACTATATTGCTACAATCCCTTAAGCAAGCCACGGTTTGTTTACTCCCATTTACTTCCCTAACATATGACCAGAAAGTTTTGGGGTCAGTGTCCAAGTGCTCGCAAAGTACTTTGCGTTTAAAGTCCAGTAAGGCGCTACGTAATTGTGTTTTGGTTTCAATTTTAGAGGATCTATATGTGTCCCATAATTGTTTATTCTCAGGGGATGATGTGTTCACGCCTGCCCTCTTTACCCTTCTCTGCTTTCGAAGGGCTTTTCTAACGTCTTTATTGTACCACCTGGGGTCGCGATTTGCTTTAACGTATTTTATAGGGATGAGATCTATGATGCCTTTTTGCATAATATTGACAAATTCTGTCCAAGTTTCTTCCGCGATGGCATGGCTTAAGCGGGTTTTGAACTCGGGTAGTGAAGAGTTTAATCGATTGGCAAAAGTTTCAAAGTCTGCTTTATGGTAACTATAAATTTTTCTTTTTGGTTTAACAATCTTTTTTATTTCTATGTCCCAGTGGATATTAACTGCTTTATGGTCACTCAAGCCCTCGTCAGTTGATACACTAATAATACGTTCAGGCGTGTTGGTAAGAAATAGGTCCAATATGTTCTTTCGACGGGTGGGCATGCGTACTGCTTGATGGAGGGAGATAATATTATACACGCTAGCCCCAGATGTCACCCACCCACTAAATGACCTGCCATCTATCCTAAAAAGGCCTACAGTGGTCGAGTATCCTATCCGCTACCTTACTCGCCGCTTCCGCCGTGTAATGGACCCCAGATCGGTCAAGGGGAGTCCTGCATGATCGGAGAGTTGGCCTCAGGTCGACGGAGGAGGCTCCTATGTCCGAGCAGAATCTCGATAGTCTCTGGTTTATGCCTTCCACTCGGCTCCAAACCAGAGACCGGCGATCCTCCCTTGGAACGATGCTGCAGACCGTCAGTCCCAGCCGAACCCCCTCGGCGCCCTGGACGCGCTTCACCTCGGAGCTGAGTTCTCTAAGGGAACGGAGGACCTCCTCGGATCCACGGTCCGTGACGTCGTTGTTGCCCACATGGGCCACGACCTGAAGCCTAGAGCACTTCGTGCCTTTGACCGCCGCCTCGATCGCCTTCGTCACCTGAGGGACTCCTCCGCCTGGTATACACCAAGCGGTCACCCCTTGATTGACGCCTACGCGGCGCGCCCTTTTCCTCAATGGGACCATTACACGGCGGACATTCCAGCTACCTATTACTACCATTCCCTCCCTTCCCGTTCGCTGACGTCCTACCCTAGGCAGTGCCCTCGGAGTAGGGGTAGGGGCTGCAGGTACGGTGGTGCTGTCATCCGACAGCACCTGGTACCTGTTGGAGACGGGGATGGTATCTGCCTCCGCAGAGTCCAATCTCGCCGCAGCGTTACCTTCCCCTTGCCCCGAGAGACGACCCTCCAATCGTCCGATCTACGGACGTGAGACACTCCCTCGTTGAGAGATGGGACACGGGGTAGGTCTCTAATCGCCCAGCCACGTGTAGCATTCGGACGAATCCGTGCATCCCTTTGGGCATGGCGGGTTTTCGTATTTCCACCCAGAGCACCATCTCTCCTAAGGGGAGCCCTCCGGCCGGCGATCTCCGATTGAAGCTCCCGCACCATTCTCTCTAGCATGACGATACGGGCCCTTAATGCCGTGCATTCGCCAGTGCCTTCGAGCTTGGCAACAGGGGACCTAGATGAAGCCATCATAATTTATCAACCGAGTCACCAACAAAAGCTAACCTGTATAGGCTACGCTAAAATTTCTAAGAGGGGTTAGTTAAATATAGCTCAATCAATAAGTTACGCTTTAGAAGATAGTAAAGGAAGTAAATAAAAAAAGATAGTAAAGAAAAGAAAGCACTCACCGATTACCAATTAGATTCGACGGACAAAAACCACCGCAAGCCACTAAGAGTACCAATTAGGAATACCACTACACTATTAAAAACTAATAACAAGCAACACAAAAACTAAATAAACTGAACTATTTCACTAAATTAAAGCTAACACTGAACAACACTTCACTAGGGAAGAACAAACACAGAGGCACAGAAGTAACAACAGGCACCCAGGTAGTCTCAGGTAGGGTCGAACCGATTCTAGGGAGCGAGCTCGAGCTCTATATATATATATATATATATATATATATATATATATATATATATATATATATATATATATATAATATATAGTACATTACACAGTAACAAATAATATAGAAACACAAAAAAAGGATCCCTCACCCGTTATTTCTTGATAATTTCGACGGAATTCTACTCCGTCTTCATCAGAAGATAGAGAAGTCACTATGTGAAGTTACTTCTCTATCTTCCGATGAAGATTGAGTAGAATTCCGTCGAAATTATCAAGAAATAACGTGTGAGTGACCCTTTTTTTGAGTTTCTATATTGTTTGTTACTGTGTAATGTACTATTCGGCACTTCCGTGTTACGTCCACGAAAGGATATATATATATATATATATATATATATATATATATATATATATATATATATATATATTAGTTGTGCAGTCTTTCATCAATTACCTTTATCGATCATTAATCTTTCTGGGGGTTTTCCTTCTGATTCGCTCCGTTTCCTTTAAGTGCATGTGGTAGTCCGGGAAGCAGAGCGATGGACTCTTACTCTTGGGCCTGGGCCCGATTTCGGATGACACTTCTGGGCATCCTCACCTTCACCGGAGCTGTGCAATTATCCGAGTAACAGGTTCTGGGAAACCACAGGTGACACATGGAAGCAGGGCACCCGACGGGGCTTAGTATTAGCCGAGCTCAATCCTTATTCTCGAAACCAAAGTTTGAGCTGATTACAGCGGTTCCGCCAGGGTGCCAATCTCGGTAGAAGCTACCACAGTGAGGTGATGTTTCAACAACGACTACTCGGCTGGAAAATGCGAACACATTGGCAATTAAAATATTGCTATACGATTAGAAGAAAATATAAAAAATATTTGCCTTTTCGAATGGCAGTAAAAAATTTGTTTTAATGATTCAAAGAGGAAACTACAAAAGCATATCAGAATCGTAGGTATCTAGCCAAAGCATCGGATTCCTCAATGATTCAGTCAGATAGCGCTATATTTCTTATAAAGTTTGTTTGACTTACACCCACCAAAAAGTGTAAAAGAAGAATAGTTTTTTTCTGACATTGAGCGGATATCCATGCGTTCCATGCGCTCGTTAAATTTATCGACCCACTTTTTGTTGCTTTTGAGCTCATTCTTTCTGGTCAGCATTTTTTATTCGGTATACATTCTGCCTTTCCCACGAGTTACTCCTCAAGTTTCCAGTTGGCCAGTTGCGGTCACATTTTAAGGAGTAAGATTACCCACTTTGGAAAATTACGCTTTTATATAATCCTTGCTGATTTTAGTGCAAAATAAATACGAAAATCAATAGAGACGAAATATTCTTAAAACCAACTTCAATTTTAAACGGAATATAGCCCTTTTATTTTTTTTCAGTTTAAATTCTGGCCGCACAATAATGTTCGATTCTAAATTTACTAGGTGATGCGAGCATTGTGCAGTAACTCGCACCGAGTGCCAGGTGCAGCGGAGAAGGAATAGAGTACCTGTCAACACACTCGGTGATCTACGATATTTCATTTTATAATTAACAATTTTTCGAAATGTCAATCACGCGATAAAGATGTAACTAGTGGCGTCCCAACCAAGGCGGAGAGAAGCGCCCCCTCCTCTGCCTAGGCACTTTCTAGCCTTCCAGCTCAGGACAACCCAGACGATCGCCGTGAACTTCACGTCGATGAAAAAAATGGAAATAAATAGCCAGCCACCACCCGCCGTAATTTTTTAACTTTCCAAATTTCATCACAAAAAGGACTGACATTTTCCACCGCTCGGAACGCATCGCATTACCTACTTCGAGCAACATTTTCGCCTTGCGATCTACGCGAGCGAACCATGGGAGACATAATGAGGAAATCCACAAGTTAGATCGAATCTACCTGTCCGGCCGAAGGAGAATTTGGAGGAAGCGAGAGCCGCTGAATAAGACCACTGCAACAAATGAACGATCCCGATACAATGTAGGTTTCAATTCAGTGCTTAACCAACTCCGTTTGCCCAATGCCATCGCTCGAAGGAAACGTGGAGAGGAGGCCCCTCCGCCGCAAAGACCACCGGGACCGAATGACCTCCATTCACAGCGAAAGTACGGGCGAGCGTCTTCCTGCAGCATTTCTTTTTCCCCTCATTACCGAAGCCAGAAAAGCCAATTTCTTCCGCCGGGAAATCACGTTCGGCCATCCGCGAGCCGGCCTGTGCTGCTTCGCCACTCCCACGTCGTCTGGAAATGTCAAGGGTGGATGTTCAGTCGGGACTTTTCGATCGCTCGCTTCAGGGGGGATGTGGCTATGGCGGCGAGGAGCTGCTGGCATCGGGAGACGGAGTTTTTTCAACGTGCAATCAGTGTCAAGTTTGAGGTGGTGAAACCGTTTCGTAGGTGGTAACGGAGACTTGCAATTTTTGGCAGTCAAACGTCTCATCCCCACCCGCATCTTCCAATCCCACCGACAACTTAAATGAACGTTGGTAATATACTCGAAGTGAAACCCCAAACCCTATGTGAAGAAAATTCCAATTAGGTGGGAGTTGAGCCAGAAGTCTTAAGACTGACAGACGAGCATGCTATCCTGCAGTCGCGGAGGACAACTTATATCCTGTTGACACCTCAATGTTTGTTTCCGGTGTCCAAAATTTGTTCATAATCCTCAATGCGTATCCCTCAATGCCACAAGTCCAGGCGTCCTCTTACACTCCAAAATTCTGGGGGCTTTAAAGGAACAAGATGTTGTGACGAAATACCGAATATATAATGTCATAGGCATTCGTAGCCGTGTACAATGTGCCAGAGTCCAGGAGGCTAAAGCCAAATTTAAACACCCGGGGTGTTTTACCTTTGACAAATTACAAGAAACTGCGGGAGATGCCGCGACAGTAACCTTTAACGGAGTTATCCACAATATACGCATTACAATGCAACAATTTCAGAGTGTAAATATCATTCGCCTTGATAGGACCCCTCGATAGCTTAACCAGCTAAAGCACTCGGTCGGACATCGAGGGATCCGGGTTCGAATCCCGGTCAAGTTCCGCGTCCGCGTATATTGCGGATGACTCCGTTAAAAGTTACTGTCGCGGCATCTCCCGCAGTTTCTTGTAATTTCCCAATTACTCATTACCACAGCGTCTCTTTTCCTAATTGCTTCTGATTATTCACTGCGCCATCTTCTGTCGTCCCGCTTTATATTCCAATTCAGAAAGATCTTAAAAGAAATATTTTAGGCATGGAATCATTTAATTGGTGAACATGATTAATCTCTGTGAAAAATTCACAGATATGTTTTTCATTTATTTTACTCTTGTGTATGGCACCAATAAAAAAACTCAACGGTGGCATTTCGTTAATTTAGTTACATTCACCATTTTATGCCCTCAAAGATGGTCCACCGTTAACTCATCCGCCGATTCCTCTTTCAATCGGTGCATCAATTTGAACTTGTTACCTAATCTTCGCTTGATAATGCTGCGATACATTTAAAGTATTCGAAATGAAAACAGGCCTGGAAAATTGCTGCATTATTATTTTAAAAAAGGGGAAAATATCCTTTGGAATACTTTTCGCTCGCGGAAGCGTGAAATTTCACGGTACTTGTAAGAAATAAAAGTCATCTACCTGATTTACATTGGAAATAAGTTAGCATTGTTCCCTATTCAAATGCGGTTGTTACGCAAAACGTGTAGAATTATCGTCATCCAAAACCCTGCTCAAATGTTAAGAATGAACCCGAAAAAGTGCATTCTGTGTTGTTAAATGGATGATGTATATGCCACAAAGAAAGTGTTGCTTATGGGCTTATTTTTTTATTTATTTGATCATTCTGTGGGACTAGGTGGCTGAATCGAAAGCTTCAAAACAAATCCTTTATCTGCAATTTTTCTAGTGATTGTACAGGTAGCTGAAAACAAGCTCTCAAACTTTATCGACTAATTCAATATATTCTAGTCTACTTTCAATAAGAAGTTTTGTCATGCCTATACGCTTTTTGTGTGGGTATGTTGCTTAATTGTATCCTATTATTGTTGCGTATCAGCATAATGTGTGTATTTCTTAAATATTATCCATACATGGCCATATAGTTTTAATTGGTTAAATTCAATTGGAATATCTTTGATACGCTAAATAAACCATTTCTCTCATTTGCCAGTTGGCTAAAGATCGTACAGGTTTTTTTAGTTGTACTTTAGTGATTCACTGAAAAAATCTTATGAGCCGTTTGTAATAGCTGCGTTTGCACTACACTCTCAAGACGTTTAGGGACCCTCTTTTTCGATCAGAATAAAAGGTTTTTTTGTGCCTTTCAGCTGGAAAAAAATTTGGGTTGGCACATTATTGTGCCAACCTAATTTTTCACGCTCCGAAATCAGACACAATGTTTTAACTTCCTGGGCACAAAGGCAACTCTCCCTAGTTTTTTCACACAAAATCTACTCATCCTCTACATCCTACGAGGTCTTACAGAAAGCGATGTTGGGAAACCAGCTATCATGAATGGTTGGCGTGTGAATGTGGCAATACGTTTGTTTATAAATCGCAATTGCCAGTAGCAGGCCTGGAAAATAAATAGTGAGCGTCCAGGGAAGAATTGTGGAAGTCGAACGAAGGATTCGACGCTACAGTACGCATGACAACATAAAAATGTTCAATTATCATAAAAAAGTCATTTAAGGTTCAGTTTTTTAAATTTATACTGCGTATTCCTCAATTTTACATCAAGCATTCCGTTAGTTCTCAAAAAGTTGTCATGCAAACAGTTGGTTTATATTTTTAAAATATTGCAATAATCTTCATTTAATCAATAAAAAGTATAATAACGCTCTGACAATTATATATAATACTCTAATTAATGTTCATGTAACATTGTTATATCCTAGCACCTGAAATATTCGATATGCAAAGAAAAATTAATGACATTGGCATTGTTACTTACGTGGACGATATAATTGCGCACGTTCCCTTTATCGTATTTACCTGAAAATGGAAACTTTGGGAGAGCATTTTCAGTCGGCTCAGAATATATTCTTGAACCGAACAAGAAAGAATTCCATAATTCGAAACTACTTAAAAGTTAGCGATGATTTAGCATACGTAACTTTCGGATGAAACTCGGTAGACGGAACAGATATTGCAGTAATCGTCTCGGTAGCTTTTTCCTTAACTTCCTTGCAGGAGTGACTCGAAAAGATCTCACGAAGTCCTCCTCACTGAATCAAGGTCACACAGAGTTCGTGCACACCAGCCGAGGGAAAATCTCCGAGGAGGCTTTTTTATTCTTCCGCCTTTCTCTTCTGTGAAGGTTTTATCTCTTACGACCCACTTTGACCACAATAAGACTCGACTTCTAGGGACTCGATAAATACCTGCCTCAACTCCATCCCCAAGGCTTCCGCTCCCCGTAAAACGAAGCACCGAAAAATAAACTTATTTTAGCGAAATAAAAAATATTGTAAAAACGAAGGCATTACCACATTGCAATTTTTACGCTCATATATCAGTTTCCTGACTGTCAGATAAAGCCTTTTCCTTAATTCAGTCAAAGATTCATTTCCAAGAGTCGCAATGCGGATGACGTACGTAGAGTGAATGACCACTAAATTTTACGACTACTGACTACAGTTGGGAAGGGACGATCTTTATGTACCATTTAGTCTGCTCTCATATGCACTAGAGTTGAACACGAGTTGCATGCACGGTTGATACCTGCGTTAAGATGCGCAAAGTTCATCATTCTCTTTAGTCTCAGAATCACTTAAATTGTCTGCACGGCAGACTTGACGGAGGCATCGACGATTAACACATACATTGCCCTATGATTACATTTCAAGAGAGGAAACTATAGTTTCTACAATAGACTGTTCACTTCTACGGCCAAAAATATGTCCTCCACCAAGATTAAAATTCGCTTTAATTTTTTTATTAGCATTACGCCGATGAACCAGATGACTAGGTTTTCAAAAAGGACATCTAGATATAAAAATTCAGCTTTAACAAGGGCGAAAAGAAGGGCTGCAAGGACAAAATTCTTAGTATTGATATCTGCGCATGTGGAATTGCTATGCTTTTAGTCATAGAGAAACAGGAATAAAAGGTGGTCCGCCGTGCATGATGAAAGTATGCAGTCGCAAGTGAATTCGGTTGAAGAAAATATAGTCTAGAGAGCAGGATTAAACTGGCAGCGGGCCGTGCTTTTTTCGTGACCCACAGATCTTGGATTCGAATGCCGTTTTGGGCATGTTCGTTGCGTTTTCCCTGGCATTGGTGTTTTCATCACAACTGCGACACTGCTAATTATCGTGAACGAGTAGTTGATAATTCGCAGTGCCGCAGTTGCGGTTTGCGATTATCGTGAATAGTTTCACCGAGCGTTGCGTGGCAAGAATAAGTTTTACATAATTGCGGAGTGAAGTTCCATCTTATCCCTCTTCCCATTGTACAGATATGCAACTTATGTTTTTTGACGTTTTATTCTCGTCTCCCTTATATCTCTATGTCTCTCAAAAGTTCTATTTGCTCTCCAATCCCTCCTCTACCAATTGAAATTCATCAGGGAGTTGAAAGTGTTTCGCCGATAGAGAAACTAGTTATTTGCCTAAACATTACGGCGTTGTATTGTTATGTCCCGGCTTATTTTTCCCGACCCGATTCATTTTTCTTTCGCGAGGAGGTCTATTTGTTTGCTGCGCATTTCACATGTTGGGATTTTTCCACTGACTGCCATCCGCCGATGATGGTGAGCACCCAGCATCCGGCGTGAATCCGCTTCTACGGATGTGGCTGTAGCAACTGGGGAATTGCGTCGTCTCGAGGGAGAAGGGGCAAGCACGCGACCACAGCTCATGGTCATAACACTGGAATGTTCTAGAATATTTTGGGGCGCGGCCGGATGCCGCGATCTAATAAAACCTCCGCATCTCCTGGTTCGATGTCTTTTCGTTGGAAGTCCGCGTACACGTCGGAGGGAAGCCGAGAACCGTGGAAGCGGGAAACTCTTCGATAGACCCGGGGTTTGCCGATGGACGAGTCACTCTTGCCGGAGTTGCTTTGGTACAAATACAATCTCTAGCGGAGGACCCCGTTCTTTTCATTTCGCCGTACTGTCTCGCCGATTGGACCACCTTCGTCGTCCGGAGATTCCTCAGCGTTAGTCAAGATCCTTTTCTGAGACGTCCCTTGTCGCGCTGTCCTCGAGGGGACACGACAGTATAACGAACAAACTTTAGTTCAACCAGAAGTTTGGAGGAATACAAAAGTCGTACATTTGTGCAAATAAAAGGGAGTAAGTTGGAATGTAAATATTATAGAGTATTGTTGCACTGTATTGCACATTTAGCGGATGACTCCACTAAAATTTACTCTTGCGGCATTTCCCGTAGTTTCTGGGAATTTGTATTATGGAGTAATTAGTCTTTTGAGTACATCGGGGAATGTGTTCGATGAAGTTTTGATTGAATTGGAAGGATAGTAATATTGAGCAAAATCTGAAAGCTGGTGGTATGTAAAATCTAGAAACTTATTTCAAGAAACCAAAAATACCTGAGCAGAAGAAAAATGAAATTAAAATCAGGAATTAATGAATCTAAAAAAGAAGGTACATGAGTAAAACATACATTAGCAGTCTCTTCAAGAAAGGAAATAAAATATAAACCTCTGCATGGAAAAAAGGGGATAGTGAGTTAAAGAAAACACTCGGATAGCTGACTGTGGCACTACGACTCATGCCGCCATCCTTCGATCCGCTTTAGTCAATGCCGAAGGAGCATTTCGAAAGATGGCGGTGAATATAGAGGGAAAGATAAAGTTGTTAAATTACTCCGAATGACTGATGAGATTGGTGGCTGAAATAACAGATTGCGAAGATTTTCTATGTGCTAGATCTGCAGCATTGTCTTATTTCTATTTTTTTTAAATTTAGATGGAAGCACTACGGCCTAAACAGATAAGATACATTAGCAGCCCCAAGGCCGTAACGTTATAAAACATCGAGCGTACTTAAATGAAATCTGCATCGAGGGCCCTTCAAAGTGTTTTGTGGAGAGTACTCCAACTTTGATCGTAGCGAACATTTTCCTTGTGTGCCATAAAAATGGTTATGCATGAATAGAGTGCATTAAAATTGGTCCGCTTTGAAGACACTGACTCGACTGTCCCTTGAGTCAGAATTCCTTCCCCCAAGATTTTCCCTAGACCCATTTAATGGATCGCTGCTAAAAACGGGACCACAACATGAGCTATGCACAGAGAAAAAGTGAAACTGAAAAAAGAGCGAGGGGATACGTCTCGCTCGAAATACGAGGGTCATCCTGAAAGTAGTACCCGTTCGTGAAATAAAGACACAAAAGTAAATATTAACAAACATAAAAAATTTTATTTGAAAGAGGATACTTTAAACTACTTCTCAACATAATCTCCAAGCAAATTAAGGCATTTGTCATAACGTGTGACAAGTTTCTGTATTCCTGCTGCATAGTCCTTCGCCGCCAGCTCATTGAGATACGCGAGGGACCCATCTTGCACAAATTTTTGCATAATGCAGATGGTGTTTAACAATTTCATGAACAATTGTTCGAGAAACATTGGGAAAATGCTCACAGATGTCATCAATTGTGACGCGCCGATCGTTCCTCACGAATTCGTCAACTGAGCTCACCAGTTGGTCTGTAATGACAGACGGTCTCCCCGAACGCTCATCGTCGTGTGTGTTCCCCCTCCCCATGTTGAAGTTGCGACACCACCGCCGAACAGACGACTCGTCCATTACATTGTCTCCATACACCTCCTTTAATTGGCGATGAATATCACATGGGCGAACGTTTCTTGCATTGAGGAATTTAATCACTGCCCTCACTTCACAACTGGCGGCGTTCTCAATTTTTTTAAACATTGTAAACAATCACAGAAACAACACAGGCAATGCTAGCGTCACGCAACTTGGCTCAGAGAAGGCAGACAAGCCACTGAAGCTATCTGACCTCGTCCAGCGGCTACTCGCGTCGTCAGCACTTCATGCGGCACGAACGGGTACTACTTTCCGGATGACCCTCGTGTGTATATATATATATATATATATATATGTTGATGTATATGTATATGTGTGTGTGTATATATATATATATATGTGTGTATAGATATAAACCATAAACACGGTAATCAACCCGAAGGTCGATTTAGCGGGTGTTGGTAGAGTTCACCCAGTACTAAGCAATACCCGGCGTGTGAAATTCACATATCAGGCTCATCATCACACATGACTAATATATTTTTGCGAGAGTCTTCTTCAAATTATTGTGTGTATAGGTATGCAAATGTTAGGATTTTTTTCAATTTTTATTATATTGCACGCATTGTCATTTTTTGGATCATCTGGACATATTTGTATAGATAACGCGAGCGTTATCAATGGGAAAATACGGAAATCTGAAATCAACACCAGCAATAATGTCAGTGTAACTTGGATACCTACTAGCAATATTGTATTGTTTATTTAGTGAAGTTGTTTTATGGAAGGCAATGAGACCTGGAATTCATGCAAGGAACTCACAGTGAACTGGACCTGGGTCGTATCCTCATTTAAAATCTGAACTGAAACTGGTTTTGTAGTGAGGGGTGGGGCCAGAAGATAGTAACACTATTGCATTCCGCTGAAACATATGGTTTGCTTGGAACTTTCTCAGAATATGGTGATAAAAGTACAATGTTGACTTTCCAAAAGTATGTTTTATAGCTTGATAAATCATTTGCTTCCAGAAACAAATAATTCATATATTTATCTAATTGCTGAATGTTTCCCAAGCATACAGAATGAGGCAATCTTAACTGTGAATTCCATAGTGGGTTATGAATTATAACTTTGGATATCATGGTGTAAATTTTTTATTTTAATAGTATTATGGTCCATAACATAAATAAAAAAACATTCGCAGGACTATATGTGGAAGCTTGTAAATCATACTAAATTTTGGTTTCCTTTGAATCATAACTCAATTTTCCATCTTTATGAAAAAGTATTTGTTATGATTCTGATAAATATTTTAAAATCATCAATAAATGATGGTAATTCATGCATCTCACCTGAAGATGATGTCATTTCTGTATACTTGATGAAAGGTGATATTTTAGTAGCCATGAATGGTTTTATCACAATAGGAAATGACTAAAAAAAGTGATTGCTCTTGGGAAATATAATTACAAGAGATTCCAGTTGCATCCTGGATGTTGTGGGATATTGTTTTTCTTTTTCCAAATTTTCTTTTCGCTAGATCATAAGCAGTTTGGGTGTTTCTCTTCTTTATGTTGTGACTTATCTCTTCATAGTAGGTTTCTGGTCACTTTTTTGGTATGTTTGTGCTATTGTATGAATTGTTACCATAATATTTATAATATTGCTGTGTCGTCAGCACTTCATGCGGCACGAACGGGTACTACTTTCCGGATGACCCTCGTAGTTTCCTCGAGCGTAACGCTGAGGCTCAGGAAAGCAATCAATCTGTCGATTGTGAATATGGATTTTTACTACATATTTACTCGTGTATGGCACACGCTTCAAAATAGCTCCCTTAGAGCTAGCGCTCATTCTCGAAGCTCAGTTATCGGTTTTTGAATTACATGTTCCCATACTCTACCTTCAATTTAGTCCATTTGATGTAAATTAATAAAGATACTTAATATTTCTCTCAAGAATAGTTAGAAAAATATTTCAAATACCCATAGATACTCGTAGATCTGCTAATTTACTGTGATCATAATCCGCCCTAAAAAGATCGGGTCGCCCCATGTAGAGCTCGTGGGAAACAGAAATGTGTTCTCTAAAAGCTTGCTAAGGCCATGAGATAATGAAGTCAGGAAGGTTAAGCCACTAAAGAGAACACAAATTAACGATTTTTGCATTATTAATTCCAAAACTTACCCATTGACTCAGGTTAAAAAAGGTGCGGTACAATTAACCCTAAAAGTTTGGAAATAGATTCTACAGATTATAATACATTATGTATGATATACCTTCGCAGGATATTATTATAAAATATTATTTTTACGTGTTCCAAATGTACCCGCCCAAAGGGTAGAATGGTCACTTTTTCGTTAATATTAATAAAATAAGATATATATATATATATATATATATATATATATATATATATATATATATATATATATATATATTTAATATCTTCGTTCGTCGTTGTGATGCATCAATATAAAGATTTACATTGACCATTATTTATTCTTTACTTTTTCAGTACTGGTTCACCGTCCTGGCACCAGTGTGGGTGCGGACGTGCATTGGCGGCCTCATCGTACAAGGATTCAGAAGAGATTATTTCAAGTCTTACAAAGTGACTCATTAGTTGTTTTTTTAAGTTTTTTTGGATCTGGGAAAAATCAAATCAACCCGGGATCTGCTATTTCCTTTATTCAATATTAGGTTTTTTATGAACTATTACGATATTCATTTGTGACATATACGCTTGTATTATGCTCATGAAAATTCCGAAACAAATATAGCTGCAAGAATGTTTTCATACAGACTTACGTCTAAAACGTCAACACATAATGATTACCTTGGTCTCAGCATTATTTTACCTGAATTTTTAAGCATGCAAAAGCTTTTTTAAATATATCTATACCGATTGCCGACTAATAAATAGTGATATGACCGATTGGAATATTTATTTTTCAACGAGTAGGCTATTGTAAAAATCAAAGGAATTTCCATTATATTCTAAAGTATATTTTAAAATATACATAATGCAAGCTATTGCACTTGATCAGTATGATTTTTATGGATTGATTTTACTAGAAATTGTGTGTCCGCGAGGACTGAATTATGTTTTTATATTTATAGTCATTTGAATATTGGCATGTGTGTTGTTAAAGTGTGTGTTTCAGTAAATGTCTTTATACTCAATCCACTGATGTTAGTAGCATGACTTTCATGTTAACAATATGGGTAATAAAATACATTTATGAAAATTTAATGTCATTACAATGATTTTTCCAGCGACCAAGAAATCGTACAGTTACTGTCAGAAAATATTTGGCATAGCAACAGGAGAGAAATAGACACGATAGATAAACGTCTTTAATCGGGCGAAATTGAGACCATTACATTCCATTTAAACCTTCGTCAAGTACATAACAATAATAATAATAAAGCGTCATAAGAAAAAATAAAAGAATGGAAAATCCACATATATAATAAAAGGAATAAGCACAAGATGTCATTTTGTAGGAAAAACCTTAAAGGGAGTTCAAATATTAATACCCTGGTAAAAACCGACACAGGAAAACACCCACAAAGAAACAGGTGTGTGAGAAACCTACAAAAGCCCTGCAAGGTGGTAAAAAATAAATAAATTACAAAAAATATTACAGTTTGAAGTACATTACAATATAATGTGGTAATAAAAATACACTATACAATAGAACATGGAATAGACGGGTGAACATCAGAATCAATTGCCCTCAATGCTGACATAAAGGCATAAAAATCACTTCTCCGTTTATGTGCTACTTAGGATAATTCTAGATGTCGAGTTTGAAATACATTTTGAAGGAATTTAACGTTTTTGAGCATATTCCATGACATTAGATTACTTTAAGAAGCAATAAACTAGAAAGCGCCTCCTTTGAAAGCCACGTGCTGAGTCAGAGCATCCTTTTTCAAGATTGAAAAATCAGCTCCCGGGGTTGAAAACGTAAGTAGATTGTGAAGGAAGCGGAAATCGATATCAAAAGCTTATATTCCAACACATCGTTTTGATTCTACGACTGTATCTTCACTGGAGTACGCAAACAATCAAGTACCTTATCCATAATCAATATTAGTGGCTAAAAAATAAAAGAAAAAACATATGTGCTAAGTATGTATTTGAAATAAAAGATGCTTTCAGAAGCCTATAGAAAAACTGTTTACTTTTCATAATTTTAACACTTGCTAATTTTTTATATCAAAGAAGTAAATAAATATTTGCTAGAGCTAGAGCACTCTCATTTCTATTGTCGCAAAACAAACACAGTTCACTAATATTTTACCCCAAGAACAACTAACCCATGAAGTTAGTCAATATTTCATTATTTGACGGTTAATCTGTGGGAACTTGATGCGCATATTAAAAGACGATATTCGCTAGTATTGCCTTCCCTTCTCCCTATTGAATCTAAGTGGCTTCCTTGCTTGCGTCATTTGCGTCACTGTACATCATATAGAAATGCAGATTATGTCTTGCGTCTGCATTTTTAGAAGAAAGAAGCAATTTTTCCCGAAACATCGATATGGTCTGTTTCTGAGTATAACCCCTGAACTTCCAACTCTTGTTTAATAGATTATAAGCATAGCAAAAATGTATCATACTTTATATTATTTTTGTTATCATGTAATCTACCGGTTAAGGTAAGTTTTTGGATGTACACAGCTACTAAATAAAACATTTTGTGACTCCTAACAAAACACAAACTCCAGCATCCTACTCTATATCAGGTCTCTCTTCATCTCTGTGTGCTTTCTTCCTCCCTTCATCCCGTTCAACATCCCTATCCTGTTCCTTCCCTTTCCTCGTTTCCCTAACATTCTCCCCTCTATCAGACTCTTCAACATCCCACTGACGGTCAATGCCCCTTCTTCCACATTTCCTGCCTCCATAGGATTTCTCCCAACAAACCCCTCTCTTCGCCCACCATACCAAGTACTCCCTCGTTTGTTTTCTTCTCTGTCCATTTCACCTTCTCCATTCTTCTCCACACCCACATTTCAAAAGCCTCCAATCAACGTCTATCCTCCTGCTTCCATGATCACGTTTCCGCGCCGTACATAGCTACGCTCCATATCAGCGTTTTTACGTGTCTTTTCTTAATATCCTTACTCAACGTCCCTCTCACCAACTCCCTCCTCCTTGTGAAAGCCTCTTTGCCTAGCGCAATTCTTCTCCTTACGTCCCTACTACTTTGACCGTGTTGATCAAAAACACTTCCGATATACGTAAACTTTCCTACCTGCTCTCGTTTTTGCCCTCCTATTTTAATGTTAAGCTTGCCGCTTTTCTTTCTAGAAAATCGCATAACCTTTTTTTATTAATATTGGTTCTCATCCCATATCTGTCGCACTGAATTTCCGATTCACTCAGAAATACTTGCAACCCCTTGGCCGACTGGCAAACTAAAGCTTGTCATCAGCAAACCCAACTGATTGTATGAATTCCCCACCCGCTTTCATTTCTACCTCCAGTTCTTCCCATGGCTCTTTAATCGTTTCTTCTGCATACAGGTTGAACAGCAACAGTGATAATGGGCAACCCTGCCTTACACCTCTTCCTAACACTGCCCATCCGGACTCCCCGTTCCCCATCCGCACCTAAGCAGTCTGAGACATGTACAGGTTGCGGATTGGCTTCCTTTCCCTCCAATCTATTCCTATTTTCTGCAATATACTCATTAGTTTTTCCCAATTCACTCTATCAAACGCTTTTTCGAAATCTACGAAACATTCACATACCTCCTGGTTGTATTCTATATTCCTCTCCATTAATAATCTCATTACTGCAATGGCATCACGCGTACCTCTCCCCCTCATAAACCCAAACTGATGATCCCCTAAATAATCATTTGCCCTACTCTCTATCCCTTTGTTTATGATCCTGAGAACAAATTTAGCTGCGTTGGATATCAAACTTATTGTCCTGTAGTCCTCGCATGATGTAGCCTTTACCTTTTTCGGAATAGGAACTAAAACTGATCTAACAAAGTCTTCCGGCCAGATTCCTTCCTCATATATACTACGAATGAGCCCATATAGCCTCTTCCTCCCACATACTATATTCCTAAACATTTCAATAGTCCCGCGGGAATGTTATCCACCCCCGCGGCCTTATTTAGTTTCATCTCCCTTAATGCCCTTTCTATCTCATCGTCGAGTATGCTACCTATACTACTAGGACCTATGCTACTTATACTTATATATAAGGACAACAAATACATTTTGCAAGCTATTTAGCATTCAGTTTGATAACTTTCTGTAGTTTTGGTCCACCATTCTGTACAGTACATATAAGTATGTACTATGGCAGAGTGCCATGCGCGCAATGCCTAAACTGGCTTTGATCAGTTAGTAATAAGCAACCGGATCTGGATTTGTCACTTCATTAGAGAGACTAGAAAATGCGAGGAGAAATCTTCGTAGTTATCGTTGATTGCCACCACACACCCTGTTCTACCTGACTATACAATTTTAGTCCACATAGAGCAAGGAAATCTTGCACTAGCGAAATACTACGCGTGTTTTATAGCGTTTCCTAACCAGTTGTCCATAATGTGTTATACTATCCCAGTCATGAAGACAAACTTGTGGGAATTGCTTCCTAATTTATCTTTTATTTCATCGCTAGCATCACTTATACTGCTCCGGTAACGTGTCATAAGGCTCTAAAAGAAGTCATGAAATAAACCCAGGAGCACGGAAGAGTTCGAGCATCTTGCTGTCAACTATGGTTCTGCATCTTGCAAGATAAAAGTCTCAATTTGTTGTCAACTTTGGCTGGGCTGAGATAATATTCATAACAACAATCCCCAGCGATTAGAATAATTACTGACAACCGAAGTAGTTCGCGTTCATAATCATTACCTATGTAACTGGCAACAACATGTGACAACTAAATCTTCTTGTCAGCCTACAAACGTCCCCGTTCGGTGCAATTCGGTGCAAGATGCAATATTCGGATCCGTATTTGAAATCAAAAAAGCATGAAAATTTTAAATGATGCATTCCATAAATAAACTAACGAATTTTTAACAAGATGACGCGATCTTTTTAATTGCTAAGAAGTTAACTCCATGGGCAAACGAGACGAAGAACTCGCTCCGCGAATCGGCCTGCATTCCAAAGCCTCATTAATGGAGTAGTTGAGTGAAAGTGAATAGATCGAGAGCATTCAAAAGATCTATTTAAAAACTAAGCTGTAATTTAAGTAACGAAATAAGTATTGTCGCAAGATTTTATTTTAAATCTCTGTTATTACCCACGGGGGCCGGAGATAGTTTTACCCGTTAGGTTTCACAACAGGAATGTGATAAACATACGGAACGCTAGGACTTCATTCAAGAAATGAACGAGTGCAATGCTCGAGGAAGTAAAATTTGACATCCACTCCGACGGAAATCCGCAAGGAAGTGGGCCTGCGATTCGTGGTTTCTGCATTCGATTGATTTCCTTTCACTCCTTCCAAACCTCCGTAGGTCAACCAATTCTTCCATTTCCATTCTGAGTCGCCCTTGAACTTCGAATTTCTGTCGCCACCAAGTGGGGTAATTTCTAGAATTTTCAATTTTTTATAAGGATGCGGTGAGGAGTTGAAGGAACCATTGTAAAAATATCCATCTCAACTGGTCCAACTGGTATACATCTTCATCGACGCCTTCCTCAATAGCAATCCAATATTATTTAAGCCATTCAAAGACGCCTAAAAAAAATAGTATTTTTTCTCTACATCGACCTTGAGCACTTCCCAATCATTCCTCGTGAAAGAATGTTAAATAATACGCCGCGCTCTATTTGCATGGAGTCACACACGGTTATTTGGAGAAGGTTATGCGTGTGTACCATGTCATCACTCTATTCAACATCCCAATGTTTGGTTCATTTTTTCAATCAAATCTTTAAGGAAAGTAGATTCGGCTGTATTGCGCTTCATAAGTTTGAAGATCGGTACACCTATTCGAACAATTGTAACGCAACTGTGGGAGGAGGAAAACTTACGTAGTTCCAGAACTATGCCCCATGTCACACGTCAGATATGGAAGCCGAGGATGCGATCGAGAGAAGATCTAACTTGGCCTCATTCGTCAGATCGGAAAGCATCGCAGTCAACTCTTTGAGCATTGACTAAAAATAAGCATGCAAAAAAATTTACATTTAAAAAAAAGTAAATTAGAACAAAAATACGAAATATTAATATTAAATTAATTTCTGATAATTTTTCTTTAAAACTCGAGGACGGCATGGTTTCATGCATTGATAGAAGAGGGAGGACCTGATAAGGATAAGTATACATGATAAAGGGGATGAAAATGTGCAAACTTTCAATCAACGACAATGAAACCGAGTAAATGGTGTGCAGTTGAATTTTGAAGGATATGTTTAAAATTAGACTAGGTTGAAATAAGCGTGAACCGATGCGTGAAACAAGTAGGATATGGTATGGTGGTAGGATGCGGCAGCGTTATATGCCCATTTGGATTCAAATTAGAAATGTATGCTGTCGCACCCTGAGGATAAGGAAATTGAAGGCAGCATTCAACCAAAACAAATGACTCCTAAACACTGAAAGGATGAGTCCAGGCATAAGGAAGTGAGCCATTAATTAATTTTAATGGTTTTAATTTCACAAATTTCATCAGTATGGCAACATTAATTCACATTCATTTATTCAAAACATCAATCAAATTTTATCATAATCACATGCAGTGAGTTTCAACATCAACAATTTTCCATGTCCAGATAGTGAAAGAGCCAAAATAATTTTGAGTCGTGAAATTATCGTAAAAAATGATCAGTCCGATAAAGACGAAAAGGGACGTATGCGACTGAATGCTCAATCACCGATTTCGATTATTCAAAAAAAATATTTGCATGGATGTTGCATTTGCGTTTTTATATGGCTCAATAACTTTAGTTCTCTAACTTTCATCCGAATTCTCATTTATTAGTGAGGGGAGGTGACCGACAGCTAATGTCATTTGCGCCATTGGGGATGGGCAGGAAAGGACGAAGGGTGGAGAGAAACCCGGCGTCGGCACTTGCCTCTTCTTTAGCCCCTAGCCTGCGCCAAGGGGTCCCCAGATTAACGTTCCATTCGACGGACGGTGTAATGACTCAAAGTACCCTTCAAAAAGCACCTCAAGTAGATATCAGGATACCTCTGAAAAGTATCTGCCACCTCCGGGATTAGAACCCGGGCCCTCTGGGAGGGAAGCCAGTATGTAATCAGTTCAGGGCAATCGTGGGAGAACACGGGGTGGGTTCTCTCATTATTCACGCAGAAAGATTCAGCATCGCACATCTTAAGTTCCTGTTTCTCTTTGCCTCGACGCAGACAAGTAGACTTGCCCTCCCATCGTTAAGAGATGTGGCTGAAGCGTTGGCAATTGAAAAATCGCATTGGGTTCGGCATGAAGGGTCGTACTTGAGCGTGCTTTAACCCTATAAACACTTTCCCAGGGAGCTCACAATTTCTTTGTCTTGCTCGTCAACTGTCAGCAGTCGATGACTCTTTGTGGAGCAATCTTTTTCTTCATTTTTTCGAAGTCGACACTCGAAAGTTCGAAATGAAAAAAACCCCCAACTTGTATTGAGAGTTGTCTGCTTCAACCCACGCAGGAATGTTCTGCAATATGGTTGTACCTAGAAGATGCTCACTCTGCTTGCGATACGCCATTTTTATTAGTTGTGGAACCTTTGCACTCCTAATAGAAACGTAATTTGGTATCCATGGCGTAACTTTTTGATGAATTTTAGTTCTCAAGGTACAGAAATAAACAAAACTTTAAATATTAGGAAATGTGACTCGAGAGTAAAAATCCCCCCCCCCCGCATTATAAGGTAATTTTAACTTGCACAGAAAATGCTTTCTCTCCCGTTCGTGTTCGAACGGGATCTTCTGGTCGCGGATAAACACGGTTCTCCCATTCAAGAAAAGCTTCCGTCCCTCAAGATCTCCACACCATCCATGGAGCCTCAAATGGGTCGCCAGGGCTAATCAATAGCACCAGTTGTACAATACCTCACTTCGGAAAAGGTCTCCAGTTCACCGACCTCTTCGAGATCGCCATCGATCTGTAGACCCCCGTGCCACAAGAGTGTATACTTTCCTAACAGAGTGCATACTTTTAAGAAAAGATGTAAGGAATATATGTAATAATTTGATTGATGTGTGGTGTATTGTATTTTATGTAACAGCTTTTTTTTAATTTATCTTTTTTTCTTGCTGATTGATGGATGTAAATGAGATGGGGATTCTCTTGTTTTGTTAAAGAGATTTGTGTTTTGAAGTTTCCTTTTCGTGTACTTTTGTTTTACTGCCTGATTTTATCTATTATCTTTTGTGATTACTTGGGACTTGTGTGCCACCTGACACTGTCTATCAGCACATGTGTATTTTTAATAATAATAATAATAACAATAACCAGCACTCGCCATCCGGAACATACAGCACGCCATGGAAGCCGATTGCTCTGCAGTGGCTAGCTGCAGCCCTCCTGTTGAAAGTGAATCTCTACCACAACTGTGTTGCTATCCGCGAAGTGGAGTATGTAAACATCATCTCCATTTACCCTTATTCCTTTGATGCCGATTCCTTGGGCTTTCGTAATTGCTTCTTCTAAGAACATTCAGAATAATGCCATTCCAGCGATATATTACAATGATTAACCCCTTTACTTAATTTAGCTTCAATTTTTCTTTCATTTTCATTGAGGTGGTTTTATTCTTATAGAGCTTCAATGCAGTAATTCCACAGCGTAAAAATAACTCGCCTTGATCGGGATTTAAACCTGAATCACTTGACGCCCGGCCGAGTGATTCACTCAATTAAGCTACCGTGGTGCCTTCCTTGCACCTCTGTTCTTCCTGAATTTGAGTTGGTTTTTCCCTAGACTGATCATCCTCGTCAGTATTTTGCATCCAAGTGAAACTAGGCTCAACATTGGACATGAAATTTTTCGGTTTTGATTTTACATGGAATTGCATTCGTCATACACTGATTGAAGTCCTCCGGAAGCCTTCCATTTTCGTAGGTCACTTTCATTAGTCCAAATAGGAAATTATTACTTTTCCCTTCGCCTTCCTTGGTGATTTCTCCGTTGATGTTGCCACCTCCTAGCACATTTTTTTCTTAAATTATTTCACTACTCGCCCCTTCAAATTGACTCTTCAAAAGCTTATAAGATCCCTCGGTCTTTCTCTTCTTCACGTAATTAATGAGTTCTTCGCATTTGTTTTCAATTCGCTCTTCCTTCGCCTTCTTTGACTTTCGAATTACTTGGCTTAGTAATTATTGTTAGGCCCTTCTCGTCTTCATTTCTTGAGTCGTTGTTTTTGTCTACTTTCCTCGATAAGCGTTCTTATCTGACCAGCTTTCTAAGGCCATCAGACTTAAGCTCTCACGGAAGCGATTCTGCTACACCTGAATTTGCCTTCTTCGGAGTATTTCCATTTTCCTTCTGCAATGATCTCTTTTCCTCACTCCAATATTTCGTCGGAGGCCCTGCTTTCTTTGATTTGCTTTTTCCCTCGAGTTACTGTGATCCATTTCATTTCGTGTTTCGCCCTCTAATCTATTTGAATGAGAGACGGCTTTTCATAACAATCTAGCTAATGGTCACTCTTTATAACTGCTTTTTCTGTTTCACTTAATTCTAATGCCTCTCTCCGGCCGAGATGTAGCCGATTGAAAAACTGGCTTGGTCATCAATTATCTTTAATGCAAATATTCTGTGCCTATGTGGTTCGAAGAGTATGTTTTTCAATACCATATTCTTCTCTTCGCAGAATTTTACTAGTCTCTCTCGTTTGGCACTTAATTCCTTCAGGCCGAAATGTCCTATGCTGGCAGCTTCCTTTTCTGCCTTCTCCAACTACCACGTTCCAATCGCCCATTGGCATTAGATTCTCTTTTTTCTTAGTTCTCTGGGGGCCCTCTTCAAGTCTTGATCGGTGCCTCCATCAGTGTCTTCTGGTGTAACCGCTGCATCTCGCCTTTGATGCAGCGTAGTTATGGATACAGATACCATTGTTAATGCTGTCTCAACACGGAAGTATCAGAAAATCATTATTTCAAAACCTTTAATTTTTTTGGACTCATTACTCCTTGGCTTCCTCTGCTCCTATAGGCCTCCACCCAGGCGAATAAATCCATACGCCTTGGTCCTGCCCAGTCCTGAAAGGCTGATATTTGTATATCCTTGGTAGAGCATTGCTGGGAGCGGTCCAATTATATCCATTGGTGTTCTTCGGTGGGGGATGGTGACCTCCTGGGGTTTTTTTGAACCGGGGCTTTTCCCTTAATCTCCAAATTCTTACCCTCTTGACACCTCAGCATTGCCCGTAATAGACGTTTGTACTCCTCTGAATCCGTGAAAACCAAAATATTCCTTACTCTAGCTATCCTGCCTTTCACTCTGTTCAATTATCCCGCCGACGGTTCACCATGATAGGTAAGCAATTATCCTTACTCTCATGTTCATTGAAACGATCAAATGAGATGTTCCCTTTTGCAGCAATCCGACGACAATTGCCCTCAGCACATCGGAATCACCTTCCTCAACTCTGTTGCAATTATCGTCCTACTCTTGATCCGCTTCAATGAGTACACTTACCAAAGTGAGTTCATGTTTCCTCATTACTACTGGAATTACTGTTCAGGAAAGGATATCAAAATTTGGATGCATTATCCTTGAGTGGTGAATCGATGAAAACCCGTAAGCTCTCAGGATGAGGTATCACCTAGACAAACAAGATGATAGCTCCTTGCGAGAGAATACTCACTCAAGGAGCATAGCACACTTATCAAAGTGAAAACTTCTGCATTATAAATAGCACATAAAATATTTGAACGCCCATATAACGGTCGAGCATTCTTGTTTCGTTGCACAATAGGCCTTCTCTGCAATACTTTATACCCGCCAAATACTCTCCTTCCATGATTTCCTTAGCAAAACTTGTCCCTAATCCTTGTCTTAAAGTGCCAGTGTGAAAAAAAGACTATGTCGGGGTAGCAAGACTCTGGCTTAAGGCGTCATTTACGTGATATTTCTAAACAGGCGTAATTTTACGATAGAGAATTCCTGCTCCTCTCCCCGCCCTTATCTTTAAACGTTTTCGCGTGCTGTAATTCCATATTTTGGCGCAAAAGGAACATCAGTTGCTGAAATTCATCGGGAATTGTGCCTAGTTTGTAGACCTGTGGGAATGAGTGAAGTAAATGTTATACGATGGTGTCGATACTTAGAAATGACCGCACAAATGTGCACGATGAAGAACGGAGTGGCAGGCCCAGTATCCAGACCGATGTAATCGTTCAACAAGTGAACCAAGAACTCTGGTCTGATCAACAATTGGCGATTAGTGCTCTGGATGATACATTTCCTTCTATTTGAACGCACCACGATTTACAGGATTTTTACAGAAAAGCTCAAATATTACCATTTGTGTGCAATGTGAGTACCGAAAATTCTTGCCAAATAACACAAAGAGCAAAGAATATTGAGTGGGCGAGCGTTTTTGGATCGCTACATCTACATCTACATAATACCCCGCAAGCCGCCGCAAGGGCGTGTGGCGGGGGGTTTTAGGTCATCAACCATAAAAACGAAAACAATACCACATGCAAAACAACAGCGTGGAAAATTACACCCACAGCAGCGCACACACTCATGCAAAAAACCAACAAAAAACTGCACCCCAGGTTGCAGCACGAAAGCCATCCTACAACACTCAAGCCAGGAGACAACAAGCAAGAATGTTAAACACCACTACCAAATGAACATGCATCACAAAACACTCTACCCTCCGAGGAGACTGTAAAAGGCAGGGAATGCGACCCAACGTTGCAGGTAGCAGGAATTTGCCCCCGCGGAGAGGTACGAGGGATTGAAAGGGAAACTTAAAAACAGATGAACAGAACACGAATGAGGTCATTCGGAAAGAATGGGTTATTATAACAAAACACATAAGGTTAGTGGTAGAGCATGCATTTAAATACAACTAATTATTTTTTAGACGCTGAGGGTGGCAAGTGGAATTTTTGCTACCTATAACCATGCAGTTGCTATCCCGTATTGTCCGTGGGAAGAAGGAGTCCTTGAGGCGGCTAGTTCTGGCATCTATTTCCTGAATTCACTTTCCTTACATCCTCTCTCTGGCCCTCAACCTGAGCGGACCTGCCTACTGAGCGCTCCTGGTAACCGGTTTGACCCACCAGAGACTACCTGCCTGCCAGCTTGATTCTTGGTGCATTTGGTTTTAGTGAAGTGTGAACGTATACGTTGCTTCGTGTATATAGTTTTCGTTTTGTGTGTGGTTTGTTAACCGTAGTGTGTGGTAGTAGTAATTTATTCAGTGGATTGCAGTGGTTTTTGTCCTTCGACTCTGATTGGTGACCGGTGAGTGCTTTCCTTTTTCTTACTATCTTTTTCTGGTCCTCTGAAAACCAGACCTTACTCAAGCATCGTTTTTTCCACTTACGCTTCATATTCAATTCCAAATCGTAACTTATTGATTGAGCTAAATTTAGCTAACCCCTTTTAGAAATTTTACCATAGTGTATACAGGTTAGCTTTGGTTGGGAACTCGGTAGTTAAATTAGGATGGCTTCATCCAGGTCCCCTGTTGCCATGCTCGAAGGCACGGGCGAATGCGCGCCTTTAAGGGCCCGTATCGTCATGCTGGAGAGAATGGTGCGGGAGCTTCGATCGGAGATCGCCGGCCGGACGGCTCCCCTCAGGAGAGATGGTGCTCAGGGTGGGAATACGAAAACCCGCCACGCCCATAGGGGTGCACGGATTCGTCCGAATGCAACACGTGGCTGGGCGATTAGAGACCTACCCCGTGTCCCATCTCTCAACGAGGGAGTGTCTCACGTCCGTAGGTCGGACGATTGGAGGGTCGTCTCTCGGGGCAAGGGGAAGGTAACGCTGCGGCGAGATTGGACTCTGCGGAGGCAGATACCATCCCCGTCTCCAACAGGTACCAGGTGCTGTCGGATGACAGCACCACCGTACCTGCAGCCCCTAACCCTACTCCGAGGGCACTGCCTAGGGTAAGGCATCAGCGGTCGGGAAGGGAGGGAACCGTTATATTAGGTAGTTCAAATGTCCGGCGTATAATGAATCCGCTGCGCCGCAGAGTACAACAGAAGGGAGGTGTTGGCGGCGGGGTACCCCAGGCGACGCTGGCGGTGAAGGCGGCCGTCAGTAATACGGGCTGCTCCAAGCTTCGCATTGTGGCTCATGTCGGGACAAACGACGCCTCGGAACGTGGATCTGAAGAGATCCTGCGCTCCTTTAAGGAGATGCACTCGGAGGTGAAACGAGTCGAGGCAGAGTTGAAGGTCCCAATTAAATTAAGTATAGGTAGTATTGTGCCGCGTGTAGACCGCGGAAGCCTCGTTTGGAGCCGCATTGTGGGTTTAAATCAGAGATTGCTGGGATTTTGCCGGGGAATCGGAGCGGACTTCGTTGATCTGAGGCCCGTCCTCTCATCGTGTCGGGTACCCCTTAATCGCTCCGGGGTCCATTATACTGCCGAGGCATCGCAGTTGGTAGCGCGTAGGTTACACGAACACGTTTCGAGGGTTTAGCTGGTAGGCAAGAGCGTAGGTCATAAATTGGGATAAATAAAGTAGAATCCAGCGCTTTTTGTCACTTCAGTTCAGGTCATGCCTCTCAAATCCCCAAAAAAATTGAACAAACACACACTTGCGTTAAAACAACATATAACCCATCTAAATTTAATAAAATTGGTGCCTCTAAATACATACCAGATAGCAATGCAAGTGAATGTAATTCTTTTGTCTCTGTTCACCACGAATAGTCTCAAAACAGTTTTGTTAGCGTACATAAAACCGAAAAACAAGAAGTTATTAGCCATATTAAGATTATAACATTAAACTGCCGTAGCATTAGAAACAAAATATCGGATATTGAACATATGTTTGTCAGTACAAACGCAGACATAGTAGTTGGAACAGAAAGTTGGCTCACGGGAGATATAGCAAACAATGAGGTTTTTCCCAACGGTTTCACAATTTACAGAAGGGACAGACCAAATAGGTTGGGTGGGGGAGTATTCATTGCAGTAAAGTCACATCTTAGTAGCCAACGATATGAATGCGACGTAGATGACATAGAAAGCGTTTGGTGCAACATTAAGGACTACAACGGCAGAAGCCTTATAGACCCCCAGATTCTAACACAGATGTCCTTCACAAGCTCGACGAACAAATATCCACTATCAGCAGCAGACAAAGCAACAGTATTACTATAATCGCTGGTGACACAAATCTACCGTCAATTGACTGGGACAACTACTGCGTAGGAAAATCTGCCAAAAACCTAGACTCATGCCAAGAGCTCCTTCATATATTCACAAAACACTCCTTAGAACAAATTGTTAAATCACCAACACGGGGCCAAAGCAAACTAGACATCTTTGCGACTTCTATGCCCGAAATCATTACTAACATTGAAATAATAGACGAAATCAGTGACCATAAGGCTATTCTTGTAGAGTTCAAAACTAAGTTCGTCAAAATAAACAAAGAAGAGCGTAAAATATACCTATACAACAAGGCAAATTTTAACGGACTAAGAGAATATTTAAACATAAAAATACCAGAATACAAGACAAAAACACTGACAACCAATACAGAGAACACTTGGAATTATTTCTTGAATATTTTACGCGAAGGAATAAAGACGTACATCCCGTCCATACTCAAATGCGACAGTAAGGAACCTAGATGGTACAACGGGGAAGTCAGATCGGCATTAAGAAGGCAAAGAAAGCTACAGTCAAATTTCAAAAAGAGTTTAAAAAGTGACGATATAGTTTATATGAATGCATCCAAACAGCAACTAAAAAAATGTCGTAGTAAGACGAAAAGTATTATGCGCACAGCACTACACTCTTTTAAATCTAAAATGCTAAGCGAATATCTTAGGGAAAACCCAAAGTCATTCTGGTCCTATGTTAATGAAATACAGGGTAAACATCCAACTGTTCATTCTTTGAACACGGAAAATGGAGAAATCATTACAGATAGCGTGAAAAAGGCCAATATTTTAAACCATTTTTTTCAGAGCGCCTACAATAAAAACACAAACGCACCAAACGATCCTCCACACCCACCCGGGGAACACATGAGCGATCTTACACTGATCAAGCAGGGAATAGTACATCTGCTCCGTAGTATCAAAGCACACAAGGCACCTGGTCCGGAAGAAATACCTGCTAGTATATTAAAGGAATTAGCTATAGAAATTGCCCCGTTTTTACATATTGTTTTTCTAAAATCGATAGAAGAAGGCTCAGTGCCTCGCGACTGGAAGCTAGCCCATATAACTCCCATCTATAAAGGCGGCGATAGGGATAAACCAACCAATTACCGACCCATTTCTTTAACATCGATTTCTTGTAAAATATTGGAACACATTATTGTCACTAACATTATAAGATTTCTTGATAGTAGGAAAATACTAATCCACAACCAGCACGGATTTAGGAAAAGCAGATCTTACGAAACACAACTTGGTCTCTTCATTCACGATATACTTAGATCGGGAGAAAACAACACACAAGTCGATGCAGTATTCCTGGATTTCAAAAAAGCCTTCGACAAAGTCCCACACAATAAATTGTTACATAAACTTAAATACTATGGGATCAATGAGGAAATAATTAATTGGATTAGAGACTTCTTGTCAAACCGCAAACAAATAGTAGTCATAGATGGGTTGTGCTCAACTGATAGAGATGTAACTTCGGGCGTCCCCCAGGGAAGTGTAATAGGGCCTCTTCTGTTCTTAATATACATAAATGACTTTAGCACACACGTTAGTAGCAATCTAAGGTTATTTGCTGACGACACGGTGATATACAGGGAAATAAAGAGCCAACTAGATCGCGAGCTACTCTCTAGAGACTTAGACAATATCTCGGAATGGTGCAATAAATGGGGATTAACACTTAATATAGATAAATGCGCAGTTTTGAAATTTTGGAATAAAGGAAGCGAGGAACAGGATATAAACTACAAAATAGAGGGTTCAGTATTGACTACGGCAAATCAAGTTAAATATTTGGGGGTTGTTCTAACACCACGCCTTTCATGGGGAGCACATATCAGGACAATATGCGGATCAGCTTTAAAGAAACTTGGCTTCATAAAACGGGTGGTGGGGAAATGTATTGAGAAAGTTAAAGAGAGGTGTTATTTTGCTCTAGTTAGACCTCATTTGGAATATGCTGCAAGTATTTGGGATCCGTGGGAGAAAATTTGGCAAAAAGAATTAGATAAAGTCCAGAGAAAATCCGCTAGATTCGTTAAAAATTGTTATGATAAGAACACAAGTGTGACAGGTGTCTTAGGGGATTTAGGCTGGGAACCACTTGAAGTGCGGAGAGAACAAGCGAGGCTTAGACTTTTAGAAACGTTCAGAACAAACGAGTTTAACTATGACACTGGAGGAATTATAATGGCCCCACACTACTTAGGTAGATCAGACCACAAAGATAAACTAAGGGAGATAGATTCCAGGACAGATCAGTACAAATACTCATTCTTTCCCCGAACAATCAGAAATCATAATAGTAAGAAACCGAAGTCACTTTAGAAATATTGAAAACATTGAATTTACCAGTCGGAGCAAAGTGAAACACTGCAAAGCTGTTAGGTATACTTTCAGGTGCATGTGTATGTAAGATGTAGATTGAGTGTTTGTATGTGTGTGGGGTGTAAGTGTTCATGCATGAATGTATGCCATGTTTTTTTGGATATATGATTTTGTGGTTATTGCATGCGGTTTTTTTTCTTTTTCTTTTCTAAATTACGGGTGGTGTCCTAACACCCCCCGCCACATGCCCTTGCGGCGGCTTGCGGGGTGTTGAGTAGATGTAGATGTAGAATTTTATATGCATGATCCAAGCGACCAATGTATGTAGGAGTACGAATAATATGGCTGCGTAGGTTTTCGCGGCGGTGGTTTGAAGTACTCTGCATTGTCGGGTTTCACCGCGTCGTTGTTTGACAAACAACGACGCGGTGAAACCCGACAATGCAGGAGTACGAATAATTTGCGAGACCTCGGTGCTGAAACATGCGGATCTGAATTTATTTAATAATTTCAATCTTGCATTGAATCGTCTCTCTTCTAATGATTCCCACCCCAAATCCATGAGCATTTCGGTGACGCTTTGCGTTTTATAGTAAGAATATTTTACAAAACGGGCTGCCCGGCGTTGAACCTTCTCAATTTCCCGAATGAGGCCTTTTTCACTCGGATCCTACGCGCTGCATGCGTATTCTAAATGAGGCCTTACAAGAGCGTGGTAACAACGTTCCTTGACCTTCGAGTCACTTTTGCCGACAACGCGTCTAATGAATCCCAATTTTTTATATGCTTGACCGCAGACTTTACGTATGCGAGTCCCCCAAGTTAAGTCTTTTGTGAATTTAACACCTGGGTATTTTACCGTATCAACTACTGCTAGGTCACCTCCAGCTAATTTGTAAGCGAATCCCGTTGATCTTTTAAATAAATTTACCACCGAACATTTATTATAATTTAGTGCCAATCCCCAGTTAGAACACCATTTAGTAATGCAATCTAAATCCTGCGCTAGAATAAAACGATCCTCATCCCCAGATATCTCCCGATAGATCACCGTGTCATCCGCGAACATCCTAATTTTACTTTTCACTTCGCGGTTCAAATCGTTAACAAAAATCAAGAAAAGCAACGGCCCGATTACACTTCACTGAGGTACCCCCGAAATGACTCGAACGCTGTCGGAACTAGCGCTATCAAGGACTACCCTCTTCCCGCTCTGAAAGAAAATCTTTAACCCAACTTATGGCGCCCTTGTTTATGCCCGCGACCTATAATTTATGAATGAGTTTACCATGGGGAACCTTATCAAATACCTTTTGAAAATCTAAGAAGATCGCATCCACTTACCTACCTCTCTCACCCGATAAAAGTATATCATGTGTAAATAATCCTAATTGAATTTCGCAGGAGCGGGTTTTCCTGAATCCGTGTTGATTGTCACTTAAAAAGTTAATGTTATCAAGGTGTGTCATTATTGAACTGACAATTATGTGCTCTAAGATTGTGCAACAGATAGAAGTGAGAGATATAGGTCTGTAATTACTGGGGTCCCCCCTGTCACCACTTTTAAAAATAGGCGTTATTTGCGCGGTTTTCCAAATCTTAGGTACTTTGCACTCTGTGAGGGATTTGTTAAATATAAATTCAAGGTACGGAGCAATGTTTGGAGCTAAATGTTTTATAACCCTAGCTGTTTTAGTTTCGGGACCCGGGGATTTGTTGGGTTTTATCTCATTAAGCAATTTTAGAATTCCTTGTTGGCCAGCTGTTATTTTTTTCCATGGGTTGAGTATGTATTGTTTCTTGGAGATATGCGGTGGCAACATCGTTCGTGAAAACGCTTTGGAAGAATGAATTTAGGATGTTAGCTTTACCCTCACCGTCTGAATGAACTATATTGCTACAATCCCTTAAGCAAGCCACGGTTTGTTTACTCCCATTTACTTCCCTAACATATGACCAGAAAGTTTTGGGGTCAGTGTCCAAGTGCTCGCAAAGTACTTTGCGTTTAAAGTCCAATAAGGCGCTACGTAATTGTGTTTTGGTTTCAATTTTAGAGGATCTATATGTGTCCCATAATTGTTTATTCTCAGGGGATGATGTGTTCACGCCTGCCTTCTTTACCCTTCTCTGCTTTCGAAGGGCTTTTCTAACGTCTTTATTGTACCACCTGGGGTCGCGATTTGCTTTAACGTATTTTATAGGGATGAGATCTATGATGCCTTTTTGCATAATATTGACAAATTCTGTCCAAGTTTCTTCCGCGTTGGCATGGGATAATTGAAAGGTAGTGGAGTGCTCAGGCAAAAGTGTATCATGAGGCGGGGAAGGGGAGTTTGGTGGTCTCCGGATATCAAGGAGTGGGAGGGTGAGCGTTCTCAGAGGTCACTTTAAATTACTTGTCGAGGGTTATCGCTCAGCCGTCCAGTGCGATGAACCTATTGTAAGTGAGGTGGCATGGGTCGAATTCCAATAATTGGCATTTTCCAACAAGTGTTATGCTAAATCGAACGTCTGAATTGAAATCAAAGACAGCGCTACGGCTAGATTACTTCCCAACTTTCCTTAAAACCTTAAGAAGTATCACTTCTTAAGGTTTTAAGGAAACGAGGGAGGATGAGTTTTCTGAACGAATTTTCGCCATTTGCGAGGAAGGAATTTGGCCGGAAGATTTCTTAAGATTAGTTTCAGTTCCCATTCCAAAAAGGGAAAGGAAGACATTTCAGGGCTACAGAACAACACGATTGATTTCACTGGCAGCTAATGCGATACTTAGGATCATCACTAATATGATTTAAAATGAGGGCAAAGGTTTACTCTGGCAGTGATATGTCTTAGTTCTGGAAGGGGTAGAGGCAGGCGTGATCCTAAAGCAGTAATGTCACCAATATAGAGGAACATACATCGAATACAATCAGGATGCATTCGATTGTTTCGTAGATCTTGAGAATGCGTCCGTTTGAGTAAGTAGGTAGAATTTATGAATGTATTGCAGAAAACAGGAGTAGATTGGAAGGATAGGCGACTTTTACATGTATGTCACTTGTGCATGTCTTAGACTGCTCAGGCAGAGTGGCTGGTGGAGATTCGGAATGGTGTTAAAAAGAAGAGTAAGACAGGGGTGTCATTATTACCCGTGTATATAAGAAAAAAAAATAAAAAGGCACGGGCAGATCTCAAGATAAGACGCAAAAGTCGGTGCACATTTCATAAAATAAGGTATGCGGTAGATCAGTCTTCGGTTAACCAGTCAACCAGGAGTTGCAAGCAATCCTCAGGGAATTGGAATGTCAGTTCGTTAGGTATGGGATGAGGATCCAATAAACAAAACAAAGGTTCCGTGGTTTTCGAAAAATATAAAAGCTAAGTTAAATTAAAAGCTAAAATAAAATAGGAGTTCGAAAAACTAAAGCATTTGGGGCAGTTTTCTTTCATTGGAATTGTTTTGGATTAACTAGTCAAAGTAGTAGGAACATATAAAGAAGAATTACGTTCGACAAAGAAGCTTTCAGAAAGAGACTATATTTGACGACAGACGCTGCGTAAGGATTTTAAGGAAAGGCGGTTATACATTGATGTGGAGTTTTGCAGGGGAGTGGGTTGGTTCGGCGTGGAAATGTGGTCGTTGGTGCAAGACGATAGGTGTATATTGGAGGCTGGTGAAACGTGGGTGTGGAGAAGGATAAAAAAGGTGAAGTGGACAGAAAAGAAAACATACTAACTTAACACTACCGGTTATGCCAATAGTAATATCCCTCACTCTGAAACCCAACAAGCAATTCGAGTGCTTCGCCCGCATATACTGAGTGCTTGGGTCAGGTTGCACTCTAAGCTTACTTTTAACTCTACAACTGTCAAAGTCCCATTTACATATCAAGTTTTTTTAGAAAATTGAGTCTTTTCGTCAAATTCGGTATTACTTTTCCATCAATTAAATGAAATTAAGCGATAAACTATGCTCGTTTCACGCAGATATCAAGCTTTGATTAAGGCCATAACATTTGGTAAACAGGCTACAGGTATTTCATCTTACGATCAAGAGCTGAACAGATTTGAAAGAGTCTAACGTATCTAAAAAAACATAAATTAGTCAAAACATAAAAGAGCATGTGGCAAAAATAATTTCCAATAGTTGCAATTCCTCTCTAAATTGACCTCCGAGCCGAATACTGTCGCCTTCCAGCAGGTTGACGCAAAAGGCGATAATTTCGAAAGTTGAGAAATCTTTACGCGAAAGAGATATCGCTACGCAATTGTTTGGGCTGTGTACGCGGCCTATTTTGTGTGGTGGAGGGGGTGGGGTTTGTTATGAATGGTTCGGAATGGCTCTCACGTCAGATTCTCCTGTGCTCCTGTGGAGAGAAATGACCAAAACTGCAATGATGTGTGATGAGTTCTTCACGATCGTAGGGTATTTCTACGTTGGAAAAGTACTCTTGTCACTTACAATCACAATATGGAAAGAAATCAAAGTTAGATTATATGCTACGTTCTTTCCAATTAATTTGGCTGTGAAGTATGGAAAATGGGCTGGTATGTTTTTTCCTATGGAAGCCAGTTGGAAGTGTTGATTTTTAATATTTAACGCCGAGTGAAGTGAACTATTGATAAAATTATTGTGCCCGCACGGCTTATTATTAAACCTCCCTTCCCTATTAACGGATTACTTCATTTTATGTATAGTTATCACCGGTTCTACTGATGGTATTGGGAAATCTTATGCGCAAGAATTAGCTCGACGAGGTTTGAACGTGTTCCTTATCAGTCGAAATCCAGAAAAGCTTAATCAAGTGGCTCAGGAAATCGGTACGTAAAAGTCTATGATAATTTGCAAGTATCACTAGGAATAATTTCATTTTTCCACAACGTTTCACTTAACAGTGAGAAGATTGAATTCTTCAGCAGAGACGCTTGGTTAATTTAGACTTTATATGTTATAATTCATTGTGATAGCTTCTGCGAAACAGAATGCCTTAACAGTTCACCTGCATCAGCTCAAAGTGACGGTCGGTGAATGAATAAAACTTAAGGGAATTGAGATTGTGCGTTGGCTATCGTATTGGCTTCACACCCAGAGGGCTCGGGTTCAAACCCCGCGGATATTTTCAGAAGTATTCCGATCCCTACTTAAGGCACATTGAGTGAGTACGCCGTCCGTCGGATGGGACGTTAAGCGGTGGACCTCGCTTTTAACGCAAGGCGCCAAGGGGTACACAAATGAGTGCGCAAATGACATAAGCTGTCGGTCGCCTCCTCTAAATACGACGACTACGAGTAAAACTTGGTAAATGAATTGTGCATGCATTATTGAAATATCTAATTCTTGACCATTTCCTTCTGTTTCACCCTACCTCTATATCTACATCGTAGGCTTGTGATTCCCCCTAAAAAGCCGCTGAGTACAGATCAGGTTTTAATGCTTGTATTTACTCAATACAGAGTCAGAATGTGGTGTTACGACTAAAACATTAGCTGTTGACTTCAGTGAAGGGAGACCTGTCTACGATCGGATCGGAAAAGCGTTAGAGGGAATACAAGTGGGAATTCTTGGTAATCTTTGGAGATAAAGCATGCAAACTATATACTGACATTCACTTCCTGTAGTGCGTCGGATAGCTAATTTATCTGCTTTTTTGCAGTAAACAATGTGGGTTATTTAAGTGAAAGAGCTGGTCCAGTTGTTTATATGTCTGAAAATGACATGTGGACAGTTATAAATCTTAATGTTGGAGCTGCCACTTTGATGAGCAAATTGATTTTACCATCCATGGTGGAAGCCAGAAAAGGTGCCATTGTGAATATTTCTTCAGTTGCAGGAATGCACCCCTTACCGTGGTTGAACGTATATTCATCATCAAAGGTAAGAAGAATATTTATTTGTATATTGTTACTTTTTTGTGTACAAGAGGCAACTTGCATTTGCTTGATAGATGCCATAATCCATTCACTTCAAAAGTTACCTCAAAAGAACAAACATGCATATCAAATTCTCTTTATTGCTACTAGATTCCTGAAATACGACCATTTTAAATAATTTTATTTTTTATGAAGGACTTTGAAGGAAGGAATACATTGAAACATTACATACAGGTAATAATCACAAAAATAAGTTTTAGTCTATATGGTGCAGTTAGTGTGTTACCAATAGAGTTTGAATCCCCAAAGAAAGTATAAATTTGTTGATTTTAATTTTAGCTGTTCCTCTTGAAGTAATATGTTGTGAATGAATATTCTGAGATGTAGGTTTTCTAGTTCACTTTTCCTCTATCTCTGTGTGATAATACCAATTATTGCAAATGCGAAGAAAAAAAAAGATATTTTTTGCTTGTTAATTGGTAGTCAGCTAAAATACATTTTTTATGAATTTTTATCCTGGTTAGCGAGCATTTTATACCAAAATGTATGAATTTCATGAGTAATATTAACCAAAAACCCACTTAAAGAGTTCATTTCTCAAGTACCTTTTCAGTGATTTATTGTAAAAATATAGCTTAAATTTTGATTTTGTTAAATAAATATGTGAAGATGTTCATCTGTAATAAATCATCAACAATTGTTGCTAGCTAAAATGGTTCCCAATTTATATAGATAACAAGAAAACTGGCATGGCGTCCAATGTGAAACGCATAAGCTTTTGATTATGTATAGTTTACATTTTTATGTGATTGATTTATGGTAAAGTGTAATCTAGGAGGTAATTGTTGATTAGGGCTTCCACTTGCCAATGGAATCGACTGCGAATAAGAAATTGCACTCTGCTATTCAATTGGGTCACATATGCTTTAAATAATTTAGTAATTGGATTACACATTAATTTTGTGCCAATAATTTTTCGTTCGAATGGCACCTTGCCCTCTTTTTAGCTAAGTGTCTGAAAAAACAGGGCTGCCTAGAAATGCCCTGTGTTTTGAAAGTGTCTGGAGATCCTGGAAAGTTACAAGATATCCTGGATTTTTTTATTATTACAGTGGCTGCATTTTTTTAATCAGCTATGATGCTATCATGGGATGTACTTTGTGATCTAGCCTGATGGATTCAAAGGGAAGAAATTTTAAAGCTTGCAGAACTTTGACTTGAAATTTAGATTTGCTTCTAAGAAATTACTGATAAATTAAGGCTAACTTTTTATTAGTATTTACTTTATATTTAAAAATTTAATCGTGGACTGTGATGCAGCCCTTTTTAAAAGTGATAGAAGATTGAAAACTGTTCTTTCCCATAATATTTCCATATTAATCAAACGATTTAAAATCCTTAAAGTCCATTCAAAAGCTGTTAAAGGAAGAAAATTTAATTTTAGAAAAAGCGGATAAAGGCAATGCAGTAGTAGTGATGGAAAAGACCAAATATGTTAATAAGTGCTACGAATTTATTGACAACAACCCAATAGTGGAGCTACCATGTGACCCTAAAAACAAATTCCAAAAATTAGTGAAGAAGGCCCTCACTTCTGCCCCGAGTATCATCAAACCAAGTGAGACGTACACAGTGACAGTGATGAACCCGCAAACTCCACGATTCTTTGGTCTCCCAAAGATACACAAAACAAATGTGCCAATAAGACCAGTAGTCTCCAGTGTTGCTGCTCCATCAAGGAAACTAGCCTCCCATCTAAATTCACTCTTCAGAGAAGTCACAGGTTTCAAGCCAAGATACGGGGTTAAGAACTCAACGGAACTATGCCAACATCTTACCCAGAGAGAGCTCCTGTCTTCCAATTTTCCAATTTCCCTTACCAATATTCCAATTTCTGAAGCCGTTAAAGTAGCCGAAGAAACATTGAAGAAAAGCCGGAGCTGAACCACCCTTCCTCGACGAGTTTCTGGCACTACTAAGAGTGTGTCTGGAAGAGAATTACTTCAAATTCAATGGCAAGTTCTTCCAACAAAAGGACGGCTTAGTAATGGGGTCACCTCTTTCACCACTTTTGGCGGACTTACATATGAACGACTTTGAGGAAAGGTTATTCAGTGATCATTCAGTGAACACCAGTTTTATACATTGTTGGTACAGATACGTTGACAACGTGTTTGCAGTGTGGACTGGTACAATGAGACAACCGGACATATTTTTGAATAAGTTAAATTCCCAATCCAAAAATATAAAGTTCTCCTGTGAAAAAGAAACCAACCATAGTATTAACTTTTTGGACTTAACAATTACAACCACGGAAAAAGGCTACGACTTCGCAATCTACAGGAAAGAAACTGCCACAGACCATGTCATCCCCTCCGACTCCCGTCACCACCCCTCCGATAAGATGGCCGCTTTCCATTCCATGCTAAACAGATCTCTCAACATCATCCGGTCCGCCGAGACCTTCGCCAAGGAAATCAAGGTAATCAAAGACATTGCAGTGAAAAATGGTTTCGAAGAAAGTGTCATTAGTAAAATGATCGATAAAAAACGCTCCCTCCGAGCACAGAGACTGTTTTATAAATCATCTGTAATTAGTAAAAATAAGAAACGATGGTGCAAACTTAGTTACTACGGAAAGATTACGCGGTCTATTGCCAACCTTTTCCCAAAGGAAGGTTTTAAAATTGCATATTACAACAAATGTAACTTAAGGGCTGTGTTAAACAAAACCAAGGACAATATTGACATTAGTGATAGAAGTGGTATTTATAAACTCCAATGTGGTGACTGTGAAATTTGTTATGTTGGCTAGACTGGACGGTCGTTCAGAGTAAGAGCAGAAGAACACAGAAGACATCTACAAAACGTTGAGTTAAACAGATCCCATTTTGCCAAACATCTATGGGAAAGTGACCACAGGAGCGATTTTGTCCCAGAGATTCTTCACCTCGAGAAAAAGGGAAGAAGAATGGATTGTCTGGAGGAGCTGGAGATAAGGAAGCATCAAAAGGCAGGAAAAATTGCCAACGAGAATATTTTTGTAAGCAATCCCCCCTTTTGGATATTTCTCTGACCACAATACCTGATGCCCCAATCCCCGCTGTGAACGGCATACCCCCCCACCCCTCCCTTTGAGTCACCCACGCCCCCCCCCCTTTACCACCGCCTCTTTCCCCTCCCCCTCTCAAAAAACTATATATTCTGGAACTCACTGAATCTATGTACCTGATGATGTCGCCTATGCGACGAAACCGGTCGACTTAAAAATAAAGTGTGGAAAAAAGCACCATCTCTCTTTTGATTAATAAGGCTAACTTCATCACCGTTTTCTATATGAGTATGAATAAGTGCGTTTGGTTTTCCAGATAATTGCATTTTATGAAAACACTTAATTGATGATCAGCTGGATTGTAGAGCATACAAATTAATTCCTAAGTTGTCCCAATGATTTTAATGAAACATATTTCTAGTTATGTTGAGTTTATGTTTAAGTTAAGTCAAATGTGTGTTATGTCTTGATAATTTTGTATGCGCAAGTATTCTAGCAATTAAAATGTTCAAGTTGCTAACTTCTACTTTCAAAGTCAGTTATTGATATATCAAGGAAGGAAACCATTTTCTCCAGTGATTTTTATTTAAGATGTGTTGCTTCACTTATTTTTTGATTTATCTTTATACAAACATTTCTCATTTTATAATTAAAGTTTTCTTGCCTAAAAAATTAATATTCTTATTTTAGTGAATAAATTGGTTCATGCCAGTATCTTGAATTTATTTATAGAGGATAATATTGTCATTATCATTTCATGAGCTTACTTATATTATAAATCGTGAGAAAAAATATGGAAAAAGTTTGAACTGTCTGGAAAACCTGAAAGTATTCTGATATGTCCTTAGATTTTTTAGGCCCCTCGTTCATTCTCTTGTTATTGTACTGAGTCATGTATAATCCTGTAGAGTAACAATATTTTCTCTGGATTTCTGGTTTCCAGAATTCACCATAATTATATCCAGCCGCAATAATAATTGAAACACATTGCAGATTCTTTGTTTAAATTTAGTACGATAAGTGCTATTGTTGGGCTGTTAAATCTTTGTGCCGATTCAATTATGATTCTAAACGTTTCGCAAGGAAATGAGATTCTCAAGTTTTTCCTTCTACATATGGTGTATAAAGTTAATCAACTTGCACCCTTGGAAAGGGAAGCTACAGTTCGGGCCAACTCCTTAAAAACATGCAAAAGTATCCATTTAGCAGTTTTAATGCAGAAGGAGCGATGGGTGTAAAGGTTGCAATTGTCCAGTGTAAATTGTGGCTGTATACATAGTTATTCATCAGAGCTTATATTGATTGTTAGGGATTATAGGCAGGCATTATATTGGTTGTCAGGCAAGTCATTTGATATAAATAGTATGTCACATCAACAGTTCAATTTCATCATTAATAAATAATTTATCTTGTAATATCATCCATGCTTGTTTGAAAATGATATATAGGGCAGGCAGTTAATCTATTTACAATTTGGTATATAAAATTGCCATTGTTGTACAATCTTGATGCCTTAGATATCTCTGAAGAGAAATAACTCTAATAAATCTATGTTTTTTTGAAAGATTGTACCCCTAATTAGGTTTGGATAGCATTTTAATCTCCTCCACTCTTATGCAGAAAAATTCTCTTGAAAAAAACATTTCTCTCTGTGTGTAACTAGAATCACTTGTAATTCTAGAATAAATGAATTTGTAAGATTCTTTATCTTCTGTGATGAGCAATATGATGATCAGGTGGTTGTAAAAAACTGTATTGGACATGATGAATCTGAAGGTTGGCTTTGATAGGTAAAGTTAGAGTTCACCCTGGTCTGTGAAATTGATGAATTGGGGGTAGGATGTGCGGCCATTTGGTTTGCAAATAAGTTCTATCACTCAGAATATCACATTACTTGGATTTTAGGTGGGGTTAGCGGGGTGGTCATTTTGGAAATCAAGAATCAGTAAAAGATGCTCATCTTGTTAAAAAATTCAGAAGGAACTTGAGAAATGGGCTGGACTTTTGGATAAGAAATCAGCAAAAACATATTTGAGTTGAGACTATATGGGAATTAAATGAAAGTTTCCAATGAGAACATGGTGTCGTTTATATGCATGAACTGTTCATGTTTTTCATAGTCCTCTGTGCACCCAGGCCCTGTCAAGAGCTAAAAGTTTTGTTATACCGATTTCAGTGATACTAACAGTTTGTGAAGTGAGGGGTGATCAACATGAAGCACAGATCAAATCCAAATCCTACTCAAATTGTAAATCTGCAGGAAAAGCTCTTAAAATGAAGACAGCATGCTCATTGTGTAAATAAGGTCAAAGTCTAGAATGAAAATCCCATGCAGAAAATGAGTGGCTACCTTATTTATTAACTGCATCACCCATGATATGAACTCTTGACCCTCTTTTCAGCATAAATTGCATAGTTTAAGGCATGATATGGCGGCATTCAAACATAACAATGAACAAATGATAACTTTTTTAAACTAGATATTGATTTATAACATGACCGGTTTCATGAAGACCTTAAAATGACATAGTAGGTACTTCAAAATCAGTCATTTAATAAATCAATATCTTGTGGAAAAGAGTTATTATTTGTTCATTATTATTCTTGTCATCTGGCTGATTCTCTAACCAGTAGGTTACCATGCCCGCTTTTTACTTACACATAATATAAAAGCTGTATATGATGGCATATATGATGCATCATCATTGCAGTAAAGCACATAGAAGAACAAAATATCCACATTCCATTGGAAGTTTGACACCCCTCCAACTTAAATTATAGTTCCTTTAAGCTCTTTTGTTTCAGGATAGCCAAATGGATGGCAGAATCGTTAATGTAATTACAGGACAAAATGTTCTTTAAATTGCATTATGTAGCTTGATCTCTTGTCCCCTGTTGCCATATGTATTTGGGTCATTTTTTAAAAACAAATTATTCCACTCAGTAATAAGAGCACACACTGTTTCGTTATGATCAGTTGTGATGACATAGTATCCATTTTTTTCCATATCTCTCCCACATCTCTTTTGGCATTACGGAACAAGCAACGTGGTATTCAAGTCACATAGGAGCAAAAACCTTAATGATAGCAACCCGGATTACAACGTTCTTCAATTACATAAATATTACATATTAGCGAATATAATGCAGTAAAAACAAAATTCAGTATTAAATCTTCTCTCATATATTTGGAATCTTCACATATAATGTATGTAATGCTGGATGACATAACTTGGTGGAACTCCTTCATGATATGTAGGAATAAAAACACTCGGATATTCCTCAAAATATAACTTCACTGCCACCAGTTTCAATGCAGTCTATCATCATCATCTGATGATGTAGCCAGGTGATGATGATATGGCTGAAGGATATATATTGAAACTGGTGGCAGTTGAATGATATTTTGTAGCATAGTAGAGTGTGTCATTTCCTTAACTTCACACACAAGACATGGGTGATTTTTTCAACCTTAATTTTCAAAAAAAAAGTTGTCTTAAATGCTGTCAAATATAGTAATTTTGTATCATGTACATGAAACCATCATTTGCCATCTGTTTGTGCAGTGAACATTTTTTCAAGAATCCTTTTCTGGAACACTTCACTCTGAGTATTTGATGAATGCCATGATGTAGGACGGGTTGGGAAGTTTTGTCAAAATCCTGAGTTTTGCTGGGCAACAATCCATTGTAGAGGTAGCTAAATATAAAAAGGATATCAGATCCACCAGTACAGGTAGTGTCAACATGAGTTGATGAGTTCACAAGTGAGGTCACAAATTCATGTAACTTGAAAATTTCATTACTCACACTCACTGATATCATGTCACATGCCTAGTTCAGTTCCCAAAATCCATTTGGTGTACACCATCTCTTTCCAATAGACTTAAAAATTGCTGTGCGCCATTGAAATGCTTTCAGGAGATGTTAATTTAACTGTTAATTTATAAATGTGGGATATTCATTCTTGGAAAATAAAGGTTATTTTAAATAGACAATAAATACGTAAAATTAGTATTGAATTGAGAAAAGTGTGCTAAAATGTTGACTTAAATAATATTATGATAATTACAAATGTAACCTATAAGACAACAGGGTAACTATTTTAAATGTTAAAAATTCTCTGAAGAAGAATGAATACACTGCATAGGTTCATAGGAGAAGGAATTAATCCATTTTGAATGGCTCTGAACATTGCCACTCAACATTCTTTGCTCTTTGTGTCGGTCGGTAAGCATTTTCGGTACCCACCTTGCGAACAAGTTTTGATATCAGAGCTTTTCAGTAACTATCTTGTAAATAGTAATATACATCTACTTAGTACCCCACAAGCCACCACAGGGGTATGTGGTGGGGGGTGTCATGGCACCACCCATAATTAAGAAAAAAAAGCCACAAATATATGCAATCCATAAAGAAAACATGGTGTACAGTCATTCAAAAACCCTTACAACCCACGTAAATACAAACACACAAACTACCAACTAACATAAACATGCGCCTACAAATATACTTGATGTCTTTGAAATGTTTAATTTTGTTCAGACTAGTAAATTAAATGTTTTTAATATTTCTGAAGTGACTTCGGTTTCTTACTATTATGACTCCTGATTGTTTGGGGAAAAATTGAGTATTTGTATCTATCTGCATTGGAATCTATCTTCCTTATTTTATCTTTGTGGTCTGATCTACCTAAGTAGTGCGGGACCATTATAATTCCTTTAGTGCCATCGTTAAACTCGTTTGTTCTGAACCTTTCTAAGAGCCTAAGTCTCGCTTGTTCTCTTCGTATCTCAAGTGGCACTCAGCTCTAAATCCCCTAAGAGACCTGTCACACTTGTGTTCTTATCATAACAATTTTAACGAATCTGGTGGATTTTCTCTGGACTTCATAATTTCTTTTACCAAATTTTCTCCCTAGGATCCATTTCTTCCAAGGATACTTGTGGCATATTCCAAATGAGGTCTAACTTGAGCAAAATAATACCTCTCTTTAACTTGCTCATTACATTTTCCCACCACCCATTTAATGAAGTTGAGTTTCTTTAAAGCAGTTCCACATATTGCCCTGATATGTGTGCCCCATGAAAGGTGATAGTGTTAGAACTACCCCCGAATATTTAACTTGATTGGCCGCAGTTAATGCTGAACCCTCTATTTCATAGTTTATGTCCTGTTTGCCACTTCCTTTGTTCCAAAATTTCAAAACTGCGCATTTGTCTATATTAAGCATTAATACCCATTCCTTGCACCAATCCGAGATTGTGTCGATGTCTCTAGAGAGTAGCTTGTGATCTAGTTGGCTTTTTATTTCCCTGTATAACACCGTGTCGTCAGCAAATAATCTGAAATTACTACTTACGTGTTTGCTTAAGTCATTAATATATATTAAGAATAGAAGCGGCCCTATTACACTTCCTTGAAGGATGCCTGAAGTTACATCTATATCCGTTGAGCACAACCCATTGATGACTACTATTTGTTTGCAATTTGACGAGAAGTCTCTAATCCAATTTATTGTTGTCTCATTGATACAATAGCATTTAAGTTTCTGAAACGAGTGGAAACAAGAGATATTATGATGAAAGAATACAATTTGCTTTTCCACATAGATTTTTTTTATTACTACCTAGGTTTCGTTACAGCATAAAATCTTCAGGCCATAGCGAAACCTAGGTCATAAGAAAAAAAATTCTATTTGGAAAAGCAAAGTGTGTTTGTGTAATGTGTCCAAGGAGTGGAGATCAGGTAGAACATTAATGATCAATCAGATCACAGTTCTTAGTCTACTTGTTGAATGATTTCATCAGTCTAAATACTGGATGTATCACTCCACTCTCCATCGTGCACATTTTTTGGCCATTTTTGAAGTCTCAACTCCATTGCTTAACTTTTTCTTTGTCATTAGCCCTTAGTTATTAGGTCCCAGGGGGTGGCACAAGTCCCGGAATTTTTATTTCCTCAGTTTTTTTCAATTTTTTTTAATGCGAACATATTGATTCAAAATCCCGAGCCTTTTCTTTTTTAGAAAAAAGGTTCCACCATAAGCCGCCAGGAGCGCAAATCCTGTGTTTACATTAGTCATTGTCTTGCAAATGATCACGCTATTAAAAAATTGTAAATTTATTATCAGTCAAAGTATTAATTGATGGAATTCTAGTCTTGTGTTCTAGTCTTGAACAGTAAGTACCTCAAAATAAATATTATACATATTTCATATGAATTATTCTAGCGTTTCCTTTCTAAAGTCTATATTTTGTATAAGTAGTTGAAAAAGAATAAATGGATACATTCTTTTTATTAACGTGAAAATGTAGAAAATTAATTCCTTAAGGAGGGGGCAGACATTGACTATAGCGCAGAGCGGCAAATAGGGTTAATACGCCCCTGGTCATTAGTGTAGACCCATAATCTAGGTGCAACTTTTGAGGAATTAGGGCAGCTGATGATCCCTTAAACTTTAAGCGGCCTTTACTTTGCGAATATACCTTGTACTGTTTCCCTTTTAATAAATTTTAATTGCATTAGAGGACATACAGATATTGATTCCAGGCTTCTTTAGCTGGCGGTATACTTTGGCTTGGTGAGAAGATATTCAGATACTAGTTTGGCTTGGTACTCATATTTTGGTGTTACATGTATAGATGTAAGATATTTTCATTATTTCTTCTTCCAGTTGTTGAACCATGTTGACCTTATAAGTTTGAACCATACAGTACAAAAGAATTTATCCCAAAATTAGTGTAGACAAAGCTCAGTCAGCATGTATGAGCAATTTCTAGAATGTGCATGACTGTGGCAAATGTCATTTTAACTAGGATTTCTTATAATTTCACTGAAGACTCTTTGCCTTTCGAACTCAATAATTTTAGGGCTTGCTGCTCAAGAAACTCCAGTGCCTTCATTAGTTAGGTCACTTAAAAAATATATTTCAGTGCTGAAGGAGTAGACTTATTTTAAGTTCATTTAGAAGAGATCTTAAATGTTGGTTGCAGTTGAAAGGCTGGGCACAATTCTAATTTAGTTTTATGTGGTATAAATAAGTAGTAACTTCATAAAGCACACTGTAAATAGGTGCCTATTTTACTAAGTTTACCTTTTTTTTCCAGTCATATGTGTATTACTTCTCGGAAGCGCTCAGAATAGAATGCAGATCATCAGGCATTGATGTTCAGACTTTAACACCATCGTATGTAAAAACCAAACTTGTAGCCTCATCGTCGTACCTCAGCCAAGGAGGACTAACTATTCCATCACCCAGAAAATATGCAAGGCATGCAGTGGCCACATTGGGAATTGTTGACACCACATGCGGTTACTGGGTTCATGACGTTCAGGTAATTCAAATCTTCTTGAATTCAAGTATATGTTTAAATAATTTTACTTACATTTGATCATCTGCATTTGGTACATAGTTTGCTAATTAATTTTATCATTTTTGGTTTCAATGAATGTCAAAACAATGAAAGTTCAGAAAAATGCGAATTTTTCTTTTACTGATTTAATAATTTTTTTCAGCTTTGGATCTTTAATCTAATACCCAGAAGGATAATCAGTGAAATATGTCTGTATCTCCAACAATTCATCTACAAAGATGCCTATGCATAGAATTTTTCATCAGTGGGAGTATAACTACTAAATTTGAATGCAAGCATTCATGTTAGTGTAGGGTACTTAGCTCATCTACTGAGTGAAGTCGCTTAGGAGAAAGATTAACTCTCTATGAGCATATGTGTGAATTGAATGCAATCAGAATGTGATGAGGCCAAGTAGGGCAGATCCTAAGGCTACTGACAGCTCAGTATTGCTTCAGTATACATCAGAGTCAACTGTCAAACTATGAGAATTTTACGAAATTGCTTTGCTAAGTGACACTTGGGTTGGGCATTTCAGGATGTGATGCTTGTGGCCACCCTTCTTCCCTACTGCTCTACCCCCCGCATCACTGCCTCACTGTTTGCTTCTCATTTCCTTTTTTCTCTCCTGGCCTACCCATAATCACTGACGGCAGGATATATCTATCACACTTATGCACTGAATATAGGTATGCCATGCTAATGTATTGCTGATCCCAGAAACTCAGAAAGATCTTCCTAACTACAAAAATCGCGACCAATGGTATTGTGCTTCAGCTCCCATATTTGGGCATGTTTAGTTGAGTTTTAGTTGAGGGAGTAAAATGAAAAAGCATCCTCCATTCCGTCAGAATTTGAGAATAGATCATGAAAAAAAGTGTAGTATAATCAAATTATGTCTAATCATTGTTATATTAGTGGATGCCTGTCTATATTTATTTTCTATGCCCCTTTTGAAGTTGTCATTTGAGTCATCTTAATTTTCATTTTAAATCATATTAAAATGCATTATATTATGACTATAGCTGCCCTCTCTTTGATGTCATATTATGTTAAACATGTATCTACCAAAACATTGTATCAGCTGAAATTTTAAAAGTGATAATAAAGTTAAATTGCTTATTTATTGTGGAATTAATGCGGGAAGAAATAAAATTACTCTAAAAAATCACAATTTATACCTAAACACTACACCTTTTGATATATCAATGTCTTCAGCCAATGCTATTGCACTCCACACTAAGATAGATTTCAATTAAGTTACGGCTTCTACAGTCAGTTTAATAGAATTGTCTCTTTTTAGATGCAGATCTGTGGTTAACCAAAAATTATTTTCAACTGAGAGGTATAATGATGAAAGAGGACACTTTGCTTTTCCACATAAATTTTTTTTATTATGACCTAGGTTTCATTACAGCATAACCCAAAGATATTGCGCTGTAACAAAACCTAGGTCATAATAAAAAAAAATTTATCTGGAAAAGCCAAGTGTCTTCTTTCATCAAGAAGGATTTCCACCATATTATGCCTGAAACTGTCATTCATTGAGAGGTATAATATCTACAGCTTACGTAAAAGCATACACAATTATCATGCGAGTAAATAGCAAATTTGAAATGAGTTTAACAGAGCTAATGCAGCCACTCTTATTATTATTACTTTGTATTTGCCCAGAGATCACAATACCAGGTGGGTGGTGTATTCTTATATGATACAAGGCATGTCAAAAAGGAGCAAAGACACAGGCTCAATTAAGATTCCAAAAAAAGAAATGATGCTCACAGTTACATAAATGTTTGGCACAAACCCACAAACATTGGCTGTAACATGCACATACAATATCAAATTCAGAAAAATCATTGATCACCAGCATGAATCGGACCATGACCATTGCTAAAAACTAAAAGTATGAACTTTCTGATCAAGAATATTGTTGAGATATTCATCAACCGAGTAAAACCTATTGCGCTGTAGATATCCTTTTTATTTATGCCTGAATGCAGCAGTTCCCTTTGTATCCTTGATACTTTTGGGTAGTTTTTTATATAATCTGATGACCATTTCATTGGGTCCTAATTTCAATGCTTTAGTTCTTATATTCCCATAATGGATGTCATTCCTTCCTCTGGTGTAGTGATGATGATAGGCAGAGTTAAGAGAATAGTTAGCAATGTTATTTTTTTATATCTAGAATTGAAAACATAATGTAGATGCACAGGAGTGGTCCATGAATTAAATTTGCAACCACAGGAGTGGTAGCAAATTTAATTCATGGATAATAGGCCTTGATGGATCATTGTGAGGTTTCCTGGTGATGATTCTAATAGCTTCCATTTGCATTTTAAAGATGGTTTGAGAAATAGCAGCTGATCCCCATACTATTATACTGAGGTTGTATTTGAATAAATTTCCCCATAGTACAAATTAAGTAGTATCATTTTACTTGTGGTTTCATTCAGGTGTCTTAATAAGTAGCAAGTTGAACTGAGCTTGTGTTGAAGGGCTTTTACATGCATATCCCAAGAAATATTTGCAAAGGAATCATGCAAGTATAACTTAAAAGCAAAAAATTGTATGGCGTCATTAAACCTCTTAATTTTCAAGTTTGGAGGATAGAAAAGGATTTATCATCCTTACTTTGGATGTGTGTCCTTATAATTAATGCTAAGCAGTTAGGAATAGGGAAAAAGCATGAATTTTGAGATAAGGAGCACAGAAGTGCAATAGTGGGTGAAAAGAAAGACATGAGCGATCAAGAGCCTTTTTTGTCTGGGAAAAGATAATCAAAATATACCAGGCTTTAATTCTAGTAATTCTTTGTTCTAAGATGAAAGGCAAAAATTCACTTCATTGGTTGAAACCAAAATGCATTAACGTTTTATGTGAATCAAGTATGGACACATGAGGGATATTGTAAACTGTAATTACTACCAAATGTTAATCAAGAGATAAACTAAATTTTTATTTACTAACCTTGAGACTTCCCTACATAGCCACCATGCAGAGTAATGCATTTCTCCCAGTGTTTTTTTGACCTTTCAAAGGCCATCATGGTAGAACTTAGCAGATTGCATAAAAAACAGTTGTTCCATCTCTTGAATGAAATTATTTGCGTAGTCTCATCTCTGACCCCGCAATGGTTTTTTGAGTCCTGGGAATAAGGAAAGTCACTTGGGGTGAGACTGGGAGAAAAGGGCGAATGTGAAGCAATTTCCAAGATTGCTTTGATCCCTCAAGCACCCCTTAAGATGAGTGAGCACATGCATTCTCTGCAAGGAGGCAGATGACTTTGGTCATCATACCCTGCCGTTTCTTCCACTGAGTATCACGTGATTTGTTTAGCAGGTGCAGTAATATGCATCAGTGATGGTTTGACCTCTCTCCATGTAGTCTGTTAAGGTGACTCCACGACTGCCCCAAAAAAGATATTATCACTTTCCCTGCAGACCTCTGCACCTTAGCCCTTTTGGGGGTATTTTTTGCTCATCTCTTTGGTCTCTGGATCATATTGATAGGTCCAAGATTCATCCATTGTTTCCAGGCAACCAAAAAAATCCTACTTGTCCTGCTCTAAAAGCTTCAAAATCTGTCTTGACAGGTTGTGCCATGTTTGCTTCAGTAGTCATGGAAATCATTGTGCTAACACCTTTGACGTAGGCAGTTTTTCACACCCTGCCTTGATCAGACTCCTTCATGATCATTTGGATGTTTGCTCTTTATTCTAATAGGATTAAGTCCTCTACTTTCTTCACTATGGCAGTATCCTCCATGAGTCATGGTCTTCCACTTCTTCGATTGTCTGTGAAGGACATGTGGCCAGTTTTAAGTCATTTTCCACTTCACAGTTGTGTCATAGGATGGGCTATCATTTCCATAAACAGCGATCATTTTGTCATGGACTAGTGGGTTACTGTAACCTTTCAAATTAAGGAACTTAATCATAATGCAAGCCTCTTTCTTCTCCATACTATGTGCTTCAAACGACAGCTTTCTGAAACAAAACAAATCAATATTAATAGCCATAATTTACAATATCATGTGCATAAAAATCAATTAATATGCAGAATAAATTTTATCCAGATATCGTGGTTATTTCTCAGTGATAATTACATAAAAATGTAACCCCCCACATATGAGGGTTGTCTGAAAAGTTTCCAACCTCAACATGAAGATGGCAGCACTCTTTAGCAAAAGTAGAGGAACATGTTTGTGCATGCAGTGAAAGGTACTCACCTAAATTTCGGCCTCTTTAGACTCTCGGTTGTTATGTGATAGAGTTGGTGAGAGATTTTTGTGAAAATGGAAAAAATTGAGTATCCAGCTGTTTTAATATTTTTGTTTGAATAGCAATATGCAAATCAAAAATAAGTTCTGTTTACTTAGAAAAATGGGAAGCAAATGAGTTTCATGGGTTGATTAAACACTTTTCAATGCTATTGAAAAGGCTTAACACTGAAAGCAGATTTGGATGAAGTTCATGGCGTACCTGCTCCTGTGTTTGTTTCTGTTAACGTTTGGGTTAATCATTTTAAACATGGCTGAACATCCACAAATGATGAACATAATTTGGGGCATTGAGTGGAAGTGATTTCCTCCTAAATGATTGACGAAATCCACGATATGGTTCTAAATGGTCGACGAATGAAAGTTCACAAAATAGTTGAGGCCACAGGCACATCACAAGGTACAGTGTTTTCAATTTTGCTAAAAAATTTGAGAAAAAAATCTCAGCAAAGTGGGTGCAATGTTTACTCTTGGTAGAGAATAAATACAATTGAGTGGTCAATTCAGAGGTTTTTTAATACTTTCCCATCACAATCCTGGCAATTTTCTGTGTTGGCACATAACTGTAGACAATATATGGATACACTCCAGAGACAAAGGAACAGTGAAAAGAGTGAGTTTCCAAAAGTGATCCAGCTCCAAAGGAAATGATGGTGCAATCAGCGAACCAGGTGATGGCCACGGTTTCTTGGGATTCACATGGAATCATCTACATCGGTTACTTGCTAAAGGACATACGATAAATGGAGTATTATGCATTGTTATTGCACCGGTTGAGCAAAGGAATCAAGAAAAAAAGTCTTCATTTGGCAAAGGAAAATATCCTCTCCTGTCAAGGCAATGCATGGGCCCAGTCCTGTGCAGTTTCAATGGCAAACATTACGGAATTTAAGCCAAAATTATTACAACATCCACCCCATACAACATATTTGGCCTCCCATTTACTTTTTTTATGTCCAAATGTAGAGAAATGTCTTGATGAAAAACAATTCACATGGAACACGGTAATTGACAATCCAGATGCATATTTTAAGGGCCTTCTGAAATCCTACTTCTGAGGTGGCTTAAACAGTTTGGAGAATTGCTGGGAAAAGTGTATCAAGCTGAAAGGAGATCATTTTGAGCAATCAAAAAATCTAACCAAAATAATTTGTCTATCAGTATTATTTAATGATCCATGTATTAAGTTATAATTAAAGACAATCTCAAAGGAAATCTTGAAGCAGAACAATCACCTTACCCACTTCAATAAATGTGCGAGTATCAATAGAAAAAGAGTTCCTACCATTATAAAAACGTCACATTCTGCCTCTTCCATGCACGTATATAAACCACTATCATCACTGTTCAGTGCAACATTCAATGCCACAACAACGAAAACTTTCATCCTTGGAATAACAGAACTTCAAAAACATGCACCAACCTTTTGTGTTAACTAGAAATACTGCACTTGGGCCTAAAAATATGGACCTCATTCTTTCTAATAAATTACCAGGCTATGTAAAGAATCTCAACAAAATGTCCCTATTTAAAAAAAAACTGCAAATATCTCCTAAAATATGTTTCACTCCGTTGATGAATACCTTCAACTCTAATTTGCAACTGTCCTACATTTGTTCTAGAACTCCTTGGACAAAATAAATGATTTTATTTGCCAACTCATTTCTACTGATAACATGGATTAGGCATGTGGGCATATTCCATAGTTCACTGATTCAGTCAACATAGGCTAACTTTTTTGAAAATGATTTGTCGCAGCTGCAAGCTTGCATCCAAAACTACACTGAAAAAAAAATTCCAAATTTTCCAGCTTAATTCAACTAGTATTCAAAGTAGAGGTAAAACTGCATCACAATTTTATTGGCAAAACATGGAGTGAAAGTAATAACTTTTTTGCAAGTTAACTTATTTAAATTGTTTATATCGCTTCCTTCAATTTTGAAAAAAATGAGGTTATACTACAGATTATTGCTCTGAATTAAGTTAATGTCTTCCCTCAGGACCATATCAAAAATTATAATTTCCCAGTGGTGCCAGATTTCATACATTGTAACATGTGACCCAAAAGACCACAATTGTTTTCATATGCCTATCTGAATCAATTTTCCCATCTGAATGGTATGCAAATCAAAGCAAAATTGACTACGATCTATGTGCTTTATTTATCTATGAATTACAATCTCAAATCTTCTTTTTTATTCCTGAAATGCTCATGTTTTTGGAAATCTGTTATGGCTAGTGTTCAAGGTGTGTTAGATCTTAATTCATTAGAATATTTGAAAAAATTTAATGATAATGATGGTTTAATTTTGATTACCCGTGCATAACACGAAGTAGGTCAGTTCTTCCGTGAGGCCTTTCTTTAGAAATCTGTAGACTAAATACTTATATTGCATGGGGGAATGATATCTGTAATTTTGCATCGTCACAAATTGCTGAGATTTTTGGAATTGTCATCAACATGACAAAGTTCCTTCAGTAGATATAGAAAAATAAAATTTCTACATAATAGCAATTGCAGGGATTATTGTTTTTTTAAATACAATTTGAAATATTTTCAACAAACTCAAAATCATGATAATGTTGAAATAGGTTCTCACATGAACAAGTGGAATAGCAATCACAGGTCCTCCCGATTCCTCACGCATATTTAAAACTTTTACTTTTGAAAATAACCATTTACAGCTAGCAATGTAAATTGTAGAGAAAATGATTCATGCTCCAATGATTCTTGATATTCTAGTGTCCATAGCACAACAAGTGAGTCAATTACTGAACATAATAATGAAAATGAATAGCACAATGATTTAACATCATTACTTTCAGTTGTTCTCTGAACTCTTTTCAAAGGATAATTGCCCATACAGGAATGTACAAGACCAGAATTTAAAAATATTTGATAGTGGAAATGAAAGAATAGTAACTTTGTGATTCCACTGAAAATTTAATATGAGATGACATGGGTTTCCACGTTCAATATTATCTTCAAGTTACGCCGGAAACCATCAAATAATTGATAGGGTTGAGAGCCAGAGTTTTCCAGGTCAATCTATGCAGTGTTAATGCCAATAATAATTGTATGAAATTAAATGGTAAACAAAACTTATTTAGTAAGTTATGTTATATTATGATTATGCTTATGTACTGCAAAGGGCATGAAATTATATACCACTCTATTTTTTCTTGTAATACCAACTCTCCTACCAGGCCTTTTTCGTGGAAAAAGTTCCTTTTCTAATTAAAGCATGATAATGAAAAATATTTATCTTTCAAGGCTTCAAATGAATAGGGAAATACTGTAACTACCTTCTTTCGTGTCACCATCAGACGTAAAAATAAACACAAGTTATTTCACCGTGGAAAAGTCATCCACCTTGACCAAGATGGAAGTTTACAGTGAAAGGTAATACCTAGGAAGCTAAACTAAACAGAGTACTTAAATGAAAATCGAAGAATTCAGGCTTTTATGTCGATCTAGACGAAGGATTTCTTCATCATGACATTTTTTGCATTTCTAGTAGTACATGGGAAGGCCCAGAAGTACCTTGCTCAACCTAGAGATAGCTGTAGTTGTTTGAAAACTATAACTGTATTAGAAAGTACACAATCTATAAATCATATGTTTTAAGTTTGAATCAAGCCATCAATAGTTAACGTTTTCAATGAATTTGTGAAAATGGAGAAAATTGGTCATTGTTATGTGATTAAAAAAAATCATAAACACAGTAATCAACCCGAAGTTCGGTTTGGTAGGTGATGGCAGAGTTCACCCAGGACTAAGCCTGACGGCGTGTGAAATTCACACATCAGGGTAGGGGGGCCAGTTCCTTTCCCTGTGCCAGTTATGGTTTCTGAGGAAGATCTGGTTCCTGAAAAATCACATAGCTTGGGTTGAGCTGCAGGTGCCCAGAGTGCCTTGCCCGGGAATCGAACCTGGGACCCGCCGGTCAGCAGTCCAATGCTCTACCCACTGGATTACTGCGACCCACTGTTATGAGATACAATACTTTAATTCAAAAAGCCTCAGCCCAACCGATATAAAAGCTGAACTGGATTCTACTCTGGGTGAGTCTTGCTCCTTTGTTTACCACAGTGAAATATTGGGTAGCAGAGTTTAAACGAGGCCATACGAGCTGTCAAGACGAGCATCACATTGGTCCACCAAATGAGATGACAACTCCAGAAATGGTGAAGCAAATCCAAAAAGTGATACTGGATGATCGTCGACTGAAAGTGCACGAGCTAGCAGACATAGAGCACTCATAGTGCTCTCCACAAAGAGTCGACCCCGGGCCCTCATGGTGGAAAGCCTGTATGTTAGACACCGCACCATTTCAATCCCCATTGCATTTCTACGAAGGTTTCATTTGACACTAAATTGCACTCTAACCCTAGAATAAAATATGCCTACTTAATCCCTTGCCTAAAAAATGGAATATAACTCATGAAAAATTCATATTTTTGTAATATATTTAAAAACTTTAGAAATGACACACTGAGTGGTTATCTGGAAATGAAAACCAACTTTTCTTAAAGGGATAGAGCATTCCAAAGTATTACAAGAACATGTATCACAATTCCATATGGCTTTATTACAAATATACATTTATATACATATATATATATATATATATACATATATATATGATTTGGGCTTAAAAGAAAAAGCCATCCAAAACCAGATGATAAACAAATACCAGTGTTGAGTGGCCATTACAGAATTAACAATAAATTTCAAGAAATGACTGTAGTTGCTTTTGCTTTGCTTTTGCACATGCATTGACGATGATTTCCTTACATATTCTGTCTATGAAATGTTAGACTATAAAGATTATTACGAAAAGTTCTCAAAAAATAATCCTCGTAACATTTGAGGAGGATACAACATTATTATGTGACTTACATAATTCTTCCTATGACATGATGGATACATATAATAAATCAGAATACTTATTCCTTAATAGTTATATTAAAAAACCATAAATATGAAATGAAATAAACTGATTATTTCTTGTTATAAGCCCATGTGGATCCAACCTTATGAAAATACATGGATATGAACGGTGCACCAACTTGCTGGCGGTTTCTCTCCAGCACACGCTGCTGATCCTCAATCTATAAAATTTACATAAAATCTTTTATGCGCATGTTAGTTAGAGTAGGTACTCAAATTTCATCTAAAAATGCTACCATAAATACCATGTCAGTATGAAAAAAATAAATAAATTGAATCTAATGTTTTAATATTCACATGGAATATTCCAAAAACAGTTTAGAACTAAATGACTAGATATTTTATACACACCTGAAAGAAAAAGAATTGAAAAATCTGATAAACAAGGTAAGGCTCATTTCAGAAGGTGGAAGTGTTATTTATTAAACACACAGGCTCTATCAATCTTGGCCTTTTACACAAGATTCAAAATGACGAGGACAACCACAAATACCAAGGGCATTAATTGAGGAAAACTCACTCAAGTGTGAGTTGTCTCTACACAAGTAGTTATTTCAATTTCTATGCTGTCACCTTTATGGCCATTAAACAAAAAATATGGCACATCCACTAAATAATACTGTTATTAGCCGGGTTAGCAATACCATCCCCAGCCTTCTCCGAAGTATTATACTTAGCCACAATATCGTAAACAGCTGATCTGGGGTACCCGAATAATTGAACTACTTCACAAGTAGAATTTATTGTTCAAGGTTAAGGAATTTAGGGTGAGGATGAAGTCGGAAAGGCTAAGGAGAAATTCAGTGCTGGGCATGTGTGGCTTAGGGAAGTGCCAAATATCCCTCCATTACTTTCATATGCCCAACCAACTTATCAGATCTTCTTGAATCAACCAATCCACTCCTTAAATTCCTGCCCTCTCCCAAAACCACTCCCTACCAAGTAATAAACCAAGATGCCAAAGATGTCCTATTTTCAAAACCCAAATCCCATCCCTCTCCCACCCGCTTTTTAACTCTCACACCAATTCTCTACTCCTCATGTACTTCCAGCAAAGTAGTTTACCTTCTGAAGTGCCAACTATGCCCTGCCTTTTATATTGGGCAGTGTACCACACCCCTCAATATTAGTATCAATAACTACATCGAAGAATTCCTCCCTGATTGGGATTCTCCCATTCCCAAAACACGCCCTCGAACACAACACTCCCTTTGATAAATGCTCTAGTGCATCCATTTTAGCATCCCTCCCACCCTCTGACCCTCTACTTAAACTCAAAACAATAGAGCAGGAGATTATCTGAATTTGGAATTCCTGGAATTACACAGGTATTAATATTAGACATTAATTACCCCGATCTTCACATATTTTTATCCCCCCTCCACTCCCAAACCTTCCATATTACTCTCACACTCCTAAAAATCCCCCTTCTAACTCTTCTCGCAAACTTTTCCTTACCTTCCCCTTCCATCCAGCATCCAGCTCCTTCTGTTAAAACCTTTTCCTCAGTTCCTTCCTTCTATTCCTTGTGAAAAGTTGGCTTGTACCACTGACAATTCGAAAACTAGTTAGTTTCTTTTCTTTTTTGTGTGTTTTTGTATTTGTTCGCTCGGGCTAACTTCATATACACATACATACACATCCATGAATAAAAGAAGAATACTTGTTATTTTTACACTTTTACTTGGTACTATTCATGTCAATGCATAGGCGTCATCTTCAGGTATAAACAATTTTTGGATACCTGTGCATTGAAACAAGTAGCCCTGAATAAAAATGTATGGAAAAGACCTATTATTCTTCTTTCACTCATGTTGAATTTCCATGTAGTCAAGCCTGATACCATTGAGTGTGTATATTTATGTAAAAGAGGACATTTAATTATTTATATGCCTCATCAACTACTTATATTGTATACTGAATTCATACAACAGCATTCATTTAGCTTCTTTAACATATCATTTTAGCCTGAAAAGGTGTGCAAACAAGTTTAATGCCTGCCTCAAAATAAGTTAATCATTGTATCATTTAATCATTCTCAAATGGCGTTATTTTGTACGAACAAGCAGTTTAGAAATTGCAAGGTTGCGAATTACAGGAAGCAACTCAATTCAGGTATTTTCAAAAATTGTGGCATTAAAAGTATCCATTCTTATTCATAAATTTCTCCTTCAAAGCCAGTGGTTTTTAATTTTAATTTCAGACTCAATTTTATTTTTGTGTCCACACCAAGGAGGTTTCAAAAAAAGGAATGTATTACTAACCAGAAAACACTTGATCAGAGAATAAAAGCAAATAAATGCACCCAAAAAAATATAATATTATTTCTAAACTTCTATAATAAAAAGAAATCATAATTACACATGCTTATGCTTAAACAATGAAAATATTCCTTACATTCATTTTCATTTCAGTGGCCTTTTCAAATTCTCTCTTCTTGATGGCCTGAGTCACCTTGCGCCAGATTTTCCTAGACTCATATTCTCCTTGTTTTGATAATTTCCTCATCCTCTTTCGGTAAATAGGTAAGTTCGGGATGCTGATTTCCTTGGTTTTCCCCTGTTTTGAAAATTTAAATGATATCAGTAAGAGATAACAGAAATTAAATGTTACTTCAAGCCGGGTTGCCCAACTTAAATCAGTTATGGAAATGGTTATATACACAGGTCTGGCCACTCTAGCCATTTCACATGTGGCAATGCTAGGACTAATTCAGGCAGCAACAAAATGGGCAACAAATTTAATTTCCAAAGGTATTGGTGAAAAGACGGATATAAATTCATCCAGCCATTGCCTACTGTTAAATATTGTCAACATTTTCTGTAACTAATGCAAATAAGAGACAGAACTGAAGCAACCCATTCATATTATACCACAATACGGGACTTAATATGACAACTGTGTTTTATTTTACTGGTCACAGAAGTTTTGGTGAACACCTAAAATGCCTGTCGAAGGGGAGAGCTTGTGTAGTGCTAACTTTAAAAGTTAACAGTTAAGAATACTTCAGTATATTTTAACTGAGTTAAGTTAAAAGTGAAAGATCAATAACATCAATTACACCAAAGTAAAGTTAAATCAGAATTAACTCTTAGTTAATCCTGAAGTGACCTCAACAAAAATATGTTCACTACTTTGACTTCAGTCTGCATATTTGCCTATTTCTCAAAGAAAAAATCATTTAAAAAGTTTATGGGCTGTTACAATTTTCTTAAGAAGTTAAAACGGCCTTTTTGAAGTTGTATTCTCCTAGCCTCTCATTTGCCACACCATGGCTTCAAATTAATATTAATCTTCTGAAAAGGCACTTTCCTCATATGAACTGGTTACATTTTAATATTACAAATTATGCTAAGATTTAAGTGAGGAGGGAATAACCTGTCATTTGAACATGGGAAAACTTCTTTATTTTTTCCCATAAATAAGGAAAGGAAAGTTTGAGGAAACCTTCCACAATGCATTTGTCTTTAAAGTATGCCTATGTACATTTTTGGATATTTATTGCAGTATAATGTATTTTATATATATATATATATATATATATATATATATATATATATATATATATATATATATATATGTATATATATGTATATCTATATATATGTATATATATATATAAATATATATTATGTATATATATATATATATATATATATATATAAAGATATATATATATGTATATATATATAAATATATATTATGTGTATATATATATATATAAAGATATATATATATATATACATATATATATTCATACACAGACACACACACACACACATATGATCACATTGCTTTCAGGGTTGCAGTCTCTTATTTGTCTTTGTTCTTTTCCAACTACACAACTAATTGTTCAAATCTCCTGATACTTACATCATAATAATTTATTTCAATATTTCTGTTCCATTCCCCATTAAGTTTACAAATTATGGCACCACTGCTGTCCTTAACTTCTCCTGACACCTGATTTGCTTTTCCGCCATAATAACTCTGAAATAAAAATTATTGAACTCACAGACATTTTTACTCCAAATTTACAAGTGATAAAGTTATGACCTCACAAAGTTGAACCTGACTCAGGACATGGCAATCTACACTGAATAAATGCCCAGACTTTTTATGGGGTTGATGAAAGAGAATTGCTTACTCTCATGAACATCATTTTGAGCATATTAATTTCATTAATACCTATCTAGTATCTAGATAAAATTAATATAAAAATGTAAGCTTTACTTTTCGTTAATTGGAGTGTACAATTATCTTCAGTAAGTTGCTTTATAGTTTATGTCCATGTATGGTGTAATTACCCCCAGAAGAGATATTTCACACACGCATAGTATTGGATTTGCTTGTACAGCTTAGAGCAATTCTTTGAGAAATCAAAAACACCTTTTAGCAGTGAACTAAAATTAACATTCAGAGCAGAGGTTAGGTCAAAGAAGTTACCATGCTGCCCCCACAAGGGATCACGGCCCTATAAAGCAGGAGATTCAGCATCCAATAGGATGGATGGAGGGGTTCTACTAAAAGCTGGAGATAATTTTTTCAGATTTCTATCATTTGAAAGCATCTTCTGGAATCTCTTAAACAGGGAAAAATATATATCCCACCCCATAAGTTGCACCCTGATTTTTCAGGTCAGAATTCACAAAAAAAGTCGGATCAGCAGAAAAGATAAAATTATTATAATTTTAATACTTAATGTGGAGAAAATTGAATTTTTACATTAAAAATTAGCAGCTGCATGTATATCAACATTTATTCATCGCAAAACTGTGGAAATTCATCACAACTAGGCCAAAATGCCTTTCAGCTGCCTTGTTTTATTGTTCCGTCATACTATTCAAAAATTCAAGTTTAAATACAATTATGTACGACAATTTCTCTCTTAAGAGCCCATCAAGTTACAATTATTTTAACTTTTCATGCAACACTTACTTTCAGTTTTCATTTTGATATTATCAAAAGTGGTATTGGAAGCCTATGCTTTTATGAAACTTTCATACTAATTAAGGTTGAATGCTTATAGACTCTGAGTTTATCAGGAGAGATACAATGTATGTATCAGCAGAGGGGCAACATCCCAATTAACCCAACGTATATTAAGTCTCACGGCAGCACCACATGTGAAATTCATCTAAATGTGTACAGCCATTTTGTTTAAGATTTATTTAGAGCTATTTTTGAGAAGTACTTTCAATGAAATATTAAAACTTTGTTGTTTACTACTGACTCACAACAGTGATATTCATCAGAACTGTAATAATGGCAACCATTTTCTATGCCTGATACTGGAAAAAATACGCAATAATATTTTCCCAATAAAGCCCCTTCTGCTTATACATCGAAATTGTACCCATGTACCTCCAACCCATTACATGTACGCTGATTTTAGAGGGTGTATCAAAGTAAAAAAAGTGCATCTTATAGGCTGGGAAATACAGTATTCTCATGGGTACTAGAAATTTGCCCACATCTATCTTACGAAGAATTCACAGTCAATCCCATTGCTGGGTGCTTGAGCAACTTCTTAAGAAAAAAATTGTGCCCCTGTGATAAACAATTTTCCATTAATATTGTTAAACAATGAAAAATAAACATGTTTGCTATAGTAAAAATATTTTAATAAACACAATGGCATTTTTTCAGTAACAGATACAATATGCATTGGTACCATATATGGGAAAAAAATTTTAAACGGACACAACTGGACCCAGAAGAAGATACTACTACCTATTATTTTGCAATAGGAATGATCATCTCTCATTATTTACCCCCATCCATCCCTTGCCTCTCTTCTCCCTATCCTTCCTGCAACACCCCTTCTCCAGTATACCATTAACAATAACACCGGAGACTTGGTGAACTATATAGTCATTTCCGTATTTGAAGTGGAATTTCACAGCAAATCAGCCTAAATGCTGTTAAGAGTTCACCTTTTGACTTTTGACAATGATTAAAAAGGATTCACTATGCAAAAGTTGAAACTTATTCATGTAATTTTAGAAGTCCCAAGAATGCCTACATATTCACATACTAAGATAGCATAAAAAGACATTTTCCCTGGAATAAATATACTTTATAAATGACATAAAATAAACTGAAAGTCTGCTTTTATTGTTCTCACACATTTATGTAACGGCATAAATTGGCTACTTCATGACGGAGTGGTAGGTAAAAATGCCATGTGCAATGGCCCCTCAAGAACTAAATGCAATCACCAATGTGCATAAATATGAAATGTTGTCAATTTTATTTACATTACTATGTAGTAGTAGTGGTATTTAGGGGAGGCAACCGACAGCCAAGGTCATTTGTACCATTAGGGGCGGATGGGAAAGGAAGGATGGAGAGAAACCCAATGTTGGCATTAGCCTACTCTTGCCAAAAGGTGCAAAGGGGTTTGCAGTTTAACGTCCCATCTGACAGGCATCATACTCACTCAAAGTGCTCACCACAAAGCACCTCAAGTAGGGATCAGGATACCACTGCAAAATATCTGCCACCTCCAGGATTCAAACCTGGGTCCTCTCGGTGGGAAGCCTGTACCTTAGCCACCACACCATGGTGATCCCCTCATATCACTACGTCACAGGAGAGCAACCTGAGACTTCCGTACTGATTATGTTTATTTATGTAATTTTGGTATATGCAACTAATTATACTATATCCTTCTTGGACGTTAACTTATGTCACTGATGAACATTAGGAATAGGAGTATTCCTAATGCTTTTGTTTAGCTTTAATAGCTTGTGGCTAAGAGCAAGTAAAGAAGACCATATTTTAGTAATGACTTCTTCAACAACTAAACAATACAGGGAGTGGCAACATAACTTCCATTTGTGAAAGTGTTTTGTGATAAAAAAAGGAAGTTATGTTGTTGCACCCTGTTCATATATGAATTCTATAGATCCATAGTACCGCATGTGCTGTGTAACATGTAAAAAGCTATAACCGAGGCCAAAACTGATCATAAAAGGTACCAAAATGTAGGCTTGTTATTTTTTTTATTTATCTATTACTTCTTATGAAACAAGAAATCAAGAGGAAGGCGTTCATACCTTAGTGTGGAACACAACTGATGCTGAATATCCACTTGCAGAACAATGAATATTAACCTTCCCACCAAGTTCAATCCATGGAATTGATATGATTGACCTAGCATATGCAGATGGTAAGTTGAAGGTATATTCTTCATTATGAGATGCGAGAGCAACCTTAAAATCTCCATGGAAGTTAACTCCTACCGACATGCCTGAGAAGTTTGATTTGGTGCACATAGATGCTGTCAAGTATAACTCCTTCTCTGGGCACTCCACATACAGAGCTGACACTTAAGAAATGGTACATAAAATTAAAACAAACAAAACTGTTACAATTATAAATATCTGTCATTAAAAATGCATAATTGATAAATTTGGGAAGATCTATACCTTTATTTTTATTAGTTAACATACCTGGAGGGTGATGTGACACTTGCTCTGCTTTAAAAGTTATGACAATATCTCTTTTCTCATCAGTGTCATAGGTATTAGGAACCTTCCAGCAACATCTAAAAGTTTCCCCTAAAACAGGATTATAAGGTTTCCTGGCGAAAGAATGCTTCCGGCCGGCATAAAAACAAGACATATACCATTCCATAAATGCCAGCATTCTTCTTTCTGGTGTTATCTCATCGGCAATCCTGCAATTATGGAAGATGGTATTAATAATTTTCATTGTTATCAATGAATATCAATACACTAAAATTTGAATTATTTCCAGTAAAATATTTATGACCTCTAGCCATGGCTGTGACTAATAGCCATTGATTTAACACGAGCTCAATGATTAGCATGAACTTTTTGTATTCACTGGCCATCTTAGTGATGTAACTCAAAACTTGAACTGATAGCATTTGATTTAAAAAAAGGAGTATTAACTGAAGATGTTAGAGCAAGTAATTTTTTTCTTAACTCAACTACAAAGCAGAAAATTATGTGAGTTCCTAAGGAGCACTGTGCATTCCAAAAACATTTAATCACAAGAGAAACACTTCCAATTTTTAGAGTAAAACAAAGTCATTTATGGCCAAAGCCTAAGAGAGATCACACATCCACTTTTTTACATGGCGTCATCTAATAACGGCCAAGTTAACGCACTTCAAAATATGTGTTACAAATCATGCAAAGCAACACCATTAATTTTATCAGCAATTGCTGAAAACAGCATCAACTATGCAACAATGCATTACTGGCCATCAATTGTTTCAACACAGATACCATCCAAGATTCAACCAGAGTTATTTTAGGAGGCTTTCAAATCTGAAGTGCCATTTCCCATTACGTAGAATAATTGAACAGAACATGCATTCCAGGAATAAGTGTGAAACAACTACCGTATTTGATGGCATATAAGACCTTTTATTCCAAAAGTATGATTAAACAAATCACCCATATGTGAAGGTTGGGACCCCATGCTTTAAGGTCCAATACTGAATGTTATTTTTACCCCAGATGGTTAACACTAAATAAGTATTAGTTTTTATGGGAGGCAACCAAGAGCTGAGGTCGTTTGCGCCATTTGGGATGGACAAGAAAGGGTGGAGAAACCCGGCATCCACATGAGCTTGCTCTTAACGAAAGGTGCCAAGGGGTCCATAGTTTAACATCCCATCCGACGGGCGTACTTACTCAAAGTGCTCTCCCCAAAGCACCACAAGTAGGGACCGTGATACCACTGAAAAATATCTGCTGCCTTCAGGATTTGAACCCAGGCCCTCAGGGCGGGAAGCCAGTACTAGCCTCCTCACCAACCCGATCCCCATATTTAATTAATTATATTTACTTTTATATATTATTTATCATTCAATTGAATTTTGTTGCAGGAATTTTTAAAATTAAGGTCATCACAATTATGTGAAGTGAATATCACGTTGCTTGCTTTGACAATATCAACCAAGGGGCAAGCGAGATATTGAATTAACTTGATTCTATTTTATCCTACATACTCATCATAACAGTGGCCTTTTCAGATTGAGTAGAATTATTTGTTTTAAAATAGTTACCCAAACAATTATGACAATAGGAGACGAGATGAAGCTACACAGTTCAATTTTAAATCAGACTGTTAGACTACACAAAAGAGCTTGGAAGCAGCAGCAGCAAGGCATTCCAACATTTCTTGGGCAATTACATCAATGATTGTGCCAACTATTTGGCTTTTTTCTAATGTAAGAACTAAAAGAAACAGTAACTTAAGTTAGCGGGGCATTAAGCTTTTGCATGGACTGTTAAAACTTTTTTCCCTGCGTGTGCCCAACTGAAGGTGGTTAAGGAAGGCACTAGGGTGCATTCTTATATGTTGGTGTGTCTTATACGCAGTCAAATTTGGTAATTGCTCAGTAGTGCTTTGCTTAATGATAAATGGTATTACATGCTCATACAAAAATATTACACAATTGGTTAATATAATTATGACTAAATAAATAGGAGGATAAAATGTAGTATTATACCATTTATTGAAAGTGTCATCTAATTAACCAACTGATTGGCTGGAATAGCTGGGGTTGAACTGGTTGAGAGTTGATTTTGAGTCGTAAAGATACCCAAGTTGGTTGAGAATTGAAAAGGCCAAATCTCATTCATTTCCTATAGTATAAGTAGTTATCACTGTGCCATATGCAGTCCTAATAATGCTATCGCCTTTTTTAGTTTCAGAGGCACAATTTATTTCATAAGACACACATTGTTCCATGCCCAGAGAATAACACAATCTGAAACTTGAGCATTAAAGGCTAAGCGTGCCTGTAAAATGCTCTTAGGGCTTTTCACTACGAGAGATTACTCTTTCTTTCCAGTTTTCTTTAGTCAGTATTCATCCATCCCACAAGACACATTAATTAACCAAATCTCAAATTAATGTACCAAGATTATATGGGCTCTCAAAAGTACCCTATATTGAACATGTTTCTCTGATTCATAAATTAATGAAAAACTGGCCTGGTGGACTTCAATCGTTTTCTAGAAAAATTACATTGACCAAAAATGACACATTTCATGGAGATAGTGAAAAATAAGTGATTACAGAGGATGATTTCCATATCAGCTTTAATGTGCACCACTTTTCACCAACATCCTAGTCATTAATCTTTTGTATTATTGCATTATTTTGACAACTTTTCTTTTTTTATGCATAAATGTAATCCTGTCCTCAGCCAATAGCATGTATTTTTGTTCTTATGGTATAAAGAATCCTAAAACAATTAAATGTACTAATTCCCCAGTTGACAAAGCCATTGAGATCATTGACTGGACATGCACAAATGGACTTCCACAAGATTCCCGTAAGAGAGGACTGCTTGAAACGTTGATACTAAATATGGACCATGAGTTTGCATGAATAAACAAAAGATATGAAAAAGAGTACCAATTTATCACAGATAATCATGAGCCTATTTTAGGAAAATTAATTTGAAGAACTTAGACAAATTTGGCAAAAACTGAGCCTATTTATCATATGGGCTAACGATGCATTTACATTATTGCACTGGGGGTTGAAGCCAAATTTGCTGAAGCCTTTGCAGAAGGATTTGAGACGAAAATAATGCTTTGACTTTGTAAAATAATATCTATTACTAATGTAGATATTTATATATTTATTGATGAGAATAATATAATAATCTATGTTTATACCAATTATATACTGACAAAACTTATCATTTCAAAATTTTAAATTTAATCTAATAAAAAATGGAATCCTAAAGATTGTATTGTTTACACAAACTCTACGTAAAAAAAATTTAATCTTCATCAAGAAATTGGAAAAATATAATTTCATGTCACAATAAGGTTCAGTCACCATGAATTTTCAGCATTGGATGTTTCATTGCTTGTATAGCATCAGTTTTCCCCACTCAATCACCTTGGCTATGCCAAAGAATTTTGCCACTAAGAATAAGCATTTTGTTCAGAAAATATTGCAGCAGACCAAAACTCATTTCCCATGGCTAAAAATTATTTTGGTTCACATAATTACTTTTACAAATACTAATTTTAATGGTTTCCAGCATTAGTGCAAAATTAAGAATATATGTTACATATCAGTTTTACAAAATAACCTTCCCCACAAACATTACTAATTGATCTTATTATTCCCAAGAATTTTAAAAACTTGAGACAAATGTCATACACACACTGCTTAAAGAATGGAAGATAAAGCAATCTTCTTTACCTTCAAAAGTCAAGTCTTCACTTTTGCAAGACTAGCCATTTCCTCTCATCTTGCCTATGCCTAAGATACCATGGTTAAAACTTCTATTGATGTTCAGAAATACTTCCAATTGAACAATATATTTTGTAATTGTATTTTAGTTTTATGAGTAAATGATTAACTTCAGAAGAAAAGTTGAAAAAAGAACCATCTCTTGCATTACTCTGTCAACTATCTTTCCCATTATGTAAAAAGACATAAGAAAATCAATCTTGGCTACAAGATTGATTTTCTTATACGTCTTTCTCATTGCACTACAACTCATTTGAAGAAGTTGACTGAAATATTGGTAAATATGCTATGAGTTAAATAAATAAATGTAGAATGAATCCCCAGAGAGCAAACTTGTTCATCATCATCCATGCATTTCGTTAGTTCCACGTGTAAATAATTTTTGTTAGTTTTACCTGAAATTCCAAGAACGCATTCAATTCACAATTAGTTCTACATTAATTTGCTGATAAGTCAACTTAAAAATAAGACATGAAAAGGCAAAACAACCACTTTTGAAAATATTACAAGAATACCATACATCTAAAAAAAAATGTCAATAGCCTTGGGAAATGATATGGAAACAGCTATTCAGTGATATAATTCACAATTTTCAGACCGCAGAAGTCATGAATTTGATAGGTCTTACAGAATTCTTAACTGCCCAAACTACAACTGCAGAAGAAATTACCAATGTAGGTTTGCACCACACAAATGAATATGTTTAGTCAAATATTAGTCATTATCACCTTAAAATATTACTACTACATAAGAATAGTAATAATTTGCTACATATTTACTGAAGGAAATAGAAGTAGAGATAATTCATCAACGATTTCAAAACCTACCTCCTTACCAATGGGCCAGAGACAATTTAATCTCTAGCATAACCATATAACTAATGATAAAGAGTGATCTGGGCCCATTAACAAGGTACAAATTTATTTCTTATGCACTGCGGTTCTTCTTAAGTGCTTTCGATTATATTAATTTCATAACCACAAATAACATATGAGTGCACATACTTGGTAGCTATGAAAGCCACCAGCTACTCAAGGCATAACTATTATTTTTACTTTTCATTTATTAAAAATTGCAATTCAAAATTCCTTTTTAAAGTATGCCTACCTAATAAATAAATCTGGATGGTTAAAACAATCAGCAAGCAATTCAAGTAGAGAGCGTCCCTCCAAAATGAAAGTTGGTAAATTGACATTCGTTAAATCCATACCACGCTTCATTTGTGATAAAATTTGAAGGATTACAGCTTTATTTTCTTCTAAGTGCATGTCTTCAATTCCGTCAGACTCATCATCAGTGACATAATCTTCTAAATCATTATTTCCTGAAAAATGTGGGGAGCAAACATTTCAGAATATTATAACTTGCCAAATTTAACATCATGGATAAGATCTTCAAATAATATGTAATCATTCAACAATGGTTCAAGCTATAAATAGAAAAAATTTCTGCCTTTGAAAATCTTCTTAGGAATCAGTAGGAAATACGACAAAAATGATATATAGTCATATACAATAGTTATAAGTAATACAAGGGGTAAATAAAAAGTGATGCATGACTCACTATTAATTATTCAAAATTAGATGCAGGTTGATGCGTAAACATTGTTATGGATTTTGCTGAAAAAATATTAAAATAATTCAATTTTAAACAAAATTCATTGTTTTCCCCAGTTAATCCTGAAATCCAAATCATCAGCAGTCTTCTACCTAAGACATTTGAAGACATTCAAATGAGGGAAAAATTCTTAACCCACAGTGTGATAAAGAAAATAAAGCAAAGTGAAAAAACTCTCTATTACATTCACTCAACACTATGCAATGGGCAAGGTGAGCAATCAGAAGTTAGAAGCTTTGCCAACACCTGCGCTCAACTTAAAATGTCAGTGTTTCCAAACGCATGCCACATATGACACATAGCAATACTTTGAACAAACACAGGCCTACAAAAATCAAATTATGAAAGTACTACATGTAAACACACTTTAAGCTTGTAGACACAGGAGTTTCGTACAATATTTGTCAAATTTATGAGTAGCGGTGACTAGCAAGTTCAACTGCCAACTGAAGGGTCTTGGGTTTGAGTCCCAGGTGAATAACTCAACTCATTTATTATCCACCAAGTCATGCAATTTTTTTTATTGCAAGAATTTGGTGAGTAACTAAATGGTGGCACCTGGAACAGAACTGGCTTCTTCACTGAAAGAGTATGTTGCGCATGGCCAGGTTAAAAGGAGGCTGCCATCAATCAAAACAAAACTCAGGATTGGTAAAAACCAGATCAATTCGAAAAGTAAGGTCTCCTGAATTTTTTTTCATGAAAAATCAAATTTATTCTCAAATTTGCGTACATCGTTGGAAAGGTTGAGCATTTTGCTATTTTTCTACGTAGTTGCCTTGCAGATCAATCACTTTTTGCATCCTTGTAACCAGCTTTTTAATACCCGCGTCATATCTTTCTCCGGCCACATCACGAAGCCAATTGATGACTGCTTCTCTGATATAAATTCATCACCATTTAGTGTAAGCCTACGGTAAGAAGGGAATGGACATCAAAAACATGATGAGCAGTGGTTGGGGCAGCCGAGTTTGCCGGAATTAACGGTGGCTCCAATTGATGAGATGGAGCGCAATAACCGGAGAATTAACCTTCATGAGATGAAGGAAGGTATTAATGAAGAGAGTGGCTACTTCTCCGAGCAGAATATTGTTTCGGAGGTCCTCGGTTACAACAAGGTGTCTCACCAAGGGAGTGTGTTTGCATCATGACAATGCACGTCCACATGTGTCACATCAAACGACCACCCTACTCAGTGAATTCGGTTGGAATATCATCGACCACCCTCCTTACAGCCCAGGCGTGGCCCCCAGCGACTACCACTTGTTCCCCGCTCTCAAAAAACACCTTGGAGGACAGAAATTCAAGTCAGACGAGAAAGTGCAAGAAGCAGTCGTCAGTTGGCTTCGTGACATGGCGGGAGAAAGGTATGACGCTAGTTACAAGGATGCAAAAAGTGATTGATCGTCAAGGTAACTGTGCAGAAAAATAGCTAAATGCTCAGCCTTTCCTACGAGTACACAAAGTCGAGAATTAATTTTATTTTTCATGAAAAAAAATAGTGGACCTTACTCTTTGAATCGCCCTCGTCCTATGGTGGTGGAAACGTATAAGATCACTCAACTAAGGGTATACACTGCACAGTTCATGAATCAGTGAAAGACACTAAGAATGAGTTGATCAGATTTATACAATCATTGGAAGCATTTTTTTTACAATGAATAGTATGAACATCACTGTGGACTTGCTACAAGCTAGCATCTATTGTCACTTCATATGCCTTCATAGGCCTCTTTCATTCCAAATATTCTATGAACTTTTGATGCATTGTTTCCTGGTACCATAATACTGATGGTACAATTCTCATAACGAACAGAACACAAAAAGCTGACGGCACATTTAGGAAATTTTTGAACTCCATTTGGCCTGCCTCAATTTCACTTAAGAGTTATTAAGTGGCCAAAACCTCAATTCATCAGGCTTTACTCAGAAAATCAGCATGAATACAATTTAGAATTCTGAGTTTACTGAATAACTGCCAACACTTGATTAGTTTTACCCACTTTTAGATTAGATTTAGATTAGCAATACCCACTTTTCCAGAACATCATACTTCCAAGAAATAAGCAACTTCCACTTCTTAGTCTACCTCACACTCTCTTTCACATTTTAAGCCATGAATTGAATTACATAAAACAAACTGCTTCTACCTTCAGTGCAATATTTACACCATCACAGATTAATTTGTTTAGGTGATATCAGCTCACACGTTGCTAACCACTAATGCAAATCATAATTCAAAATTTCATTTTATACACACCTTGCATAAAATAACCAGTAAATGCTAGAACCTAGTTCCATAAATATTTTCTACCTAAATGTAACAGCATTTCAATGAAAAATCTTAAATGATGGATTCAACAGGTTAAGTAAGAGGCAGATTTTTGTTTAGGATATTTAATGCACACACACACACACCACCACTATCTTCGATGCACACTTCCCAGTTTACATTTGTGCCATTGAAGTGTGTTCTGAGTTTGGTCAGCATTACCACATACCAGTGCCTTACTTTATGGTCCATAAAAACAGTAATTTTTTTAGAAAAATCTTAACTCTTTCATTGAGTTTATTGCTTGCTATGTGACCAAGAGTAATAATTCTAGTTTTTTTTTATTTTCATGGAAAGCAATGATGGTGCCATGCGAAGCAATGATGGCATTTGTGCCGGCTGTCACACCACAAAGTTACAGTGTTTGTCCTAAGTGAAGTAATCCTCCAGTGCATCCACATCAGCATTGTTCATATATCATTCAACTATGTCGCCTGGCAGTGCAAATACTGACACGTAACCTGAGCATAAACTAGATGTGGAGTTAAAAGTTTGTGCTAGCTCCGGCTCACAGCACTCTTGGAGCCTACTTACTGTACCTAGCTATCTTAGAAGTTGTTGCTGTTGAAGTAGCTACCTTACCACCTACTGCACAACTGACATCTGTGAATAGTTCCCTCATTAGCTTTTGTGAATAGTTTTTTGTCAACAGTTTTAGCCTTCTTAAATTCAAAATTATGTGGTTCTACAAAATATTTTTTCAGAGCATCCCCGATAATAGAAAATCTATGAAGGTAAAATGTGTGATATAGTATAATACTTTGATCTAAAAATATTCCATGGGATCTAGGATACCCTGTGATGTATATCACAATCCTATACAAGATTTTAATATGTGAAAAAGGTTAGCGTAAATATGAGTTCCTATCTCTCGTTAGTTCATAAGTAACATTAACTTTGAATTTGGGTCAGATAAATGTTATACCAAGATGTGTCTGGCTTCATGCAGTTTTGTATGAAGCAAGATCCTAACTCAAGACAAAACTGCACCATGAGAAGTCCTCCAATTCTCAAGACAAAAACAATTATCTTTTCTATCATAAGGGTAGTACTACATATGTACCTTCACGATGCCAGTAACTGCTACAAGTACAGTTTACATCTTTTGAAATCAACAAAAATACACCTATGATCATCTTTGTTTGATGAGAGACTATCATCTCTTAAATTGCCCATTGGTAAAGGAGTCATGAGCATGAGGATGATTTTCCAGAAACCTTGCCAAAATTTGCCAATTAGAACCAAGCAAGCCTTCAAAGTTACTGAAATAAAATTTATCAGACTTTTGCCATTTTGGTTTTCTCCTTTTTTATGTTTTGTTGTGTTTTTCATTTGACAGCAATTACATATACCAAAAACAAGCACTACCTTTGATGTTTGACCCTTTTCTCATTCAAAAATTGTATACCCTACCATAAAACTATTGCACTGACAGTTTTCATACAACAATATCACAAATCACCATGAAAAAGCACAGCATCCATAGTCATTGGTAAAAAGCTAAGCACTGCTTTTTCATTACATCAGTTCACATTTCTTTGCCCTGGCCAAATATCCTCGAGTATTTTTAGAGCATTTTTGGCTAGTACAATTTTGTGATGGTATAAAATGGTGTGTGAGCTAAACTTCCCTTTTTCCACCCATGGTATAGATACGTATGAACTCTGCACTCACTTTTGGCATAAAATATCTAACTTAAATGTAAGAACTCGCTTGCTCAGTTTTGTTCCAATTTCAATTCTATTTGTGTCAGATTGGCCAGATCCATCAGAGCTAATAGCAATCATTGAATGCAAATGTCAAATTACCCATAATATGTAGTTAATCATCTAAATCATTGCTGAAGGCATGTCCAGTTGAGTAAAATATGTGAAAGATTTGTAAAATTCATGAAACAGAAAATTCATCAAATTTTGTAATGAAAAGAATTAATGTTGAAGATAAACTGAAAGTGGTACAAGTGCCTTGAAAACAAACAGAACCACAGTGAGTTGCACATACATCTGAGCTCCCAATTTCATCATATCAAATCATTTTGAACTAAGAAAAAACTTATAACTTCAATTGCAGATTCTGCAGCTATCTCTGTTAACAAATTCTTTCACTTAAGCTAATAGAAACCTTATTTAATGGATTAATTCCAAGCAATCAAATAATATACCACTTACATGGGCAGTTATCTGTGGCAAATATTGATATGAGAAGAAATTTATCACATATATTCTGCTCTTTCAGGCTTCACTTCGTGGAAGTATTTAATATCCATACTATGAAGACTTTGTACTTTTCCACAGATGTTTATTATAAGGTACAATGCGTTTCACCAACTTGCAGTACCTGATGACACTGTAAGTCGGTGAAACGATTTGTACCTTATAATAAAAATCTATGGTAAAGTACAAAGTCTCTTTAGTATGCAACGTTGCTCATATTATGCCAATGTATATAGCACAAAGACTCATTAGAATACATCCCTTGCGCTAAACGAGACATGACTGTACTACACTGTATACAATGAGGGATACAGCTATTCCTCATATTTTGCAAGTAACTAGATCTAAGTTACATAACACTAAAGTGAAATTAGATAAATTGAATAGGAAATTATCAACAAAACACTGAACATGCTCTACTTTATTAAGAATAAAAGCACCTGGTGCATCAATCACAATTAATTTTACCCCTTTTTTGTAAAATTGCTAATTGCTCCAGTTTCTGCAGTTCTGAAATCATACTAGCATGCAGTTTCCTTCACATGCTCATAACGACTCAGCAAGCACACATAAAGCAAGATTGTGGGTGCATGGGAACACCCATATTTGAAGTAGTATATCACATAGTCTTAACTGATTAAAAGACCTTGTGAAGTTAACTTTAACTGCAAAATAAACAAAGAAACGAGTTTATGAAAGTTGCAAAATAAAAATGTTTCCATCTGACTGGATAGTTTCTTCAAGACTTAGACAGAATGAGGTTTTGCTAGTAAACTGAAGATTATAAATAGTTGTCCCAGGTGAGAAGTTGGCAGCCTTTCAGGAGTTTGTTGACTGTTTTTAGTTTGTAATAATTAAAAATTAGGTGCCTACTATGAATGAAAAAATCAAAATCCTTAAACCATTCAAATGAATTAGTCTCCAGGGTAATGGTTGCAAAGCAATACGAGTAGGAAAGGTATGTTGCACTATAATCCTTGCTTCATCAGCTGAGATCATTCTTCAGAATTAAAAGAAATAAAAAAAAATTCAATGCTTGTTACCCAAACCCTCCATATCCTAGCAAGATTTAAAACTACAACCTTTAGAGCACATAGCTAGCGAAAATCACCCACTGGAGGCAGTATTAGGAAATTCCAGGAAGACTTTTTAAATTGAAAAAAGATTATCTAATGCATGATATATATTGATGTGATATGGGGTTCAAAAGACCACAGAATAATTCGGGAACAAAACCTCAACAGGAAATCAATATTATTCAACTCTTTTGGCTTTATTACTTCAAATGTCATTTCATGACAGAATTTTCGAAGAACATTTGAAAATAATTTTCAAGGAATGAAACTTAAAATTTAATAAATTTTTAGGGAAAACTTGATTTTGTTTTATTAGTCATGTTTGCATGTATTGTTATATGTATATTTAATTTACATTGTGCTATGTGTATTAATTTTCAATCTTTGCATTATGTGCACTCACAGTGAAACCTAGAGGAAGATAACATTCATTGAAATTGGCAATTACGATCCCTTGCATTCACTGATCACAGAAGTATCTTCTTTTGGAAGTAGACAAATTGCAGTTTACTAGAAAACTGCACTGAAATGATTTTAAAAGTACACACATGGTCATGTATCAATTAATGCCGACCCCGGTGGTGGCAGGGTAACGTCCTCGTCTGCCATTCCAAGGGTCGCGGGTTCGATTCCCGCCTGGGTGAGTTTCCCTCCATCTAGGGCTTGGGTGTTTGTAAATGTGTCCATTGTTATCGTTGTTAATAGTTCGATGTAAAGGCCAAAATATGCTGTTTTCGGACTTATACTGAATAAATAAAATAAATAAATAATGTATCATTGATTCACACGTTAATGCAAAATCTGGTTTTCTTGTCTGTTTGTTGAAGTTATGTTACACACTTCAAAAATATAAGTCATCCTTGGATTTCACAGTTCAAATCCACTTAATGGCCAATATTCCCAGTAACAGTATGTTTTTCATTTCATCGATTATAGATGAAGATTTATGACTATAACCTTTAACATATTCATGATTTTCTCCCTCTAGTGAATTTTAAATTTTGGCCAATCCATTTTTCCCACTGATGATTTGTTGTGCTTCACATATTCAATCCTTTGTCTTAAGAATTTATTTCACTTAATTTCCCTCACCATCCTCACTAAGTGCCATCATAGCAATGAAAATACTTTCTACATTTCTGGCACTTCATAAAACTTAGCCTCCCTAGCAACACTTACATCTTGCCACAACTTCCAGAAAAATCAACTGCTTCATGCTGCTAAGAAATTCCAAAGATATCTTGAAACAGGATTAACTAGGATATTAGAGCCAGCTACAAGATCTCACTCATTATAGTTTTATATGATTAACTGCTTTTAATCATTTGATCTTCCATTTTCATTTTAATACCTCTCATACAGCTTTTCCTTAGTGATCTCTCTCAATAGCATTCATGCACAATTATCATCCTCGATGATGGAATAGCTTTAAGGAATACTTCAAAACATTTCTTAGAAAGCAAAGAAGCAAACTAGACAATGAATCATCGATCAAAAAGAGTAAAATAGTCTATTGTAGTAAAAAGCACGAATTTTAATCATTTATGTCCATTTGCTAACATAGCAGTTTTCACATATTAATACTCCTGCATTCTGAAGGTGTGAAATGAAATGTTTAACCTGATGGTAAAAAGTAAATACAAAAATTTTTACTGGGTACATTTCGCTCAACTATTAGAAGATTACCAAGACTTCCTACCAGCAAGTAAATACTAACGGCAGTACTTCTCAGGAGAAATCAATCCATTCTCAAACAAATACGAATGTGTAACTTTGTTGACTTATATAGGCTACTGTTGTTCTTGTGACAGTTCGACAGTTCTCTTGATTTATTCTAAATATTCACATTTAGGCAACACTAATTTCTTGAATAGAATCTGAATCCAATACCTTTGAGCGGGTAGTAAGGTATGTTACCTATGTAACCAAGGCATTCATCACAGCTAGAAAAATTACCAACTTAGGCATTTAATAAAATAAAAATTTTAAATAATACATAAAATAAATGAGTTGAAAAAACGATGAAATGAGAAAATCAAAAAGATACTGTCACAATTGATCATATACCATTTGGAAAATATCCACCCAACGGTGAATCAAGCTAATAATTTTTTTTATCATGTGAAACAAAATCAAGAAAATCTATCATGAAGTGGATTTGAACAGTGAACCCAAGAGGATAACTATTTACCACGAATAAATACAATTCCGTGATGTCAAATGAATAAAAAAATTAATAAGAGGTGCCTTTTGCAGTATCAAAAGTGATTTTCTCAAGGAGCCAAGCAAAAATTTCCACCAAGTTTCATTGAAATCTGTCACCTGCTGAACTAATCCTCTACAGATTAGTACTATAACCATAAATTATGGGATTTCAGAAAATGTCACAAATATTTCCATTTCTATCCTCAAAACTCTCCAAATCAAAATTAACAGTCGAAACCCCAAAGTTAACTATTCATTCATAATGTGTCTCCATACTCATATGTGTCTCCATATTCATAATGTGTCTCCCCCTGCCACACACCTTTTTGGCGGCTTGCAGGGTATTGATGAAGATGTAGATACTGCAAGGCATTGAAAGAGTGAGTCAAAAACTTCATACAAATGTATAACAAACAGAAGGTAACTGATAATTGTATTAGGGAAATTCACTGAGCAGTCAAAAAGATTGGCAGTATTGCTCACATTTTCTACAGAATTTGGATTCCCACTGAACACCTGCATGTTCAAATAGTTTAATATATTCACAAAACATTTTGAAGATATAAAGTTTTTCTCATATTATGGTTACAATTAATATGAGCTTAGTTCTGCCCTCATTTATTAAATGGGATCGAGATGGTGCAGGGGCTAACGTTCTGGCTTCCCACCCAGAGGGCCCGGGTTCAAATCCCGGCAGTGTTGAATATTTTTCAGAGGTATCTTGATTCGATTGAGGTGCTTTGTGGAGGGCACTTTGAGTGAGTACGCCATCCGTCGGATGGGACGTTAAGCTGTTGACCCCTTGGCACCTTTCGTAAAGAGTAGGCTAATGCCGACGCCGGGTTTCTCTCCACCCTTCGTCCTTTCCTGTCCATCCCCTATGGCGCAAATGACCTCAGCTGTTGGTTGCCTCCCCTAAATACTACTACTACTCATTTATTAAAATCAACTTTTGATCATTCGCCTTGACCTGGTCAAGCCAAATGATTTTTACACTTTGAAAATGTTGTATTGTAATGCGTATTACTCGATGGCTCCATCAAGAGTTACTGTTTTGGTATCCCCTGCAGTTTCTATGAGTTAATCAACTTTTGAGTTCATTATAGAGTACTATGGTATGTTAAAGTAGTGTCCTCCATAAATACTATAACATACTTTTTAAAAGTTATCCAAACAAATCTTAGATGCAACACGCCAAGCAACATGAACAGGCTCTCAGCTGCAAGCCACAATGATGAGTTTGAAAGAGAAATTAGGATTTGGTGCAAAGATAGACAAATGTTTTTCAGATGCAAACTACAAAATTCCTATCAAAAATAAGTGACTGCAGGTGAAAAAATTCATACCTAAATACACTGAATGAAAAATATTTCTTAAATATATTTTTAAAGTCAGTTATCATATGAATTTTAGTAGTTATCACCTTGGTTTCCATGCTCAGGAAGACAGGCTAAAGTTTTCACATCATTGACCATTGGGGAGCTATAAAGAAATAAACGAAATAAATAAAAAAAATTGCAAACAAAAAACAAGAAATATTAAAACTATAGACTAGTATGAAAATCCACATCAATATTATTTTATGAGAAGAGCGATAATGCATAACATATATATGCTGGGTTAGTTTACAGAGAAAGTAAAAATTGGACTCTGTAAGTATTGTCCATTAATAATGCAAAATATTTAGAGACAGAGAAGAAATATTACACTTGAACTCTTTCAATTAGGCAAATACAAAAGGCTAATAGGCCTTTCAGATAATTCACTATCATACTATAATTTTTGAAGATTTTTCTTTGATAACATACTTGCTATAGCAAGTAAAACTATGCATAACTAAATGCAAATAAGGCATATGCCCTAGCTATTCAATAAATGGCATAATTTTTGGATAACAGAAAATTTCCTTCAATTAAAAAAAATGTTCATAGCATATGCTACGGAAGCACAAATGAAAACATTCGCTGAAATAACAGCACCACATTCCGTAACTCAAACCTGCTTAACTTAAAAATGAATAATAATGAATTATTGACCTTGACATTATATAACTTATACATGCCAAAAATAGTTGAACATATGAATATTAATCCATTAAATTATACCATAATTCATTTTATTTGGCTATATTTCCATTAATAATTTCAATCTAATATATAAATGGAAGTTCGAGACCTTGCATCTCACTGGGATCCCTTTTATTTTATTAAAGTTCAGGATAGACTTTCAGGGTTTTCTTCATTTGAGGAGCTTTATTTAGAGGTTTCACTTATGGGAACCTCCCCAGAGTTTACGATTTTTGGATAAAAAATTTGTACATGTCATATTCATAGTGATAACATCCATGTAAATTAAAGTAAAAAAAAAGCTGCATGGAAACTGGAAAGATGTGAAAAAGTTCATTCCTGACTATCAGAGGAATTGGGAGAGGATATGCAAAGCAATAAACCCTAGTAGTTCTCCCTGAAAAAAATCTTGCCCCTACCTCCAGGAAAAAACTGAAAAGGTATGCCTGTATTACCAGTAAAAGACGTCCACTGAAATGTCAAACCATGAAGCCTTTATTAAAGCCATGCGTTCATCACAGATAAACCAAGTAAATGAACTATAATAAAAGAGAAAAAGATATGGGTTAGCTGTTAGCATCAAAATGAAAGATTGAATTTTTAAAATGAATTTACCACATAAAATTGACATGGAAAAGATTTTATCAGTTCCAATACATTATTGATAATACCTGAACCAATATGAATTCACCATTGAGGGTGACAATCAAGATTTACTGAAATACGTGAACAACTATTTGTATGGAAGGGTGATATATAACTATATTGTGGAACACCTTAGCAGGATACTGACAATTTACTTTGATAATGAATATTTTATACTCTCCATTTTATCCAATTCCCATTTAAGGATCTCAAAAATATGCCAACCAAATGTTTCCAAAGACTATAAGCATAACTCAAATAAATCTAATTAAGAACATTAATTACAATTTCAAGTAAATAACATGGTCAACACTTAATAACTATCTGTCGGGCTAAAAACTTTCAAACACATTTATAAATAATTTGACCATGTTACTGGTATTTACTGTACAGTATATTTTATGTCACCCATGCTGGATGAATGCAGCTTGAATTCATGTAACTAAAATTACTTGAGCATTTTTCTGAAAACAACTTAAATCCACTTACATGACATATCATTGGCAAGAAATAAAGACTGGGTCATTAAAGTAAACCCTTGGCAGTAATTTCTAAAATACCAATGCTGGAGCAAGATGTTCTTGAAATATTTTAAATGAATCATGAGAATAGTAGGAAGCTTAGGCTGGCAACATGTTCACAGAAAATTAAAGAAATATTACTTGTACCACACTAAATGTTCATTCACATAACATTAACTATTTTGATGAAAAAACCCACTTTACATCAACAGATTCTTGATTTTAAATTGAAAAATGTAATGCTGAAATGCTTAGCGGTTAAAAGAGTGAAATGTTTTTGCAATCCTAAAAAATATTGCCGAAAGGATTGACCAAGCAATAGAATGTCTTCTCAGGTTCATATACCTATGGCACGAGGCTGGGAAAATGATTTAACAGTGATTGTACTGCCGATTTCGGATTAAATATACTATGCGCTGCAATGAATAGGCACCAGTTTCAGGTAGAAGCTATTACCTTGCATAACACTTTTTACATGACTATAATGCTAAGAACTTAACCCTAACATAAAATACACAAATAAAAATTGGGCAATCAAATAAATCTTTTATTTGTTATAAAATATCAGTATTTCAATAAGGTCATTGTTTAGGCTCCATAAAAATTAATTACCAAAGAAATTCCACGTCAGAATCAGGGAGAATGTGTCATAAAATTTATTCCTTTTAAAATGTGTTACAATAGCATATACAATAAGTTTGCCATATTAGCAAAGTGAAAACAGAATTTACGGTCAAAATTTTATCCCCTCTAGTTTATAATTCTTACAGGTTGAGAAGTGCCTTTACAATCAATATCTAAATGATATGACATTGCAACAGATTAGCAAAACATAAATTAAGTGAGAGATGAAATAAAATTTTGGAAAATAAATTGAACCACCAATACATCACTTAATATTTCAAATATATTTGGAAAGAAAAAATAATAACTTGGAAGGAGGTGGAGGGTATTTTTAAAAACAAAGTTCACTTTAAACAACACAGTTAAACAATCAATGCAATCTAAATATGCAATGCAAAACACATGCACAAATGGTTATTTTTAGGGGACTTTTACTATGTTTTTGGGCATTTAGTTAAGGTGCAAATTACACTTTTAATAACTCTTTTCTTAACAAAGGGTTCATAACAAATTGAGGTAAAAGGAATCTTACATGACTGTAATTGAGAAAAATGAGACCTTAAAACTAACTATATTATGGTATTATGCAAAATATGTCGATAAATTCAAACAAATAAAAACTCTTGCCACCAAGAACTGGACCTAGATCCTCCCTGTGCCCATTTCCTGTACATACTTGATTCCATCAAATATTACATCATATATGAACACCAAGACTATTTCAGGGCCTATATGTGGAAAATTCACTCCCATTCTCATTAACTAATAAGAAAGCAATGTCTTCAACACTGGACGGTAAAATAGTTTATCAGTTACTTCTCGAGAACAAACAAATGGACCACTTCATTTTAAAAGTATTCCACTTAAACCACTGGGTACAGAAATTAATGCTAAAGTATAATTTGGCAAGGGGTAATTTCTCATAATTTAAATAGCATGATAAATAAATGCATATATACATAGTTTAGCAAATATTTATTTATTACTTCCTTGTTACTTTTTGACAGTGCTTAAATTAAGCCAAATTGGCATGGTTATGTCAAAAGAAAATTTAAAAAGCCTTTAAGAGGCACCACAATATCTTCTTGTTTTGGTACATCTTCCAGTACAACCTATACTGCCTACACAAATAATTTACACATTGAAAACTACAAGTGAACTAATGTCACTATTTATGAATTGGCTCTGATGTTCACTGTAAGCAATCACATTGCTTACTCAACTCAATAACTTTTGTGTTGTGTTAACTCAATAAACTTTACAATACGAAAAATCTCTCCAATGAGGACTATTATTCTTGGAATAACTGACAAGTGCAGTACCTCTTTGGCAACCAAAGCAACTTGAATGAATAACAATAACAATGGCCCCTGCCCAACTAAGGGCAGAGTTGCAAGCTGTAACATGGAAATACACACAATGAGGAGCACATGGTCAGTGAATTTTAAGAAATAGATGGATGGCGTCCCATCAAACACCAAAGCAATCAAGATTTATGCACAAGGCCCATAACCAAAGCTGGAGGAACTACTCTGCCTGTGGGAGTCATGTGATACACGAGCTTAACTCTTGTTTGCAATCCTTTCATTTTCTGCAAGTAATGTGATGTGGCTCAACTTCTGCTTGCCATCCTCTAACATTATATTTCGTTTATTACACAAAATAGCAGGCTTCCCCACTTTCTTAATTAGTCTCCATTATCTGGATGCGCATGTGGTTTCCGCAACCACAGAAAAATACACATAAATCACAAACAACAATGGTGTTTCTTTCATCCAAATCACTGCTGAATGAAAGCTATGATATAAATCTGCCTCAATATCATGAATTACTATGCAGAAATTCTCTCTCCCAGATCAGGGCCCTTTGTGTTAGGTTGGCCATTCATTCGCGCGTGAGCATAGGCTGATTAAAAATAATGTTCTCTACCTATTACAGTGCTCACCAGCTGCTCTTGTCTATCTCCAATTCAATTCATTGTCCAAAAACCTTTACTTATTGGCTTAGTTCTTCCATTTCATAAAATCATTATCATTCTTTATATTTGAAAAATAATTTAAGACACTATTGAACTTGCTACATATTTGCATTTAGACAACTCACTTAATTAGCAATTAATGAGACAAGCACCAGTTTTATTACTAATCTAGCTGTTTTAATATTCTAAAAACTTTTTAAACGCTTGCTAGCAAATGACAATTCATCACAGACTCTTAAACAAATAAAACGAGTAAAAAGTGCAAATGCAATGAACATTAATTATTTATAAAGCATGCATGTTGACCCTAAGTAATGGATGTAAAAGTTAAATATCTAATCTTTTTCTTAGTTTATTCAGTTTAAATTTTAATATAATGTAGATTTCTCCAGGCAAAGATGATCCATCATGGTTTTGCACATTAATAGATAGGTCGGGCACACTGCACACAACCAGCTAATGTAATGAAATTGCTTTTTCCGTCCATTTACTGAACAAAAGTTTATCGATGAAAAATCTGAAGGCCAATAAGTAGATGATGAAAACAGCTCCAATAATTTTGGCCAGTTACATGTCCAATGAAGGGAAGAGATGTGAGGATTGTGTTGGTCACAAGGCAATATGGGAAGTCTCATAGCACATATTGTGGTCAAGTTGGTCTGTTAACAGAGGTGGGGAGGGAAATGGTGAGATAAGCAGGTCCATAGGTAGGGGGAGCTGGCTTCTTTGGGTACTGGCGGGAGGGGAGGCGACAGGAAAAGATAAATATAAACTTCTTTGGCAAGTGGCTTGAGTTTTTTGAGTGTTGAAAAGTTAGCTTGTGCCTGGTTCAGTATTGGTTATTTTCTCATGGTTCAGGTATCTGCAGATTTTTGGATGTATCTTATTTGCAGTTTTCTATAGGTTTTACAACAGTAAGGTCTCTGAATGTGAAGGAGTGTCCCATTTCAAAGAAGTTTTGCAACTACTGCTTAAGAAATTAAGTCCACTGTGATTCTCTGTGTACTGCTTGAACTGTCATAGCAAGATTTTAGAGTAAATGATAACGAAACATGGACATAGCATATGAAATAGAATAGAATACAAATAAAGTAAATAGAAAAATGTTATCCACCAATTGTCAGTCCCTGAATTGTTGCATTATTCATAATTCTTGGGATTCCTGGAGTAAAGAAAACAAGCATGCACTTCTTGAATGCATGGACTATCTTCTTTGCATTGCACATTAAGGAGGATGTATTCGATAATACTTATTCAGCGGTTCTAAACCTTTTTTGTTCAAATTCCCCTTTCCCCATAGTCCAGGCTATCATTACCTCCTTCCCATTGGTTTAACTCAAGAGATGCAATTCAAATAATTAATATATATGTTTGAAAATATTTTATTTTGTCTGTATTAGTATATTAAAATTCATTTGATATGTCATGGTTAGGGGTTGCAAGCATTGCTGAGTGAATTGGAAATTCAGTGCGACAGGTACGGGATGAGAATCAATATTAATAAAACAAAGGTTATTCGATTTTCCAAAAAAAAAGCATTAACATATTATACATTAAAACAGGAGAGCATAAAATATAGTGGATTAAACAGTTTACATACCTTGAAAGTGTTTTAGACCAGCACGGTCAAAGTAGTAGGGACGTAAGGAGAAAAATTGCACTAGGCAAATAGGCTTTCACGAGGAGGAGGGAGTTCATGACAGGGACATTGAATAAGGATGTCAAGAAAAGACTCATAAAAACTTTGATATGGTGTGTAGCTATGTACAGCGCAGAAATGTGATCACTAAAGCAGGATGATAGAAGTAGATTGGAGGCTTAGAAATGTAGGTGTGGAGAAGAATGGAGAAGGTGAAGTGGACAGAGAAGAAAACAAATGAGGAAATACTTGGTATGGTGGGCGAAGAGAGGGGTTTGTTGGGAGCAATCCTATGGAGGCAGGAAAAGTAGATGAAGGGGGTATTGACTGGCAGAGGGATGTTGAAGACTGACACCAAACTGAAGACCAAAAACGTGATCAATTTGCACAGTTTCCCAGGAGCAGATGAAGACCCATATCACGATATAGAATTGTGAAGCAGAGCATTCCATTCAAAAGGATGGCAAATACAATGAGAGGGCAAAAACTTGAGCAGGTGGAACCGTTTACCTATGTTGGAAGTGTTTTGGACCAAAATGGTCAAAGTAGTAAGGAAATTAGGCAAAAAATTGCATTAGGCAATGACGCATATCCAAGGAGGGAATTGATGACAGGGACTTTCAGTAAGGATGTTAAGAAAAGGCCCGTTAAAACTTTGATTTGGAGCACAGTTTTTTAAGGTGGAGAAACATGGTCATTAACAGGATGACAGGCATAGATTGGATGCTTTTGAAATGAGGGTGTAGAGAAGGATGGAAAAGGTGAAATGGACTGAAAGGAAAACAAGTAGTAATAGTTTTTAGGGGAGGCGACCGACAACTGAGGTCATTTGCGCCATGGGGGATGGATAGGAAAGGATGAAGGGTGGAGAGAAACCCGGCGTCGGCATTAGCCTACTCTTTACGAAAGGCGCCAAGGGGTCCGCAGCTTAACGTCCCATCCGACGGACGGCATACTCACTCAAAGTGCCCTCCACAAAGCATCTCAAGTAGGGATCGAGATACCTCTGAAAAATATTCAACACCGCGGGGATTTGAACCCGCGCCCTCTGGGTGGGAAGCCAGGACGTTAGCCGCCGCACCATCTCGATCCCCGAAAGGAAAACAAACAAGAAAGTGCTAGACATAGTGAAGGAGGAGAGAGGATTGTCGGGAGAATTCAAAAGGGGGCAGGAAAGATGGATTCAGGGTATTTTGATTAGCAATGGGATGTTGAAGACAATCATAGAGGGGAGAATGTAGGGTAAATGAGGAAGGGGAAGAAATAGGATAGCCATGTTGAAGGTAATGACAGGAGGAAAGAAGTATGCATAATTGATGAGGGGCCTGCTGTAGTATCAGATTTCAAGTTGCGATTTAGAGATTATACAATTACTTAGGCTGCGTCCATCCACAACCTACCCTATCTGGTAGAATGCCAATAACAATAATATGGTTGAGATATTACAGTACGAATGTGGATAATAAACCATTATCTCCAGAATAAGACCTTTACCTGATCAGTGGTCCCTATGCCCATCAAAACTCCTACATTCTTCCCTGGGGGAATACCCCATTGATTAAGACCCTGTGCTGATGTTAGGCATAGTAGGCTTCCTGACCATGATGTCACAAATGAATAGTATTAGATGACACAAAAAAAATAAATATCGCCAAATAAGAGTTCAAATAAATGAGAACCCTAAAGCAAAATATTTGGCAGTAAACTGCTTTGAATATAAATTAATGTCACCTTTCTACCAGTTCATGCCACTAATTGGACTCTAGTGCATTAGTGTATAAACAAACACAGCTCTTGCCTATGTTTAAAATATTATTTCAGCTTTGATTTTCGTTGTGATTAAATGACCCAGCAAATAATGATATTTTTATCACTCAAAGTACTTTTTTAATAGTCTTTCACAACTACCAGCATTCCATAATTGACTTCTAGCCCAAGGCAAGGAGATAAGAAATCAGACTTTTGTGAAGCCATACACAGATACAACGCACAATAAAATATGGGAGGCTATCAAAAAGCTTTTGCAAAAATTATTTCATAAAAGTGATGATTTATCACATATGACTTATACAGGATAGAAGTGGATCAAGATTTATGAACTTGTTAAAATAAATTATGAAGAAACAGTTGAAAAATAATAACATAAGAAATGGATCTAATATTAGCCTAATTGAGTAGGATGCACAGTGATGTTATGGTGCAAGGGATGTGGAAATATCACATTGAGTCTGGGTAACTAAAAGATAATGATGATGATGCAACTGGTCTCAATTTGATTTTTTCCAAACTCAAAAGATACAGTGGTTCTTCGAAGTATTTCAGATAATTTTTAAAGCAGAAAGCAAATTTTAATTTCAATTTTCATGCTGTTACAATGTTTACATTGATTTGAGGTCAAGACATCTAACTATGTGCTATAAAATGTTTGAAACACAAATTACATAAAGCAGGAACATTGATCACCACATTTCCTGGCCCATAAGACACATCTTAATTTTTCAGATTAGAATTTACCAAAAATACTTGGATGAGACAAAGAACGTCAAAGTATTTTGATGTTAAAACTTAATAGAAAGAAAATGAATAGTTGCATGAAAGAATTAGCATCCAAACATGTAACAATGTTCGTTCGCAGGTTTCCGCGGCGATGAGTAGGTGATTTCCACATTTTTCGGGCTGCGTCCGCGTATGTCGTTTAAATCCACAACAGTTTCGCCAGCTATCCTGCTGGCGTCCTCAGGTCAAGGATAAAAAGAAGCTTGTTGTCCCGTCTTATATAGAGAAAATCCGGCGCCAATACCGGGAAATTTCTTGGCCAATCAGGGAACGTCCTCATATTTGCGCAGAATAATTCTTTTCCACGCACTGTGGAGTGGATATCCATCCTCTCTGTTAAAATTTTCTGGCCTTTTAACGATTTCAATGGCCTCTCTGAATATTCTCTGGAAGTATTTTCCTTCTTTCGCTATTATTTTAGCGTTGTCGGACAGAATGGAGTGTCCGGGTTCACTCCATTCTGTTCACTCGGAGAGGTACATCCTTCTTGTGAATTTTGGGCAGGCCGTACAGTCTCGGTGGTTTCGGTGCAGAAGGATGTACCTCTCCGACCGATTGTGAGCCAGATTGACGCTCCGACTTACCGACTCGCCAAGTACTTGGCGCGGTCTCTGCAGGACCACGTCGGACAGACACCCAGCTTCGTAAAAAACTCGACGCATTTCATTGACATAATAAGAAACATCACCATCCACGACAACGATCTCATGGTCAGCTTCGACGTCGAATCGCTGTTCACCAGCGTCCCTATTGAGGAATCGCTGAATATCATCAAGGAACTCACCTCCCGCGGAATCCCTAAGGACTTTCCAGGATTGGTGGAGCATTGCCTCCGCAATTCCTTCTTCCTATGGAATGGTGACCATTACGAGCAGACGGAAGGAGCTGCGATGGGCTCACCCCTCTCCCCGGTTGTGACCAACCTCTACATGGAGAGCTTCGAAAAGAAAGCACTGGAATCCTGCGACAAGCGGCCCTCACTGTGGCTAAGATATGTCGACGACACTTTTGTCATTTGGTCACACAGAGAGGGAGAATTAAAATAGTTACTGAAACATCTGAACTCACAGCATCAAGCCATCCACTTTACTATGGAGGTGGAAAAGGATCATCAACTGCCCTTCTTGGACGTCATGGTGAAGAGAAATAAAGGGAATGGGAGGCTTGGACACAGAGTATACAGGAAGCCTACTCACACCGACCGCTACCTTAATGCTGCATCGCACCACCATCCCAGTCAGAAGACCTCACTGGTAGACACACTTGTCAACCGAGCATATAAAATATGTGACTCCGATTTTATTGCCAACGAGAAGAAACACTTGACAACTGCCCTGCAAAGGAATGGATACAGCACTCATATGATCCAAAAAAGGGCCGAGAAGGAAGAAAAGAAGAGACAAACCACCGCTGTTCCTGACAGGGAGGAAGACTCCAGACCACGACCGAAGGCTTACGTCACCATCCCCTTCATCGCAGGGACTTCGGAAAGAATCGCGAGGGCTTTAAGGAAGCATGATGTGGTGACCAGATTCAACTGCGCCACCAAGATAGCTGACACCCTACCCGGACCCAAGGATGAAATTTCACCGTTAATATCAGAAGGCGTGTACCAAGTGCCATGCTCCGGTGGCAAATGGGTACATCGGTGAAACATGCAGAGCGCTGAAAACACGTATGAGTGAACACCAGAGGGCAACCAAGGCCAAACAGTTTAGAGCATCGGCCATCGCTGAGCACGCCTGGAGTGAACCCGGACACTCTATTCTGTTCGACGACGCTAAAATAATAGCGAAAGAAGGAAAAAACTTCCAGAGAATAATCAGAGAGGCCATTGAAATCGTTAAAAGGCCAGAAAATTTTAACAGAGAGGATGGATATCCACTCCACAGTGCGTGGAAAAGAATTATTCTGCGCAAATATGAGGACGTTCCCTGATTGGCCAAGAAATTTCCCGGTATTGGCGCCGGATTTTCTCTATATAAGACGGGACAACAAGCTTCTTTTTATCCTTGACCTGAGGACGCCAGCAGGATAGCTGGCGAAACTGTTGTGGATTTAAACAACATACGCGGACGCAGCCCGAAAAATGTGGAAATCATGTAACAATGTTTATTTATCGCAGAATCCCAGATATTCATCATCAATACGGCTAAATCATTTCCAATATTATTTTCAAAGGGTTTGTCACTTCCCTCTTATACAATGTCATCTTCACTCCCACGAAGTGCATTGCTGATTCCACATTCTTAAAAAGACAATATGATAATCCAACTTTTAACTTTACCCCAGAACTTTTACAATCACAAATACTAGAAATTGTCAGTTGTTTCATTCTTTTCCTTGGTATGACGTCATAAGTTGGTGCCTTACAGCCCTTATTTCTTATTCGATTAAAAGTTTTTTTGGCAGTTTCAGAGGAAGTTTTGACCATTTAGGAGGACATGAATGTAAAGTTTTCACTCATTTACTACATGTATTTGATAACATCGAAATTTGCATCAAAAGCAACCATTTTCTATTTATTTCTTGGCAGCACCACATGAAACTAAACACTCAATATTGTATACAATAACAATTTATTTCTTTAGCAAGTATTTTCAACAAAATTTTAAAACTGTTGTTTACTACTGACTTAAAACAGTGATATTATCAGCATGTAATCATCACAACCATTTCCTATGCCTGATGTGGGAAAAAATAATAAAAGTATCTATTTATCAGGTGAATCAGCTTGCACTTCATATTCAAAGTGGTCAAAGTTATACCTGTTTACTCCCAGCCCATAAGATGCATGCTGATTTTTGGGCGCATTTTGGAGTAAAAAATGTTTACCTTATAGACCAGGAAATATGGTAATAATCCTTTGGTGCATATTCAAATACATGTATAGATATCAGTGTCACTGCAAACCCTCACTCTAATTTAGCAACATTGTTTCAACTACAAAATGCATAACATCATCTCTACAGCTCCAACTCCATTCACCTAGCAACTGATGTAATCATCATTTGAATACTATATAAGAGTATTCTAACAACTTATAATATTTATTTATCAATCAAAATGCTTTATCAAATCATAATGTTGTAAGCGATTGGTGTCAATGTTTTGTATTTATACTAATTTACTAAGGCTAAAACAACGATGAAATGGTTTAAACATTATAATATTTACTGACATCAAAAGCATATGACAAGGTATTAGAAACCATGCTTAATTTTTAATATCTGGCAAAGTTAAGATAAAACATTTAGCGGTCAAAATGGCCACAGACAACACTACTTCCAGGATGGCGAAATTCTAACACTTCTACCATTGATTTATCATCCCTTGAATCAGATAACTTTGATGAGTGGAAGTACTCACAATATACATTTACTCCGTGTATGCAATATTTTTCACTGACAAAGGAAACTTTAGCTTCATGGTTTTAATTTGAATTGTAAACAAAGTTTTTTCTGAGAGGTTAAGTTTTGAAGAGAAATAAATTCACAAATAGGCAAATTCGAGCATAAAATGCAAGGCGTATAAGTAGGAGTTTTCTGTTACAGAATACCTAAAAGATAAAAACGGATTAAATTAAAAGAATTAAGTCAACACTGTATTCACAATTTTCTTTGTCTTTCCAACTGTGCAATCCCACAAGTGTGATGAACTTCAAAGAATATAGCTTCTGAACTATGCAGTGATTTACTTCTTAATTGTGGGCTACAGTTGTCATGATGACAATTCTAGAGGAGGCTAGGTGCATTCATATCCTAAAGCAATTAGTCGTTCAAATTTCCCTCGAATTCAGTGACGAGATTTACATGGGAAGGCCCAGAAGTACCCGGCCCGATCTAGAGATGGCGCTAGTTGTTGGAACAATGCCACTGTATTACAAAGGATGCAATCTATAAAGCATATGTTTCAAATTCGGAAGATGCTACGTTGTTTAGTATTTGTTTGGCAGCCATCAATAGTGAACATTTTCAGTGAATTTGTGAAAAAGGAGAAAATTGGTCATCGTTATGTGATACAATACTTTTATTTCAAAGGCCTCAGCCCAACCGATATAAAAGCTGAACTGGATTCTACTCTGGGAGAATCTTGCTCCTTTGTTTACAACAGTAAAATATTGGGTAGCAGAGGTAAAACGAGGCCATACGAGCTGTCAAGACGAGCATTGCATTGGTCCACCAAATGAGATGACAACTCCAGAAATGGTGAAGAAAATCCAAAAAGTGATACTGGATGATCGTAGACTGAAAGTGCGCGAACTAGCAGACATAGTAGGCATTTCCAAAAGTGCAGTACATTGCATGTTAACTGAAAATTTAAACACGAGAAAGCTGCACGCAAGATGGGTTCACACTCAAGCAAAACCAGTGTCGTGAAGATGTTTCCATTAAGTGTTTAGCAAAGTTTCACAGCGAAAAAGCAGAATTTTGGCACAGTTCCATAACTATGGATAAAAAATGGGTCCATTGCTTAACACTCGAGACAAACGTACAATCAAAACAATGGATTCAAAATGGAAAACCGGCATCAAAGAAGGTGAACACTGCTTCACCTGCAAGCGTCGGTTTTTTCGGGAGACGCAAGGGATAATTTTCATTGACTATCTTGAAAAAGGAAAAACTATCAAAAAAAATCAAAAAAAAATCAAGCAAAAGCAGCAGCATTTGGCTAAGAAGAATGTGTTGTTTCATCAAGACAATGCACCAGCTCACAAATCCATTATTGCAATGGCCAATGTTCATGAATCAAAGTTTTTATTGCTACCTCATGCACCCTATTCACCAGATTTAGTCCCCTTGGATTATTTTCTGTTTGCAAAGTTGAAAAAATGTATTAGTGGTCAAAGATTTACCAACCATGAAGAAGTGATGTTGGCAGTTCATGGCCATTTTGAGGAGCAAGACATTCTTATTATAAAAAGTGCATCGAAATTACTGAACATTGCTGGGAAAAGTGCATAGAGCTTAAGGGAGATTACGTTGAAACATAAATCCATTTTTTTTCCAAAATTTTTGTGTATTCTTTGTTGGGTCCGGTAATTCTGGGACCACCTCCATACTGAGGTGGTTTATGCTCAGAAAGGAAGTAGATACTACTCTGGGTATTTTGTTAAATAAATATAAAAATGAATGTCCATCTGCGAGAACGAATTGAGAAACTGTAGATATCCATCCACTGGCCCCCAAAACTCAGTATATACAACAGATTTCAAGGCAGATATTGAAGGGGCATCTTTTTCCAGAAATGTTTTCTACCACTCTTATTTTCAATGAACAGGACAATTGGAATATTCTACTTCTTGAGCTGTGACATGATTCTTTTCCAGTATTACTCACAGAAGGGAACTCTCCAGCGAGTCAGCACTATGCTAGCGCCAACATAATTTTGTTTGGCATTCTCCATAATAACATCTACAATCCATCCAACATCTGTCCAAATCAACACGCATTATTTCTCAACACGCATTATTTCTTCATCTTTTGAGAGTAAAATACATTTTCTTCCACCCCTGATTTTTCCCCATGAATTCTAGCAGAAATGAATTGTAACATGATTGAAATGACTTTGTAAAAGAATAAAATTCTCACAAAATACATAAATTGTACATAGTATTACCAATATGTTTAACCACAATTATTTCAACATTAAAATTTAAATAATTAATTTATAAAAAATGTACCATATTTCCCTGCCCATAAGATGCACTTTTTTTACTTTAATGCATGCTCTAAAATCAGCCTGCATCTTATGGGCCATAGCTACGTGGGTACATTTTAACCTATTTATCGGCGCGAGCCAATTCACGAGAAAAAAACTTACCGCCTATCTTTTCCTGCATCAGGCATAGAAAATGCTTGTTGTTATTACAGTTGTTGATAATATCACTGTTTGGGGTCAATAGTAATCAAGAGAGTTTTAATATTTCATTGGAAGTACTTCCTACAGATAAATTGTAAATGTATAAACTGCAGTGCGTTAAGTTATATCTCACATGTGGTGCTGCCATGAACCTCAATGTGCATTGGGCTAACGGGGATTTTGCCCTTCCACTAATGCATACAAACATTGTATCTCTCCCAATAAACTCTAAGTCTACAGGCATTTACCCTCAATTAGAACAATAGTTTCATAAAGGCATAGAAAACTGTTGCTCTTAATACAAATTTTGATAATATCAAAATAAGAGAAACTAAGCACCACATAAAAAGTTACAATGGTAATAACCTTCTGGGATCTACAGAGAGAATATTATCATAAAGTATTACATTTAAACTTAAATTTGTAAAAATTATGCTACAGAACACATAAATAATGCAGCTGAAAGGCATTTTGACCCAGTGATGACGAATTTCCTGGATTCTACGATGAATATAAATTGATATAAATGTAACTGCTAAATTTTTAATGCAACAATTCAATTTTCTTTGTATTATATGTTAACATAAAACAGTAAACACTGGGCTTCAGACAAAAATCATTGCAATGCTCCTCTTCCCATTCACTCTGTACCTTAAGCACTAAGAGAAACATAGTAAAAATTTAACATCTAAGAATTTCAAAAAGAACAAATGATACATGGAGAGTAATATACATCATTATTTCACTGACTGAGCAAAGAAATAAAAAAGTCCTCATTTAACAAAGAACAATAGCTCTATAATAGCTGGTATCATTTTTCCTTAACTCATTCATGACCATCACAAATGTTAAAATATAAGACATTGTTAGTGCCTCTTCAATGAAAATTTTCTCAATGAATTCCTTTCATAAACTTGTTTCCAAGTGCCTAATTGCTTCCTTGCCTTAGTATTATGCTCAGTTCTCTAAAAACCTGCATCCCTCCAAGCTTTCTCTTTCTTATTTCCGTAAAACAATCTCCAACAAATGGATTTGTTATAATTGAACTTGTAACTCTCTATCAACTTCCTCCTATCTCTAACTGATATTTTCAGCTTGCTTTTCATGTTTCATTTTGTTCATCATGCCTCATTTTGTAATGCCAACATTCCCTTCCATTACATACTCCTTTACCTCACTCCCTTTTTTCCCTTCACCCATGACAAGGTGTAACTACTATACCAATATTAGGTGTTACATTCCTGTTTACCCAAGTAATGATATTTTTACTTCTTGTACATATGCATAATTCAGCTTTTTAGAACATCTGAAACATACTACTAATCGGAAGGAGTGGAAATGGGGTAATCACTATAAAAAAAAATAAAAAAGTCCCATCAGTTTTGACTATCAACATAAAAATGGCCTAAACTTCGGATTTTAGAAACCAGAGAAAATTATCAGCAACTCCATGGAACCTCATACATTCAAAATATAAAACACTAAATGACATTCACAGCTCATGGATTCAATCCAGCTATGGGCAAATGCACTGAAGGTAACAATTCATATCCATTGAGATCATAGCCGAGATTATGCCTGCAGCAAATTTCAACTCAATTTGGGTGAGTAGAAGACAAACAAACAACCATCATACTGATTTTCAGAAAATATATTAGTAAGGATATTGATAGAGAAAAAATGGAAGGTGAAATCATGGAATCAGCTGCCAAGTAGTGTCTGGGCAGCATAAATAAACAAGCATAGAGTGTAATGGACCTCTCTGTCATTCTCCAGATCATCCAAAATTAAACATGTGATATAAACAAGGTAAAATAAACACAGCTACGATTTAGGCATTTAACATTTTTTCCGCGTGAATCTTTTATTAACTGCTTGCATGTACTTTTTGATGAAATGCTATTGTCCAGAGAGCTCATACATGTCTCAACTAAAAAGGTGTGTATATATCTGTAACAAGCCTTTCATTGATTCCACTTTCATAAGAAATAAAAACCGGGACTCGACTCAGACTTAATTGTTTTAGATGTCATAAAAGTCTGTTTGTACTCACACTGAACACACTTCACATACTATTTTACATCTGGACCTAAAGTCGGTGCTCACTGTTTGTTCAAACCAAATTCTAAATAAGTATAACAAATGTAAGGTAGACACTCCCTTCAGGTCAATAAGATGCTTTACCAGAAACCTTATATTTTCCAGGAAGTGAAAAAGTAATAAACGCCACCTAGTAATATGCCATTGCTGGATATGGCTAAATCAAGCATAGTCACAAAATGAGAAAATTCATGTTAATTCATTAATTCAATGAGTGAACCAATTCAGGAAAACTCAATTATTTCTGTGGGGAGGGCATTGTCATTTACAAATAGATAAAATTAAAATTTACTGATGTAGCGATGAAGCATTTTCTATGCCGTGTTTAATCAAACTTAGAATTAATCATTAAATTTATTAACATTATTCCCACAATTCATAAATTCATCAACAAATAAATAGTTGCATTTAAATATTCATAGAAAAACAAAGAGTGGATAAAAGTCTAAAAGAAAATGAAACCTCTCAGAAAAAAAATTATTATATTTTCAGGCATATGGTACCAGTTTCTTCAATTTAAAGATTGAAATAAAATTTAACTCTCCACTATAAATTTCACATGCCTTTTCATCATGAATATCATTCAATGACTGTACATTATCGTAGTGCTTGAAATCTGGAGTTATTGGCCTTACGAATCTGAGAAAAGTTTGGTGAGATGAATTATATTTAGACTTTAATTGCTCATATAAATCATATTGGAAGAGATGAGATGCAATAAATTTGCGCCCGTTAGGTTTGACCCATATATTCCCTTATTTTTGCCTGCCCCCAAGACCATTGAGGAGACAAATTTCATTTGGGCTCACAAAGGCTTTTAATCTCTAGTAATTTTCTTGCTCATTTTCAAGGTTTCCATAGTCATTTTTGAGTGCAAGTCACCAAAACAGTGAAGCTATTTTAGATATAAGCATTTAATCTACTAAGTAAATGGACCTGTATGGGTCTGCTTGAAAATATTGAGAGAAATCCCAAATATTTAACAAGAATATTATGTGCGGTTTCGTAACTATCGAAGAATGTCACCCGAATGAATTTCTCTACTATCTCAAAAACAGTCGATGAAGAAAGTCCTTGCTACATGTATAAAGTGTGTATATTAAGATTTATATTTTTCTGTGGCATTATTTCTAATTTTGTTCTCGTTAATTAGTACCTACTGCATTAGCTCGTATTGTGCACAACAGGTCTTACTCTATCCCCTTGGAATACAATCTAGATTCAGTGGATGGGCTAGATTGCTCCTAGTGGAGTCACCCATTCTAGATAGGTGAAAGAGTAAGAGCAAAACAAAATGGTAGTGCATGAAATTTCTCTCCATTAGTGAGGTGGCTGCAAAGGGATCTAAACCCATCCTTTGATGCAACTTGCAAGTGGTCATGCCATTTGGTTTGTCAATTAAATGATGGCAATAGGTTAAAAGTATTATTGAGGAAAGCAATAGGAAGCCACCTCAGTTTTTTACCCAAGCTATCACGATAGGCGAAACATGATGATGAATCCTGGCAACTACGGGTTGAACACCACATGGGTGGGCGTCATCTAGCAGTGGGAGAGGCAAAGCAATTTTTAGGGGTGTGCTGGCTTTCCACTCAGAGAGACCAGATTTGAATACTGGTTGTGGTAGCGTTTTTCGTGGTATCTCAATCCCTCTTTGGGTTGCTATACAGAGAGCAATACCAGGGGAGAAGACAATCCATCAGATATGACATTTAATTGTGGACCCCTTGCTGCAATTTGCTAGGATGGGCTAATACCAATGAGGAGTACCCCTTAAAATACTCTTATTAGCTCATTACATAATACAATTTCGAAGTGTAAGAGGATGCCTCAGTAGCTTAATTGGATTAAGAACTCAGCCGGATATCAAGGGATCCGGGTTTGAATCCCGGTCAAGGCAAATGACTTTTACACTTGGAAATTGTTGCTTTAATTGTTGATTTAATTCAAACATATTCTTCAGACCCAGTCTAAGTATATATATACCTCCACCTGTCACTCTATGCAATCCTTCCTTATTTGAATGCAATACACCATCAAAACATTGTCTAATGGAGCCCTAACCTAAAAAATGACTAATACAATGGATACTCAGAATGTAAAACTAGTGAAAACTAAACTAATTCCTTGAAAGCATAAATGCCAATTTTTCCTAGAACGCAGGAACAACTGATACCAAGATACTAGGAGTAAAAACATTGGCTGATACATATCAGGTCAGCTATACCAATATTTACAACTTCCTTGAAATTTTAAATATGCATGGTGGTTCCTTTAACCATGTAAAATAGAGCTTTCACTGTAAATGGCCATGTGCTAACTTTTTATCAGCAGAAAGAAAGCAGCCATCAGTAACTTTTCTCTGCTTCTACTATTCATGCAAAAAAGGCATTGCAGCCATTCAAACAGAGTTTGTAACTGTTGGATCCTTCCTGGTTCGTACAATACTAAATGACAACTCGCACCACACCTTGACCAAGCCCCATTTTCCACCTAAATTTAAGCCAATTACCATATTTTCCCTTCGATAATGCACGCGTTATCTATACAAAAAGGTCCAGACGATCGAAAAAATGATGACGTACATTATGCAATGAAAATTGAAAAAATCCAAGCATACAAGTATTTTTACACATACATCCGATATAGGCGTATTTTTACACACACTACATATAATTTTTACGCACATATGTATATACAGATGCGCGGCATCTAAACACGCTCAAGATAACTATGAAGCCCTGGGCACATGGTATCTATACAAATTCATGGTAACTACAAAGTTCTAGGTGTGCGTTATTGATGGGAAAATACGGTACTATGTTTATACAGCATATGAATAAAATGTAACACTCCAAATCTAGAAGTAAAATTGATACACACTTGGAATCTAATTTTAAATTACTAATTATTAAGGAAATTCATATTGCTTTGAGAGATAGCACAAGGAGCACCAAGGAGCTAATAAATAACAACCTAATAAATATTTGTTATATCACATCTATGCTCAATAACCCCTACGTTTTATGTCTGCGGGCAAAATAATTTAAATACAATTTTCTATTATTAACACTACTTGGTATTCTTTAGCCAAGAATGAACGGCAGGTAATAAAAATGAAGGAATACTTACAAATTAATCACAAAATGATATGAAAGCTGGAACTACACAAAACTTTCTGAACACTTTACCTCATATTTCAAATGTATGTTGGCATAATGGATATCAATTAAAATGATTCACTGAAGCTAAAATCAGATAAGTGAGTTACATATAAGCTCCAATGATAGGATGAAATTCCTGAGTAGGTTAGTCATGGAGAGAAAGTTATAGCTAAATATCACGAAAATTCTGAGAATATCAATGAAAATTTTATGCATAGAAAAAATTGAGTGATCATCCAAAATGAAAACTGATACCAATGATAGAAGAAGAACTTTGAAGAGCTTCAATAACTTACAGAGATGAAGTAAAACCTTACATTTTACCAACAGTGCTCTGAGAAGCTTTTTTTACAGCCACTGACGGAACACTTCGAAGTGACAGTGGAACATTTGCTGAATGAGTGGTGATAGGCGCCAACTGCTGTTGTTGTAAAATTGCAAGGCAACGGCTCAAGCATGTGAGCGTGGCAGCTGAGGTGGCCTTCAGAATGAGAAGGTCATGATCCGTACTTGTACTGGTTCCTAAGTACAAAAAAAAATAGGCCTTAAATATTTAGCAGGTGGGTCGCGGTAGTCCAGGCGTTGGACTACTGACCGGAGGGCCCAGGTTTGATTCCTGGGCAAGCCTCTCTGGGCACCTACAGCTCCACCCAAGCTATGTGACTTTTCGGGTACCAGATCTTCCTCAGAAACCATAACCGGCACAGGGAAGGGAACTGGCCCCCCTAACCTGATGTGTGAATTATTCACACACCTTATAGGGCTTAGTACTGGGTGAACTCTACCACCACCAACCAAACCAACCTTTGGGTTGATTACTGTGTTTATGGTTTATTTAGCATACAAAAAAATAAAATATCACTGAGAAATATGTATAAGCAGTATATTACCACACTGGATCATAGGTGTTTCCAAGAACGGATAGGTAAGAACTATTAAGGGGCCAGTTCCAATTTTTTTCCTGTTCCGGTGCAATTTGCCTCTTAAGCCCATTTCACATTCTGCTTACTTCAGCACTGGAATCAGGCTACTTAAAATCATATAATTTAAAATGGGGAATCATGTTTGATAAATAAGTTGAATTCAACTTTCAGCACTCAAAACAGAAGTGTTATACTCCAATGTTGTCTCCGATTCTTTAATTCAAATACCAATCACAGATGAGCATGGCCATTTCTAGACAATTCTGACTATTACACTGGAATCAATCTTTATTTTGTTGAAATATATTTTTTATTTACTACAAAAGATAATTCCAATTCCTCCCCCAAATTTCTCTTTTTTTGTCTTAAATTGTAATCATTTGGCAATTAGCAATGTCCCTAATATGACAGCTGTTTCGTTGAAACTATGAATGGAATCTGACATGACAACTACGAAATGCTTACTTGAATTTAAGTTCAAACACAGTCATCAACTAAATCAAAATGAACTGTGTTCACATACTAAAGAGTCAAAAGGAGAGTTCAATCAGGCAACACGATTAGGGATGCGGATGGTGCAGTGGCTAATGCCACCCAGAGGTCCAGGGTTCGAAACCTGGAGATGGCAATTTTTGTCAGGGGTATCTTGATCCCTAATTGAGGTGCTTTGTGTAGAGCGCTTAAAGCGAGTATGCCGGATCACTCGGCACTTTTTATTTAGAATAGACTAATGCCGATGCCAGGTTTCTCTTCACCCTTCCTCAATTCCCATCCATCCCTAATGATGCAGATGACCTCAGCTGCCAGTTGCCTTCCCCAACAGCAACTACTGATGCAAAAGGGTTCATGCAAAACTTAGCACCTAGTTTTCAACATATATTGAACATCTTGACTTCAGTAACTGAAATAAGTCGAGTGTAAAACAGCATTCAGCTTTGATTCTCAGTCCCAATAGTTCTGGTAAGGAATCGGTATCACACCACTGACTGTTACAGAAGTGACAAAAGCTCAATTTCTCCAAAGAAATGATCACCTGATTAAATGTTCTTTGTATAATTTATGACTAGTTTTATACAGTTGTTAAGATTGGCATACATTCTTTATGAACAGCATAGATGAACATAATTTTAAGATCCCCAGACTGGCATTACCTCACATTACCGGAACTACTAATTCTCTTATTCTGATAATATATATTATTTCATTGTCCCCACACTGATTGCTGGATGATCCTATCATTCACTTCACTCATAAAGAGGCTGTTCATTTATCAAGGAAGAGGATTAAAAAAATTATGTCTTTAATTGAAAATGTGTTAAAATAACCCAAAATTATTTTCTTCATTCTTAGGATTTCAGCTTAGAATGAGCAAAAGTGAACTTTCAGATACATTCACAATGTAAGCACAAATAACCATGCTAATGATAATTTATAATTGCTCACTAGGAAAAGCAACTTCAATAGTGCAATTCAGCAACCCACCAGAAAACACTCTTTACGTGGATAAGGAAATAAATTTCTGGAGAGATGTGATCTTCATGTCAATAAAAATGCCTTAACAAGTGATCTCATTCAGTAAATGAATAATGTAAGTTGGTCGTTCAATAACTCCTTAGAAAATCCAAGATATGGTAATAATAGAACAGGTATGCTTTTAGTTGTCTCATCTCTCACTAGACTGCTGCTACAGTTTCAGCTGTGCCCCATCATGTGCTTTCATTTTCAGAGTTGACTGAAGTAACAAACTTTTGTTTATTTAGAATAATTGAAAAACTAGGTTAGTAATCAAACACCTCCATCTAAAAGCATTAACCCAGCAAGAGATCAAAGTGGAGTTGGATGAAGTTCATGGCATATCTGCTTCTGCATTTTCAAATGTTCAAAATTAAGTAAATGAAGTTTAAATTTGGCCATACATCCACAAAAAATTTATTTATGCATTTATTTAATGGGAAGGGCAAAACGCATATATTGGTTCCACAGTTATAAGAGCATCATTCAGGAAGTCTGGTGGAAGTAACTCCCTAAGAAATGATTGACAATATCCAAAATATGGTTTTGAGTGATTGACAAATCAAAGTTCCCAAAATTGATCAGGCCACTGGCTAATCACAAGGTACAATGTTTTAAATTTTACAAAAGAAATTGGGTGTGAAAAATATCCCAGCAAGATGGATGCGGTACTTGCTCTCGTTGGAGAATAAACGCAATTGTATGGTCATTTCGGAGGCTGGTTAGGCTCTTCTCCATTGCCATCCTTACAAGTTCCAGGATAAATACATAACTATGGATAAAACATGTTCACACCACTACTCTACTAGACAAAAGAAGCAGTTGAAACAGTGGGTTCCCAAAGGTGATCTGGCTAGAAGACAGTGATATTGACCGACAAGGTGATGGCCACTGTTTTTTGGGATGCACGCAGAATCACCTCCATTGATTACTAGCAAAAAGGACACATAATAAATATTATACATCATTATTGTACTGTTTGAGCACAGAAATCAAGAAAAAATAATTTGGCAAAGAAAAAAGACAATGCACTAGTGCACACCTGCAGAATTCTAATAGCAAACATTATGGAAATTTTGTTCAAATTATTACAACATCCACCATATGTGGCCCTCAGAGACTTTATTTACGAGGGTGGTCCCATAAGTACCCGGCCTGACCTAGAGATGGCGGTAGTTGTTTGAACAATGCCACCGTATTACAAAGGATGCAATCTATAAAGCATATGTTTCAAATTCGGAAGATGCTACGTTGTTTAGTATTTGTTTGGCAGCCATCAATAGTGAACATTTTCAGTGAATTTGTGAAAAAGGAGAAAATTGGTCATCGTTATGTGATACAATACTTTTATTTCAAAGGCCTCAGCCCAACCGATATAAAAGCTGAACTGGATTCTACTCTGGGTGAATCTTGCTCCTTTGTTTACAACAGTAAAATATTGGGTAGCAGAGGTAAAACGAGGCCATACGAGCTGTCAAGACGAGCATTGCATTGGTCCACCAAATGAGATGACAACTCCAGAAATGGTGAAGAAAATCCAAAAAGTGATACTGGATGATCGTAGACTGAAAGTGCGCGAACTAGCAGACATAGTAGGCATTTCCAAAAGTGCAGTACATTGCATGTTAACTGAAAATTTAAACACGAGAAAGCTGCACGCAAGATGGGTTCACACTCAAGCAAAACCAGTGTCGTGAAGATGTTTCCATTAAGTGTTTAGCAAAGTTTCACAGCGAAAAAGCAGAATTTTGGCACAGTTCCATAACTATGGATAAAAAATGGGTCCATTGCTTAACACTCGAGACAAACGTACAATCAAAACAATGGATTCAAAATGGAAAACCGGCATCAAAGAAGGTGAACACTGCTTCACCTGCAAGCGTCGGTTTTTTCGGGAGACGCAAGGGATAATTTTCATTGACTATCTTGAAAAAGGAAAAACTATCAAAAAAAATCAAAAAAAAATCAAGCAAAAGCAGCAGCATTTGGCTAAGAAGAATGTGTTGTTTCATCAAGACAATGCACCAGCTCACAAATCCATTATTGCAATGGCCAATGTTCATGAATCAAAGTTTTTATTGCTACCTCATGCACCCTATTCACCAGATTTAGTCCCCTTGGATTATTTTCTGTTTGCAAAGTTGAAAAAATGTATTAGTGGTCAAAGATTTACCAACCATGAAGAAGTGATGTTGGCAGTTCATGGCCATTTTGAGGAGCAAGACATTCTTATTATAAAAAGTGCATCGAAATTACTGAACATTGCTGGGAAAAGTGCATAGAGCTTAAGGGAGATTACGTTGAAACATAAATCCATTTTTTTTCCAAAATTTTTGTGTATTCTTTGTTGGGTAGGGTACTCCTGGGATTACCCTCGTAGCAACACTAAATGATGGTCACTTTGAAGAGCCCAATTCAATGTCCACTTTTAGCCAAAATGCTACTTCCTACATGAAGAATGAAAAATAGTGGTAAAAACAGATATCACCATTTTAAGATAATAAGTCACATTAATGAACTAAACCGGAGACTTCGGGATGTTCACGCACCCTATTTTTGCCAGATTTTGTCGCCTTGAATTATTTTCTGTTCGCAAACTTGAAAAAATGGCTGAGTGGTCAAAGATTTTGCAACCATGAAGAAGTGATGCTGGCAGTTCATGGCTATTTTGAGTAGCAAGACAGGTCTTATTATAAAAAGGGTATTGAACTTATTGAAAATCCATAGGAAAATTGTATAGAGCTGAAATGGGATTAAGTTGAAAAATAAATGAATTTTTTTCCAAAATGTTTGTGTTTTCTATGCTCGGTCGTGTACTTCTGTAACCACCCTCATATTAACTTAGGAAAAATAATATCTTTGCTTTCTACAAAATAAACTTTATTCGTCACCTAGTTTCGTTACACTGTAACATCATCAGGACTGACAGTTCATGGTTCACGGAACTTGAAGAAATAGATTGAGTAGTTTCAGGGGTGATGGGGTGGAAGTCAAACATAATGAATAACTGATTGAAGCACTTTTCCACTTGATAAAATTTTTTATTTTACGACTGGGTTTCGATGTATTACATCTTTAAATTTTATCAAGTGGAAAAGTGCTTCAATCAGTTATTCATAGGAGAAATAGCTTGATGGAAAATGATTCACGTCGAAAAAGGGGCTCATCACCATTGCAGATGCCTTTTTAGATGAACTTTGAATGTCTATTTTTTTGGATGCTAAAAAAAGTCTGAGAAATGCCGGGAAAATTGCACTAAACTAAAAGGAGATATTGAAAAATAAAAAAACCTACTGAAACTAATTTGCTTTTCTATTTTATCCCAAGGACTTACACAAGTAATAAGTGTCATAGTTGCAGCAGGATTCAGCCAAACAAGATTTTTTCCAAGTCACAGAACCTGATATTTCTTTTGTTCCCTCAGCATTCATTTTATCCTACTGGATTTAATTTACAGGCAATAACAGACAGAAGTGGTGGCAGCGAATGAAAAACAGCCCTTTCGAAAATGTTGAGGACTCACTGCAGTAATCTTCTTGCATTATGCAAAAATTGCGGCCAAGTTCCTTCACTTAGTCGCAATCAAGTCTATCAGTCTTCCAATTCTTTTCATCAGTCATATCTTCAATTGGCTTATTCAATTTTTAGACAAAAATCTCAAAATAAAAGCACATAAGTATGTAAATATCTGATAGTTAACCAAGTTTTTTGTAAATACATCCAGCCATCGAATACAGATTACAACATAACACCAAACTTTTTCTGACTGAGTGAAAGCCTGCCAGGAAAATTGTTCATGCATTTTAGAATAAATTAAACAGTAGATATGTCTATAACATTCTGCATAAATTTTATGTCCACCATTACGCAAATCATCATCTTGCAAGTTGGCAATGGTTGGTGAGAGGGGTGAGCTCATAAAGCCAGAGGACCCTTAACAGTTTTACCACAATGTGAATGACACCATCATTCAACTTCACAAACCAAAAACTGCAAAAATTCCTCGATAACACGAATCACCAGCACCAGAACATCTGGTTCAGCCTTGAGATGGATCAACACCATAGCCTACCCTTGTTCAGAATTCTGATCCACTACAAGAAAGAGAAAACCCTGGGACACTGTATCAGAAGGCATCACCCACAGACCTCTCTTTGAAAGGATGGCATCACCACCACCCCTCCCAACAGATAATAGTCCCATCCACCCTCGTTCATTAAGTCTGGTTCTTGACTGACTCAGGAAGTTTGCATTCAGTGCTTGAAGATGATAGTCCACCATAATGGATATCATTACAAAGATATCCTTCTGGCCCTGAAAAGGTTCTTTGGTGAAGACCAACCAAACAAGTCCAACAAAGAAAACCATCAGGCCCCAAGAAAATTCTTAAGAGAAAGTAAAGCGAATAGCCAGAGCCTGTCTTCCATATGTCGCTGGGAAACTCTTGAGAATATTGAGGACATCAAGGGATCATATTATCATGATCAATAAAGGCTCATTTGTGCAATGAAACTCTTGCCTTCTTATTGAGAATAGTTTCAACCATTTCTGTATTACTTCCATCAGTAGGGAGATCTTTCTCTAGCCATAAATTCATTAAACATCTATGCAGCACAATGACGCAAAAACATCAGTCAGCATTAGCAACGCTTCCTACCCCAAATCACATGTCCGAATTATTGGACTACTCTGAAATTGTGGTGAACTGAGGTCCCCTTCAGAAGAGACAGCAATTTATCAGGTGTGAGAAAAATTATGTCAAATTAGTGCATTGATCTGAAATGTTTGAAGTAATAAATAAAATCATGGTGCGAAGTACTTAGAAATAGTGTGTAAATCACTTTTTCTGAATTGGTTCAGTTACAGAGGAATTATAGATCAGTTACTGAGTTTGGATTACAGAGGAATTGGCTTGCTATTAAGATTTTTTTTTAATTGGAAATTTTCTCCCTACTTTCTGCCCCTCTCAAAGGGACTACTCTCTTATGTCACCCAGGGTCCCACAAAATCTTACATTGCCTATATAAGGGAAGAGAATGGGAAATGATAACATGGCGCAGAGAAAGTTTGGCTATTGTCCGGGGGGCTGGCTCCAAACTTCAACAATCTTACCTTAAGCTTTGTGATATTGTGTAGGCCAGATCATCTTGCGAAAGCACAGGAGGCACATAGAAAGGAATTTTCCCTTCCCCTGATGCACAAATTTTTATTGAACTAACAATTAAGCTCTTTATGCATGCACAATGCTTTTCAAATTATTTTTCCAGAGGCGTACCGGTAAGATTCAGGCTTCAGATTGGCCTCAAGAACAATTCTACAATGCTCGAGTCCATTAAGAAATTTATCATATAACATCTAATACACTAACTCACTATTCAGATCTACTTACTTTGTACCATACATGTAGTCCACAAAACATATTTCTTTTCTTTCTCTACCTCCTCTACCAAACATTCTCCCTTCTATCACACTGTTCAAGATAATATTGCTTCAAATTTCTGCCATACACTTCTCCTGCAATCTTCAAATTTCTTCCAACACCTTCTTTTTTCCCTAGTTCGACTTCTTCATTTGAATTTATTTGAATCCACCCTTTCAATTATTTTCCAGAATTTCAAATGAAAATTAAACTTTCACAGGAGACTACTTTATCATTATAAAGCCAACTATAGTGCTGATTAGATATAGCCTACATTATGATACCAACCACCACTTTCAACCCGAAGGTCGATACATGCATCAAAATAATATGTAAGTACCTGTTGAAGGCAGGCTTTCAATAGCTTTGGATAAAGAGTAACTATTCTGCTCAGCAAGAAACAGCTGCTCTCTAACTTTGCTGAAAGCATCTAAAACAGCAAGGGTACATGTGACTCTTGATCCCTGCAATGCTGAAGAATAGCTCTGTTGTGTAGAATGGTATTCCCGTGGAGGTAAAGGCGGATTACTCTGAAAGAAAAAGAAATATATACAAAGGTGAGAAAATTAATGAAAAGCAGTATTGGAAAAGAGTGAACTGAGGATGGGTGTCAATCAATTAAGATTCACTCGCTAACAAACAATTATATATGAATTTCTTTTAAATGAAACACAATCATAATGCAGGCAAATGATTTTTACACTCTGAAATTGTTGCATTGAAATGTTCCGTGGATGACTCCATTAAAGTTACTGCTGCGGCATCTCCCACAGTTTCTTTGGAATTTGCCAGAATGGTGGTACAGCATTGGGCTTTTATAGTTCACAAATTATGTCCTCCAATTTTAATGCAAGAAAACTGATGTAGCTTTTATTTAAGGGCCAATGAAAGTTGTTGCTTCTTTCGACACATTTTCATTGGGGATAGTATTTCATTGATTACTTCAAAAAGAAATAAATTTATTTTCATACATCATTTTTACGTTTCCTAAATTAATTTTTGGGATTGATTTTCTCCTGTTTTCAAATTAACAAAAATGGATTGCACTTGAGTCTACTTGCAAAATTGATATCCTACAAATAGAGGATTATGGACTGAAGTTAAATTACTGAAGAAATGTACAATCTGCATGTCAATAATGTGGAAGAAAGTCATTAAATAAGGAAATACTCTATTTCTTTAAGAGATAAGGGGGAATTGGAGAACCAATATGGTAGCAAAACTCTAGTAGGCATTGATATAACGGCTAACAATGTTGCCATCATTAGGGAGAAAATATAAAGAGAGCTGACTGTTCACACTGGCCATGGACAGCACATTCACCTATGAAGCACAGTATTAGGCTCAACTCATTCCACAACATTTAATTTTGAGCAACCTGCCATTCCAGTCATCTAATAATCTTAACCTTCCAATGCCATGCAATACCTAAGATTACAGATGTGACCATCAAAAGAGGACCTTGCATAAGGAAAAATTGTTACCATGCAAAATCTCAATATGTAATCTACGGTTATGGTATTATGAAGAGACTGTCTAGATTATTGAATTTTTAAGATAATAAATATTTACACTTACTCTGGCAATAGCCAAAGTATGCATCTCCGCCACGGCACGAAGACGATTCACCCACTCTTGTCTTTCACGAGCATCAGTGGCTCTTAGTTTATACATTTCACCTGTGGCAGAATTCACGGCAAAAGAGCTAGAGTCTTCATCGCTGGGCGATATTACAGCTCCTGCCAAATGCACAGTCCCTCTAGGTCTTTGCCTGTTTTCTGTTTCATTCTACGGATAAAGTATCGATAATAGCAAATATAATCCCAAGAAAACTCAAGTCACATTTATTGGCCATTATCAGTTACAATAAATCATACAGCATTGTCATTTGCCACAATTTTCTTATTCTGAAAAATGAGCATATTCTAAACAGCGTCCTCACGAAAACTATGAAGTAAGGTAAATTTAATCCTTATAAATAACACGACGCTAACGAACAATGATGTATGAATTTCTTTTAAATGACAAAGACAGATGAATGCAAATGAAATTTCTTTTTTCTGCCCCCTGTTATTCAAAAAGGGGCATATAGTCTTATAAATCTGAAAACTATAGGTGCAGTGAGCAGAGTAAAATTATTGGTGCTTATTTCAACATAGTGCGTGTGGAAATTTTAACCAATGAAGTTGTGCTTATTCTCGTCTTTACTCATATCCCGGAAATACAAGGAAAGCGAAAGACTATCTCCTAAAATGCTGCTTTGGTCAATATTGGCCAAGAGAATTGGTCACTTACGTCCAAATACTTTAATTTTCCAAGGAACTAAGTTCCAGAAATGTTTTTTGCTTAGTACAGATAACACAAAGCCACGCATACCTTATACAAAATGAATTTTAAATACCTAAAATTTTAAAGGCAAGGATCAATAACCAATGAGCGGTGAATTATGGCTGTTAATCTAATCTTAGCAGGAAGTTGTGCCTGATCGACAAAAAATATTCTCATGCATTAACGATAAAACAAAACGTGTTAAGCCTGATGAAAATGGAAAACCGTCAAAACTTAAGGATTTAAGTGCATGCTTAAAATAACAACACAGGCATAAATGACTGATTCCGCCACATTTACCACGAAAAGTGACTAAGCTTACTAAAAGTGACGACTAAGCTTACCAAATAGTATTGTAGCAGACCAGTTTCAGGATCAAGTATAAAAAACCTGTATTGCCATCCTTTCATTACATTGGTGTATTTATTGAGCTGTCCCTCAAAAACTTGTCTTAACTTATCTGATGTCATGTTGAACCTAGATGAATTTTAGTACGTTTTTGGGAGGCAAATGCATACGAAGTATAATACCACAAATCATTTAACCACTGTAACAAACACTTTTAATTATTTCTGAATGTTCATAACAAATTCCAAATAAACACAGATGTTTATCATAAAAAAGGAATTATTTCCTGTAAATAGTACTAACACCTGTTTTCTCCAAAAAAAACTTCACATTCACAAAAATCAAATTAGAAAAATGTAATAGATGCAAATACAACTGTTGGCACTTCTATATCTTCTATCAATCATGGTAACAATCTTTACAAACAATGTAAAAAACAAAGTCGACCAGCAAATTGTACTTTCTTTGCTCCATTACGTCCACAGTTGTCTCATTCATAAATCGATTTACCAACAATTCAGAAACAACTGATAATACAACTAGTCCTAAAAATCGCCGTCGGCGGCGTTCGTAACATTGACTACTGTGCCGTTCATTTTCATTGACTCGTTCATGAACAATAAGCGTTCAGAGTCGTTCATATTTCAGCACACTTTCAAACAATGTCAACGAAATTAAATAAACAACGTTGGAAATTACTTCCCAAAAATTTTCATTTAATGCAACATTAATTTGTATGTAGTTTTTGATGATAAATGAAACCTTTATAACGTGGTTTGCTTCTCAATGTAGCAGCATATTCTCGATTTACAGCTTATGGTACCTAGTTTTGCACGAGGCAATTTGTTTTGTGATGACATTCAACAGATATATTTGGTTAAGAAGTTTTCTCACATTATTCTCAAGCGCGGGATTATTAAATGTTGAATAATAACCTCCGAGGTGCTGTGACATATATTGCGACATTAATAAAGACTTACGTAGAGACGGTTATTGTTCTCCTGCGTTGTAAGTTTCTGTACCCTTCTGTTGTGGAGGAGGAATGGGAAGGCTTTGGCTGAAAGGGAAGAGCGAAAGAGACGGATGGTGGTGGCGGTGCTAGGGCTAGCGGAGAGAGGAACCTGCACATTGTTTGGGTTATTTAATATGTTCTTCCTTGCCTTACACTCTTCTCGAAGCTCTGAGGTCAATGCTCTAGCGATGCATTCTAATGATTTTCCGGGTTCGGAAACCATCTCGTCCTCAAAGTAATTTTAAGGGATGAAGAATTCTGCATGTCCGGGTTTTCACCGCGTTGTTGTTTGAAGCCGACAACAGTTTCGCCGAAGTTTCATCCGGCGTCTTCAGGTCGAAGATGGCAGTTCGTTTCATCCGGCGTCTTCGACCTGAATACGCCGGATGAAACTTCGGCGAAACTGTTGTCGGCTTCAAACAACAACGCGGTGAAAACCCGGACATGCAGAATTCTTCAAGCCACCGCCGCGAAAATCTACGCAGCCATATAATTTTAAGGGATGTTTTAATGGTGGATCTTTTCCTACCATCTTTTGGCTAAACAACGGCGAAATACCATGCTGAAGCGCGAGTTTGAACACTTTTTTAAATATTTTTAGAACTTGGTGATATGCGCAAACACCGACTTTAAAAATATTTAACGCTTTACTGATATCGTGAGAAGAAAGAATATGGATTCACTTTATTTTCAATGCCGGAAAATTCCCCATCCTTACCTTCTAAACTTCTGGTCATTTAGGGGGCCTATCTAAATGTATAATTACAAAACCATTTTCAATGCAACAATTTCAGAGTGTAAAAATCATTCGCCTTGACTGGGATTCGAACCCAGATCCGTAAATATCCGGTCGAGTGCTTTAGCCACTTAAGCTACCGAGGCGTCCTCTTAAATCCTGAAATTTTGGGGTTTTTAAAGGAACAAGATGTTGTGACGAAATACCGTACATACAATGTCACAGGCATTCGTAGTCGTGCACAAGGCGCCACAGTCCACGAGGTTAAAGCCAACTTTAAACACTTATGGTGTTTTCACTTTGACAAATTCCAAAGAAACTGCGGGAGATGCCGCAACAGTAACTTTTAACGGAGTCATCCGCTAATGTGCATCTTCAATGCAACAATTTCAGAGTGTAAAAATCATTCGCCTTGACTGGGATTCGAACCCAGATCCCTCAATATCCGGTCGAGTGGAATTTGACAAAACCATTTTATTTATAGGGGGACCAGAAAATTCCGTGGGTAGTCCAGTTCGTGGTTTTTCATGAATACAGGTATCCCAGCATTTTAGAGGAGCCCTATTAGGTAGAGCATTGAGCATTAAGTAGGTGGTACACGAGCTAGCTAAGGAGAGTCAGAGGGTTTTGGCGATGTTAGGGCTATTGGAGGGATTTCGTTTTTGAAAGTACACAGAGGAACTGGCGAAGAGCATCATCTTCACCATTCTCATTTAAATGGAGCTCGTTTAAGAATATTGGTGTGACAATGAGTTTCTCCACATCAAACAGCTATGCTCCATTCTAAATTAACCCCCCTTTTTTCAAATAATCTGATTACTTCCCTGCAATCCCTGTTCACCATTACATGCATTAATCAATAACTTGACCCATGACTGTGTCTCTCGGTGCCTCTTTTTTTACAAATTATCTTTGCTGTAACTGGTAGACATTCATTCTCCCTAATTTCAGTATATTCTCCTTTCAACTCTATTCATTTGTCTTTGCGCTTTTCAATTTTTTTTTCAATCTATGCCTATCATACGGCTTCAATGACCATGTTTCTTCGCTGTATGAAACCAATCTCCGTATCAAATTTTTGTTGGGCCTTTTCTCAACGTGCTTGTCATCAAATCCCTTCTCTCTGTGAAAGCTTCTTGGTCTAACGCCATTATCCGTCTAATATACCTACTACTTTGACCATTTTGGTTAAGAACACCTCCGAGATAGGTAACCTATTCCCCCTGCTCCAGTTTATGAACTACAATTTTAATATTTGACTTCTCCCTTTCTCAAAAACCAAGGAACCTTTGATTTGTTTACATCGATTCTCATTTCTTACCTATCGGGCTGACTTTCCAATGTTGTGAGCAATAGGCTCGGTGGAATGTAGACCCGAACAATGACCAATTTCGTTTTTTCAGCTTTTACCAGCCCGTACTTCCACAAATAAGATTTTATGAGTTCTATGAGCTCTGCCAACGTCTTCACCCTGAAGACGATGGCAGAGTCAGCCTTCGAAACGTCGGTGTACTGCAACCTGACCCGGTGGGAAACCCGAGAGAACTTCTTGAATTCTATGAGTTGTTTTTTCTAGGTTTACTCCACTACTTCCTCCCTTTTGTTAAAAACTACTGCAATCCCTCGCTGGCTCTCTTCCCCTCCGCTGTACATATATCATTACTCTTTAATTATCATTCCAGTAATCCCCGCTATCCTTCCATCTCACATCGCACAGCCACAAAATAGCTATACTCCCTCTCTCCACCTTTCGCTTCATATTTTCTAATTTCCCTTTTCTCAACATCGTCCTGAAATTCTAAGCCCCAATCCTAACTGGTTTGGTCCTCTTCCGTACTACTTCCCGCTGCCTGGGCACGACACACGGCTGATTTGTCCCGTTCTTCAGCTGCCAGGACTCAATATGAGTACGTTGTGCATCTTAACAGCTTTGGGATACATAATTGAGGTGTACCGTTGCCTCCCTCAAGAGTGTTTTCATATGATACCATCGCTCAAATGGTCGCGCCACTGCGGTCAGATGTTCCTGCAGCTACCTCAATGAGGATCATACGCTGCTCGGACCTGTCAACTGGCTCCTACACTTCGACCTGTCTGGCATGGATGACTCAACCAGGAGAGAAATCATTGTTCCAGACAGCACAGCTTTAGGGGTTATCAGAACGCACAAGATTATCCACCACAAGGTTGCAGTTCATGGGAGGGTCAAATAAATATGTGTATCCATAATATGTCGGCTTTACGTTCATTTCAGAAGACTTGAGGGACACTTCTCAATAATGTTCTGGTTGAGATGAACCTACAAAGAATTAAAGGAATTCACTATCTTTGGATGACCTGGTTTCACGCCCCTTGCACTGCCAACCCTGCTGACCAGTCCTTGCAGACCCTGCCCTCTTAAATTCAATTTTATGTTATGCCTGGTGTCATTTGATCACTGTTTAGAGAAATGGTTATGTGCATGTGCAGCCTAAGACGAAAACACCAAACAATGTTTTGGACAAGCACTTAAGATAACTCGAGCGACGTTTAAAGGCCACACGCTATAGACTGCAGTCTACATAACAGAGCAATTTAAGCAAATATCTTCAATGATTTCTTTTATCTTTACATTTTGAGTGTGTTTTATATTTTCGGCTTCTTGGCTGGAATATTTATTACTAATTCACCTTCTTTACCACATCAAACTTCCATAGATAATATTCATATTTTACCATATAATTAAATGTTTCAACGACTCACATTTTTACCTTTTGGCTTTGCGTCTGGCATGAGGCTTACTGTGGGGCGTTTAATTTAAACGCTTAGTACACCATTGTTAACTAGGACAAATATTTTGTGAGAAAACCGGCAAAATTGCGCAATTCGCGCGAAGCAATCCGCCACAAACGCCCGGATTTATGCAAGAACAAAAATTGGCTTTTGCACCATGACAACACCCCTAGTCACGAATCGTTGCTTGTGCGCGAATATTTGGCCAAAAACAACACACCAGATGCCGCAGCCACGCTGCGCTACGATTGACGAGATAAAGACTGCACAGGGGTTGCAGGCATTGCTGAGCGAATTGGAAATTCAGTACGACAGGTATGGGATGAGAATCTATATTAATTTAACAAAGGTTATGCGATTTTCTAGAAAAAAAGGCTAAGCTAAACATTAAAATAGGAGGGCAAAAACTAGAGCAGGTAGAACAGTTTACGTATCTCGGTAGTGTTTTGGACCAACGCGGTCAAAGTAGTAGGGACGTAAGGAGAATTGCGCCAGGCAAAGAGGCTTTCACAAGGAGGAGGGAGTTGATGAGAGGGACGTTGAGTAAGGATATTAAGAAAAGACTCGTAAAAACTTTGCTATGGAGCGTAGCTATGTACGGCGCGGAAACGTGGTCATTGAAGCAGGAGGATAGACGTAGACTGGAGGCTTTTGAAATGTGGTGTTGGAGAAGAATGGAGAAGGTGAAATGGACAGAGAAGAAAACAAATGAGGAAGCACTTGGTATGGTGGGCGAAGAGAGGGGTTTGTTGGGAGCAATCCTATGGAGGCAGGAAAAGTGGTGAAGGGGACATTGACTGGCAGTGGGATGTTGAAGACTGCAATAGAGGGGAGAATGTAAATCAAACGAGGAAAGGGAAGGAACAGGATAGGAAGTTTGGACGGGATGAAGGGAGGAAGAAAGTACTCAGAGATGAAGAGGGACCTGACGTAGAGTAGGATACTAGATTTTGTGTTTTGTTAGGAGTCACAAAATATTTATTTACTAGTTGTGTCCATCCAAAAACCTACCTTAACCCGCAGATTACCTAATAATAATAAAGTAGGATTGCAGGTAACGATAGTGTTTGAGCAATATTGAATTGAGTATTTCTTGATGGGCATAACCTGCATTCAACTTTACAAAAGAAAAAACACATTAGTACATTTTTTAAAATATTTAGGTACGGCGCACGCCTGCTTTCCCAAATCATGGGTTAAAATCACTGATGTCAAAATGTTCGCGATTTGGCTTCCAGCTACAAGCAAGGAGGTTATGGAGATATCTTAAGGACCACGGACGACTAAGAGTTTTCCCGAGAGAAAAAATCTAATTTCTGTATTTGATGTGCGTTTAATCACTCATGCACGAAGATCTGTTCTTTTAAATTCGTTAAAATAAGACAAATAGGTTAGCTGTGTTAGCCATTGTATTGTAGGACCTTATCAACATGGATAGTGAAACATCGCTAATGGTGTAAATGGAACAAGCCAATGTTTCTACAGCAAACTGTGGGTATACAACAATAAATTTCCAGCTTCGACGGCCGGTAGATAGTCGTGGGCTTGCTCTCCGTTGGCCAAGTTCAGTTAAGTTAACTTTCCCATCAATTAAGGCAATCAATAGAATGTTTACATAGGCCAGACAAAAGCATTTAAGCTGATCATGAATGATAATGATTACATAATAATTTTCCCGTAGTCAAATATTCCAAATAGTTACTGTAAAACAAAAACCACGTAACGAACATGCTGAATTGGACCCATCAAAATAAGGCGAAAGCGGAACGGCCAATATATTCATGGAAGCTGTGAATTCATTTAATTATCCGCAAAGACCCTTAACGCACACGACCATGGGCAGTGTTGTGCCTTGATCAGTTACCTAGTACCCACACTCCTTAATCATATCCGGAGAGTTTTTTTAAGTACTCGTAGGTATTGGCCTAATTTTGAAGACAAACTTGTAAGCTAGGTTACCTTTTTTACCCCCCGTCCGGTTCCTCATAAGATCAGAAAAATCCTTACCATCTCTGTAGCAGAACGATCCTTTAACTAAAGTCTATAAATGTGAATTTGGCGAACCAGTTACAGGGATGGTTCAACATTAGCAGAGAACGTATACATAAGGCGTAGGTACCTTGTTTAGATTATTTCAGCGGCTGCAGTTTTAAAAATGCAAAATTACTTTATTTTCCCTGATATAGTTTCTGATGGATGCGCAGATAGTTAAAAACACCATCATTCAACAAAACATCATGTTCAACAGTCCGTCACATCGTCAGGTATCTACTACAAACTGAACGTCGTAATTGTTGCTGACGTTAAGAGTCTTGCACCGTCCATAGCGTCCGAATCAGTAAGGTGTAAGTCCTTTCAGATCAACATACACATCGTTGCCGGGTCGGCCAACAGATGTCTCAACTAGTTCGTATCGGCTTGTGATCAGTTGAGTCAGTTCAGCGAGCTTATTTCTGTGATCTTGCTTAGCCAATTTGGCTAGAAGTTAATTGGCAGAATGTTTTAAGAAAGGATGTCAGGTATTTTGGAGTGGGACTGTGGAGATGAAGAGGATGGAACACATAGTATGTACAAAGCTGGGGTAGTATATATGTCGATACTTTCTGCTAAAAAGTAAATGTGTTGTTATCTGGAAAGTGGGCGTTTTTGTAATACACCATGTTGTGTTTTCAACCTATGTTTCATTTAAATTCATAATTTTCAGAAATTGCGGGTGAGGTGCAATTACGAACGTATAGAAAATTTCTGGACGAATATTCTTCACAGCTACGCGGTATAGAAGAAGCTCTTGATGAAAGTATAAGTGATACGTGGGATATTAGCCGAGACCCAATAGCCCTCAAGGTACTTATTATTTTCCTGTCGACCATTTATTAAGATAGTTCACATTAATTAATTACATTATAATATATGGTATTTGAATTAAATTTCTCAGCACCATATGAATTATTTTTCTTTGTGCCAGATATAAGCACGTAAATATTCATCGCTTTGTATGATAATATTTCAGTTCTTGCCTCATGAGCAGACTAGCTTGCTGAAGCTTGTAGACACTGACAACAAGATCTTGAACAAAGTGTTGACTGTTTTGGCTGCGCTCAGTATTGAGGTTGAAAAGCTTCAAGATGAAGCTAGAAGTAAATATTTCGGTGCCCTCCTGTTTTACGGGGAAGGAGGTAATGTCTCACTCTAGTACAAATAAAAGGTTGATTTGAATGAAGTGTTAAAGCCATGGTGGTGTTAATAAATTTTTTGTAACTTCTTTTTTCAGGCACTACTGGTTCAAGTGGTGTTGATGCTCAAATGTCTATCAGTCACTTCTTACCATTTCTGCAGGAAATGTTCTGTTTCGTAACTCGATGTGAACAAGTTGTGTGTCAAATTGTGAAGCAGATGTCCGCCGTACATGATTCGACTAAAAGTACTCCAGGCTTTATTAGTGCATCTGATGTGCACTTTCAGGTAAAGCATTTCTAGGTTTGTCCTGTACTTCCCTTGAATAGGATTCCTTAAAATGACAATTGTAGTCACAGGGCTACATTTATCCCCCTCCTTCAATCGTTTTGAGAACATGTGGTCCTTCGTATTAATGGCATTCGCCATATAGTCTTTTAGGAATTGAAACATATGGTTGTTCAAATATGGTTTAAATATTTCAGTAGGGGAGGCATGGATTATTAGGAAAGGTGGACGGGGAGTGCAGTCACTGCTCCTATGGCTGTAACAATTAACTGTGATATTTTCTCTGAGTTCTGATACCATTGTGAGAGAATATCATCAAATAATATGTTAGGTACAATCGGAAATATTGAAAATGTCATTGGGTGCCACCAATACATAGGTAACAGATAAGGTCACATGAAGGTGTTTATGTGCTATGGGTTGTGAGACTGAACATTTCCAAACAACTGGATGATTGTAATGAGTTTTTCTTTGCAGTTTTAGGTAATTGAGTTACTTTTAAATGTTATAAATGCAGATGAATCATTGCTATATCGCTTTGGTCATGAAAGCAAATGACAAAGCTCTTTATTTTTATATCTGGCATAACCAATCCCAAAGTTGAACAACATTTGTGTCTTGGGAAGTCGTTTTGGGACCCAATATCATCCCAAGGCCTGTGATATCAGTGAGTAAAGCCCATGGCACCTCTAAATTAATCTTATCATAATTTTGCTTATTTATACATGCAAGCATTCTGTCTGATGCAAACTAAAATGCTAATGCCACTTTGAATTCTGTGGAGAGGCATGGGTGAGAAATTATCATCATCTGTCGCAAGTAAATATTGACTAAAATTTGAAATTGTGTAATCAAAAAGTAGCAAAGGTTTCTTTTTTAAAGACTCGGCTTGTACTTTGAAACTGTAAATAGGTTGAACAATGTGAATTCCTTTACAGTCATGACATGAAAGTGTAAAACCTGTAGTATTTGGGGCACCTGTAGTAATTGTCCTTACCTTGGGTTACAAGTTACCCAGGGTATTTATATTATTGAATCCAAATCTGTCTCCTTGGAAGAGTAATCATGTTTTATAAGGTAATTTCACAATAGGTGATGTTTTATCCATGTTGATTTCAATTCTGGAGTAGGGTCCCTCTTTTCCCTAAGACTCAAATTTAGTGAATTTTAATAAATAAGTTTTTCCATTGTGGACTTGTAGTATCAGTGGTTGTTTATAACTCGCCTGATATACTTGAGCCCCTGATTGAAGTTCTCTTAGTGACTGTTAATTTTGGGCTTTTTTGATGTGTCCTACATTTCACTACATTCTGATGTTTGCCTTTGTTTATTCAATTCAAAGCTGCTGTTGCATTTTCATGTTGTGAATTTTAAATAGGTTCTCTGTAATTTAATATTGCTATTCTTATTCATAAATTACAGGTAGTGTTCGAGCACCTTGGTGACCTGTTAGTTATGTTAATAACATTTGATGAAATTATATCCAGTCATAATGTGTTAGTTGATCATTGGCTTTTGTATAAGCGTACAGTGAAATCAGTACAGCATGATCCTTCCAAGTTTGGAATTGATGGAAGCAAATTGAAGTTATTTGAAAGAATAATTCATGAAATTGAGGAGAAATTGATGAAAGGAACTATTTTCCAGGTTTGCTATGTCCTCAGCAATATGTTGTGACTATCATGCGGTAAACATTTATTTCATCATTATAGACTTAAGAATTAAAGTATGAGTGTGATTTTTTAAAGTTGATTATTGCCTGTAATTTCAAATGAAGTTATTAGTTCCAACTGTTAATATTAGTTAGAGTACATGATATTGTATGTGCATTCTATGATTTTAAACGTCTCATTTTATAGCACTGTGTTGAGCAGTCCTTTGACGAAACAAAGAGCATAATATGCAAAAATGCACAGCTTTCTGAAGAGTTTTCATTATATTTGAGAGGTTCACTTTCTGATTTTGAAGGAAAACTACATGATCAATTACATTCTGATAATATACACCTATGGATAAAGGGCTGTGCATTGTGTGTTCTCAATTTTAATTTGTTTGGCTCTTTAGACAAGAAAATCTTCAAGCAGATATGGGACATTAGTAAAAAGGTAATACTTATGGCAGCACTTAAGTCATAGAATAACCTTCTTATAAATATCTTTGTGCTGAAATCTCTGTTTTTAATCCATCTGGTCAAAATTGATGATTGTCTTCCTACACATTATTCTAAAAGATGATATTTTGTTAATTATTCTTTAACAAACCTCCAAGTGAAAATGCCAACCATCATTTCATTGACCCCCCCCCCCTGTTAATGCATTTTCTTAGTATGTCCTGTCAGAGCATAAGATGTCGTTTTAATAAAAGCAGCTGATGTTAACCCTAGGGTGATTTCTATGGCATAATGACATCCCTGGCAGGAATACAATGCAATGAAATCCTCCTGTATACAATAATGATTCCTTGAACATAATTTTTGCTTTCAAAATGTTCTCATTTTATTTTAGCCATTTCTTTGGCAGCCTTTCAGTTCTAAATCATATATTCAGTTTTGCTGTGTCTGTTGCTCCCTGGCTCTGCAGATATTCCAGCTGAACATAACTTGTGAAATAGTTTGAAATAATGAAAAGAAATGGGCCTCATTTATCACGAGTTTGTCTATCAACCCCAGTAAAAATGTGGCCCTTCCAAATCCCACGTCTTAATTCTTTTTTATGTAGAGGTAATTTCCTTGGTTAAAAATTATCAACAATCGCAAAGACCATAGCTGCACCAAACTAGGTATTCAAATTAATAGTTTGTATATGTTCTCATAATGGCATCTTAATTCGTTTTATCTGGAGGTAATTTTCACGATGAAAAATTATCAAAATTTGCAAGGACCAATGTTGCACCAAAGTACATATTCAAATTAATAATCAGTTGGTATATGTTTTCATAATTGACCGTCATACATGCAATAGTTATCCCTAATTTTGGTTTGGTGGTTGGGGGAGAGGTTCCCCAATACTAAGCCCGATGGAATTTGAAATACACAATTAGCACATCTGGGTAGGTGGGTCAGTTCCTTTCTCTGTGCCGGCTGTGGTTTCCCAGGAAGATCTGATACCTAGAAAATCACACAGCCTGGGATAAGCTGAGGGTGCCCAACTTCATTTATTTATTGACATATAGATATTTTATATAAACTAACTGGCTAAATTAATTGTTTTTTCATTCAACATTGACATAATGTGTATTTAATTGTCCTTTCAAATACTGAGCAGAGTTGATTTTGTGATTTGTAACTTTTATAACAGTTTTCTTATTACCAAGTTATTAAATCAAATAATGTTAAATATTTAATTAATTTTTTCAATACTATTGCCTATATAAAACTAAATTGTGGTTTTCAGATCCCTGCTGTAACTCTTGTTGGAAATATACTTTGGTTCCCCGAGACCTTCCTTCTAGCCCGTTTACCTCAATTATGCAAAATGATTGACAAGAAAACTCAGCAAGCTGTTCAATCAAACAGACAGAGCTATTTGCAGACCAAAGCCAGTAATTTACCAAAAGAACTTCAGCTTTATTATTTTCAGGTTAGTTTGAAATCATTATTTTTATTGGTATTCCACCATTTTAGGTGGGTTTTGGAAGGACAGAGACTGAACAACAATACCTTTCTTTGCCTCTCCTAAGAAAACCTAACCTGACATGTGACCCCCAAATAAACACTTCTTCAGTTTTGCATACTCCCTTCATTACATTCCATACCTATCCTTCAGCTACCCTTTCCTTGCTTGCCTGACATTTTTTCCTCCATCAAAGTCTTCAATATCCCATCTTCAATCAAAATGCTCTGCAGCTACATTTCCTGCCTCCTATGGGTTCGTGCTCTTCCACCATGCTTAGCCTTTTCTTGTTTGTTTGCCTTTCTGCCCAAATCTCTTTTTCTATCTTTCTCCATGCCCACATCTCAAAAGTCTCCAATCATCCGGCACCCTTGGCCAGGTTTCCAAGACATCCAAAACCATACCATCCTTATCACTTATCAAAGTTTTCATTAGCCTCTTTATAATTTTCTCATTAAACATTCCTATCTTCAGTTTCGTCCCTGCTAAAACTTCTTTCCCGGTACAATTCTTTTCTTACATGTGTGTCCCTACTACTTTTGCCGTATTGGTCAAGAACTGTTTCAAAACTATATCTTGTAAAGTGTAAGAGTTTTGTAAAATGGCTTCAAATGATAATATGTATATAATTAAATGGGGAATCCTTTATATGTGTGTTTAGTTGAATGTTTATGACCAATTATAACAACATTATTACCCTATTTGCCTTTGATGAAATAATTACTGTATAACCTCATTATTCCAATCCTCTTCAGTTTGAAATACTGCATAATTCCATGATAAAATCTCTCTAACCTGAATAAATATCTGACCATATCTCCATTAATATGTGTTTTCAGGTGATGCCATGAACAATTAAATATGGCATTTGAGTTATGACTATTCCCCTAGGCTCATACGACCACCATTTACTGTGTCATACAGCTCTTTCCAATAATTGGTGTTTTGTCAAATTCACAAGAGAGGTAGTTAAAACAGGGTGCCAAGGTTTAAGAGCTATTCACCATAAAGATGGCCCTAGACGTAGTGGATGCCAGTGGTAGCTCTCTTTTCTGCTATGACTCGAGTGCATTACAATGAATCATTGGCTTCTGCCCAATACATCCGTCACTGTAAGAGAAACAGTCCACCATAGAATCCCTTGATAGAAAGGGAATGAAAGCTATTATTGTGTAATTTTGGGCATGAAGGCATTGCCACAAACAAAAGAGCTTAGACCCTGTATTGGCACCGAAACTGGTGGAAGGAATTTTGGGGTACCACAACTGGCATCACTGGACTGAGAATAAGGACTGCTGCCATGACCTAAGAAAAAGCATCACCTTGCTGTTATGAATGGAACTGCTCTCTGTGGAATATTCTGAAAAGAGAGGATGCAAGCCAGAGGAGAGACATCAGGGGGAGCTAAAACACATTCTGGGTGATGACCCAGATCATAAAAGCTGTACGATCATTTTGCAAATAAATTGGCATCTTTTCAGTTGCATGCAGTTGGCCCCACTGTATGATATTTAAATGTCTAGTCTTTGCCTGTGACCAATTTCACTTACATTTCATAATGTTAGGTTGAATTTGTTGTAAAATGACACTAGCAGTGGAAGCGCTACTATTGTGGCACCAAGGAGTATCCTAAAAAAGAACCCACTGTTGAACACTACTAGGGACATGTATGAGGTCAGTTCAAAAAGTATCGCAACTTTTGTACTTTTTCAAAAATTGTTTATTTATTCATGAATATCTATTTTGTCCCCATTGAAGTTATCCCCATTGGATGTTAAACACTTGTGCCAACGTTTTTTCCAATCCTCGAAGCACTTCAAAAAATGAGTTTCTGTGATTTTGTTCAGCTTCTCCTTCGATACAGTCTTCATCTCGTCAATTGTAACATAGCGTCATCCTTACCACATGGGCCTCTTCAGTTTTAGGAACAAGAAAAAGTCACTGGGGGCCAGGTCTGGGGAATATGGTGGCTGCGGCATCATTGGTGTGTTGTTTTTTGCCAAAAATTCTCGCACAAGCAATGATGTGTGAGCAGAGGCATTGTCAAGGTGCAAAAGGCAATCCACAAAGCCGGGCGTTTGTGGCAGATTGCTTCGTGCAAATTGCGCATAACTTGCAGGTAATATTCCTTATTTGCCGTTCTACCGTGTGGCAAGAACTCATGATTCACTATGCCCCGGCGATCGAAGAATACTGTTACCAAAACTTTCACATTCGACGGAACTTGGCACGCTTTTTTTGGTCTTGGCTCATGCTGCAGCTTCCATTGGGATGATTGGGAGTTTCCACATCATAACCATAAACCCATGATTTGTCACCAGTTATGACCCTTGGGAGCAAATTTGGGTCGTCGCGTACAGAATAATTGAATAACCGCATTAGCAGTTTGAGCATTGCTTTTTTTGGTCAAAATTGAGCTGCTTTGGTGCGAATTTTGCGGCGACCCGTGTCATGCCAAAATCATTGGTAAAAATCGAGTGACACAAGCCAATCGATATGTTTAGGTCCTCGGCAACTTCTCTAATGGTGATTCGACGATTGGCCAATGCTATTTTCTTCACTTCATCAATGTTTTTGTCTGTGGTTGACGTGCTCGGGAATCCGGCACGCTCTTTGTCCTTCACATCCTCTCGGCCCTCCGAGAACATTTTGTACCATTGATAAACGTTGCTTCGGTCCAAGGTAGCTTCTCCATATGCCACAGTCAACATTCGGAATGCGTCCACGCTCTTAGTTTCATTTTTCACGTGAAATTTGATACAGATTCTTTGATTCATTTTTTGTAATGGGCAAAAATCAAAGGTGAGCCAAAACACGTCCAAGCAAAGCAGCTGTCTGCAATTAACTGAACAATCAAAATGGCTAAACGTTTCAGCACAAGTGAGAGACATATGTACCAACATAATCCCACAAAAAAATCAAAAATCAAATTTATGTAACCCGCGAAAATTCAAAATTGGTGATACTTTTTGAACAGACCTCGTATTTGACCTTAAAGAATGGAAGCAGGGAAGGCGTGTGTCTTCGTATTGCTAAATTGATGAAGATTTCTTTTATGCCCATCATCTGATCACATACTAACCCCTAAAACTACACTAATGTGTTGAGATTGCAGCGAATACCAAACTTAATGTTAAAGCCACTTTGAAAATGTTTGTTGGTAAACAAGAGACTATCCCGAAAAATGCTAAGATGTTCAGAATAAGATGCTTGACCTGAAAATATAGAGCATTTTCAAAGCGAAACAGGTGAGAAAGTCAAAGCTGTATCAATGCAGGGGGAAGAGGAATGACGGTTTCAGATGAATTAACTCAAGAATGTGGAAATGTATTAAGTCCAGAGAGAATTTGGAGAAACAGGAAAAGAGCTCTACAGACAATAAAAATTAAGTCGGTTGAAAATATAGGCCTGCGTATAAACTTTTGAATGCAGTTGGGAAGAGAATGAGCGACATGAGGTCAGAGGATGAAAAAACAGCTGGATTAAAGTAGACAAAACAGAATCAGGCCTAACTGTCAAGTCTTGAATAAATATTATTTGTGCCTAACCAGATATGGTTATGTAATTTAATGTGAAATTTACTAGTGGATGTATGTAGAAGCAAGATATTTTTTACTGCTCTCTCTTGTCATAGTGCATTTCTATTTATCTTTATGAATCACTGCCAATTTCCTTGAAATTTCATATCAATATTTATTGCAATAATATACAAAGCAAATATGTATGCCATATCTTGGAAAAAGCATATCTTTTTCCCTAATTTCTGTATCCATAATGACTGAAAATCGTTCTTATTGTTAATTTATTTTTAAGAATTTCTTAAGTAGTAGGCTGGAGCTTGAGTGTTAGCCCTAAAACATTGGTAACTTTTAAAGTTCTACCTGCACATCCATCAAAAAAGCTTTCTATAATGAGGTCATGGTTTGATAGAAGCGAAGGTTGAAATGATGGTACAAATTGGCAATATCTCGGTAGAATTAGGCAATTCAATATAATTGGGAAAAAAAACTAGAACTTTGGTTTATTTTGTAATATGTGTGGAAGGAATTATGCCAGGAGTTTGTATTTGTATAATATTAATTATCACCTTGTAAAGTAGAATGGAATTTGAATTTGTAGAGTCTGTAGTGGTCATTAGATAAATTTGGGTATTATAGTTTTGTCATTGGCTTGGATTTTATGTAAGACTGAGGCACATTTAGGTGTTTAGAGGCACATGTGTTGTGTTACTTATTTAATTTTTCAATTGTTTCATAGACATAAAAATTTCCTGACTGATAAAAAATAAAACTTTATATTAATATAAAAATCAAAACCATTCCAACATTGATATTTTCAACCAGGGTTAGGAACTTCATCTTTATTTTCTGTTCTTTCCTTCCACTTCCCTGATCAATTTATGCTCTTTCCAGACACACGATGAAGGGAGAAAAAGAAACTTTGCACTTCCACATAAAGATACTTCACGTGGCCATGGTTTCGATGCTGCACATCATCAGGAGGTGACTTACCTAAGGAATTTTTCAATAACAACCTACTCAGACAACATGGTCATTTTTTCCCAAAATACGGTATCAAGAACTTCTAAGAGGTCGTGAGTCAATCGTCAGATAAAGTACCACCACCAAAATGTATTATGGTGTCCTTTGATGTTACCAACATGTTCACAAGCATCCCAAGGAAGTAAGCCCTGAAACTAGCTGAGATAGCCCTCGTAAAAGCTAAAACACCATCTCCTGTGATGAGCGCATTGTGTGACTAATATTGTTGTGTGTGAATCAAAGTAGTTTTCTGTTCAGGGGTAAACATTATAGATAATTAGAAGGTCTGGCCATGGGCTCGCCCCTCTCTTCAATCCTAGCGGTCATTTATATGGACAATCAGGAAAGACAATTATTTGGTTTAAATCATACTGTACAAAAAATGTGTCATCTTGGTTTCGATATGTTGACAACATCTTCTGTGTTTGGACTAGATCCTAGACAATTGGACAATTTTTTGACTTAGTTAAAGTCTTAAGATGCATGTATACAATTCACGAGTGAGTGTGAATCAGATGTTGCCTTAAATTTCCTGGATTTGACTGTGAAAATAATAAATCAAAGGTTCGACCTTTCCATGTACAGAAAAAAGTGTTACTCCAACCAAGTTATCTACTCCACATCCAAGCACCACCATTCACGAAAACGTGCAGCCTTTCTTGCCATGTTACACAGGGTGTGCAATATCCCATTGTCACCACACAACAAACAAGGGGAACTCCGCATTATTAAACAAATTGCAGTCAACAATGGTTACAGGGAAATAATGATTGAGAACACACACCACAGAAAACAAACACAAATAGCCCAGAAATCTATATACCACACTTCTAAACCTGACGAGCACCGATGGCGAATAATCCCATCTCTTGGCCACATGTCTCTCAGGATACAGCAAATACTGCCCAAAAACAAAATCAACTCAGCATTTTACAACACATATACTATAAAAAACATAATAGGTTCATCCAAAGACAAAATTGACATAATGCAACAAAGCAGGGTTTATAAACTTAATTGTGCGGACTGCAACGCCATCTACATTGGGCAGACAAGAAGGACATTTGATATTAGGATCAAAGAACACCGTTCATGCTTCATAAAGAGAGACAACAGATCCCAATTCGCCAAACACCTCTTGGATAAAAATCACACCAGCAACTTCACAGCAGACATTCTTCACACAGAAAAGAAAGGATGCAGGTTGAACACTTTGGAGGAGTTGGAAATTTGGTAATCCCTTCAGTCAGACAGATTTGAGGCAATAAATGATGCAATATACCTTCTTGGTCCCGCCTACTAAAATTCATAAGACTCCAATATCTTTCTGCACCAACCTCACCTCCAACAAGACAGTGATGACCACCGACTATCCCTTAATGAGGGTCAAACCATTGCGGAAAAACACCCCCCCCCCTCATTAAATGAGGAGTACAATGTGTTTTTTCTGCTGTCCTATCAAAGAACGGGGGAAGGTTACATTGTGCTCTTCATTCCGTGAACATGAACTTCCACAAATTTGAGCCAGAAACCACTGAATACATACCCCTCCCCTAGCCCACTAATAGGTTGCCACACCAACTTACCCCCTCTCCCTCACTCCCCCTACCTTCCTCCCATCCTGGAGCCAGGCTATGAAAGTTGACAAATTTCTCATTAATGTCACTTGATGATGACGTGCAGCATCGAAAACCATGGTCGTGTGAAGTGCTAAATCTTAATGTGGAAGTGCAAAGTTTCTTTTGCCTTTTATGCCCTCATCATGAAGGAGTTCCACAGAGTTAAACCTGAAACTGTTATCTTTCCAGACTTGTTCTTGGATGATTCATATGGAGACAAATCTTCAGCAGCCTTCTGATCAGTGGAAGTTTGATGACCTGTACAACCGGTGCTGCTTGTTTCTTCAGGTACTACTAGTTTTTTTTCTAATTTCATTGTATCCTTTCTCTATAATAAATTAATACCAGTGTTTTTGTTTCAAATGTCATTCAGGGTCTGCAATATGCTAGTGGTATTAGTCGTCTTTTAAAAACTGTCACAAATCTTCACGTGTATACATCCAAACCAATGACTAAAACTGCTGTGTTGGCCATCTGCCGGCTCATTGAGCTCCTGAAAGGAATTCAACATATGTACCATCGCCATTGTATGAGTGTGGCTGAATCAGCGAACCACATTGTACAGCATTTGTCATATCAAGCTCTAAAAATTATATCAGCTGCCAAGGTAGGTGAGTTCTTGAGTATTGTACCTCTATGCAAGGATCTTTCATGTTAAAATGTTTTAAGGCAAAAATGATAAAGGCATTAATTAAATAAATTACTTGAAAATGTTCTCAATATTTTAAATTTTGCATCTGAACTGAAAGTCATAAAATATTGGTTATCATAGGTTAATTTATATATATTTAGATATCTGCAGAGATTTTAAAAATTTTAATGGGTGAGGTCAAATTTCTTTGCTTTTAGTAACAGTTTCCACTAGGTATTTGTAATATAATGACCCAGCTGGTTTATATGTTTATTATGAATTTATCAAGTATTTTCAAAAAACTTTCTAATAGATATTTAATTCACAGCTAATAGAGTAGTTACCAAAATATTATTTATTTTCTTAATTAAATAAGCGAAGAAATAATCTGAAATTGTTCCGTCCAAAAGCACAGCATGTAATTTTAGGAGTTGACTGAAAATTTTCAATGGTGGGAAAATATGACAGGTAACTGAAAAAAAATCAATAAGTGGCACCAAATAGACTTAACCCCTCAGCGCGGTTCTCAGACGTGATACGTCTCAGTTGGCTGGCCTTATCCACGGATGGATGTACGCCATAAGCTCTGCTCCCTCGTGCGCACCGCTCCCTCTAATTGAATTTTTTTCTTCGGTGCCATCAAATTTTTTTAATATCTTTAGTTGCACTTGGCCTCTTAGATAAAGAGTCTTCGTAATCGTTGTGTTTTGGCTGCATGAAAAGCAACTCTAAAAGGAAGATAAATCTATAAAGTCAGTCATACTGAGATAAGCAAGTTCCTTGCATTTACGCTTTGTCCTCGGGTTCGGTTCGTCTTTATTGCTTGATATGATCTATCTAATCTCTCTGGAACAATTCGTGTATCATTCTCTCTTTTTGTTTCGTCATAACAGTTGCAAGGGCAAAAAGCCTCACCACCATCCATCGTCTCAGTTGGTAGATTTATTTCTTGAGAAAGAGTAGTAAAAAAGCCTTGCATATTACCCCCATAATTGATTCAAAGAGGGATAACCTTTTTTTGAGTGAAGATGAAATAGAGAATTTAGTTGAACACCTGGGCGGAGGAAGAGAAGTGAGTATTGGATGTGATAGTGTAAGTGCAAATGAGGAAGTTTTAGTCGTGAGGTACTTTGTTGAAAAGATACAGCCAACCGGGAAGAAGTTCAGGCCTCAAAGAAGATTTCAGGTGTGCTTGGCACAAGGTAAAAGGAGGGATACAGTGTACTGGTGCCCTGACTAATGCCCACCTATATTTTGAGGATTCTTTCAAATTATATCTCACAAAACTGAACTTTTAGACTGGAGCTTCGAAACTTAAAGGCGAATGAAGAAGTGGAAATATAAAATCTAACATAAGTAAAAAATTTTACTAAATAAAATAAGCAATTTAACATTAGATACATTTTTTTTTCTTTTATAATTTATATTTAAAAAGATCTTAATTATTTTCAACAATGCTGCAAAAGGGAGGGATTTTAGAAAAATTAAATGTTGTGTTTGAGGTTGAAGCATTTAAATACCTATACCTGTTTGTGGGGTTAAATCTTCAGCACTCTGCTAAACTACAGCCTCCATATCCACCTACTGAATCCTCACCTTGGGAAAAAATGCTCCAGTTATGTAGATATAAAGCTTTAACAGTGAAATCCAACAGCAAAATGTGTAATACTAAGTGCTATAGTTTAATTTTTGTGTTGATGCAACTTCTCATTCCAAATTCTTTTTTAAAGGTATATTTTTAACAATTAATCTTAAGCCATCATACCTTAAATCATTCCAAGCATATTTCCACCCAGCAAATGGAGTATTTTGAAAATGTCAGCCATATTTTAACCTGTAAAACTCTGAATACATATTTATTGCCTCTGTAAGGCCATGACTTTTGCAACAGTAGGTATTGAATTAAGTTCACACCGGTTGTAAGAACAATGTTTGCAGAAAGTGATCTTTCAAATATTCTAAATTAAACTAAATGTATTTTACATTATATTTCCCAAGGCATGGAAATACGAGTCTGATCTTGAGAGCATATGCATATTACATCTATACTCATCACTCTGCAAGCTGCCCAGAAGATGTATGACAAGGAATGTTAGGTCACCAGGCTAAACATCCACCTAGCTTAGGTCGCCCCTCCGAAAAGCCTTTTGAGGAAAATCGAGGTTGCTGCCCATGCTAGGTAGACATGTTGGCAACATAATGTATCTCATATAGTCATCTCTTCTGTAAAAACATGTCAAGTCACCCCCTTTACTTACCACCAGTGTGCAATCGGTTATTTTCTTATTGAGCTGGTAAATTTCTGGGAAATAACTTTTAACACATTGTCCATGATACCTGGGTTTTTATGCAATGGTAGCCCAGTACTAGTAGGAGTAGATTTAGGGGAGGCGTCCAACAGCTGAGGTCATTTGTGCCATTGAGGATGGATGGGAATGGAGAAAGGGTGGAGGGAAACCTGGCATCAGCATAAGCCTACTCTTAACGAAATGCACCAAGGGGTCTGCAGTTTAACGTCCCCTCAGATAGATGGCGCACTCAATTAAAGTACTCTCCATAAAGCATCTCAAGTAGGGATCGGGATACCACTGGAAAAGATCTGTCCCCTCCAGGATTCGAACCTGGGGCCTCAGAGTGTGAAACCTGTACCTCGGTGTAAGTTAATGTGGTAGTGATAAGAATGTTTCCTTGGTTTAATATTTATGTCCTTATCACCGAATCAGCTGAGAAGAATTAGACGACATTATTAACCATTGTTGTTCTCGTATACAATGGATATATTTTTTCCTAGTGAATACTAATAGTTTTTGGTCTTCTAAGTCTAAGAGGTTTCATTTATTTGGTTTGTAGTTAATTTAATTGAAAAAGTTATAGGTCAAATGAATGAGATGAAGATGATTTAATGATGCACAAAGTGTGGGTATTATGTGCAAGTACATGTCCTTCTATTCAATAACAATTAATAATAACCAGTATCCAATGCATATGATTTCGGAGCCCTTGATCCCATAAGTTTTCAGCATTTCAAAACAGATGCATGTGTCTGCATAAAAGTAAAGGCTGGCCTGAAGGTCAACGCTTGGTATTAAGCCAAGTGACAAGCAACTTTCAACTTTAGGGGCACCAACTGGCCTTTATTTATTGAGCAAAGGACTTAGAGAAGTCTAAAGAAAATTAGAATTGATGTACAACAATTCTATTGAAATCGGTTATACTTGGATTTTGTACTTGTTCTTTTAAACAATTACTTGGAACTGAATAAAAGAATATATCATGGAAGGTCTCTTAAGGGGGGGCCATGTCCCCCTTGGCCCCTTGGTTGGCCAATATGTTACTGCTGGTACCCAGTATTGCTCTCTCTGCCTTTTGCATCACATGAACTGCTTACTCATAAAATTATATTTCTGGGAGGTTGGATGCCTACTTCTGGGTCAATCAGGAAGGAAACTTAGTTCTAATTATGGTTTTGTGGGACTAACTCGGCAACTATTAAAGAACCCCAAAAAGCATACCTATGGTATTGGCAAATGAAAAATGGAGAAAATTGTGGCTTCTGGCTACTAGAAGGACTTAATGGCCAGAAAGCTTCTTATTTTTTTAAAACTTCTGTCTCTGGATGACCAATAAAGTTGGCACATATGCAACCAGTATTCCAATTTCAGTTAATTTTAACATGGTTCTATTTCCCAAAATTTTGAATGATTTACTTTGAAATCGATAATAATAAAGATAGCTCACATTCAGAAATGCTGAAGTGAATTTGAAAAGGTATCAATGGAAATGAATATGAACAAGTCTGCAGGATAGATGACATTTCTGCAGAACTAGTAAAGGTTTAGGAATAAATTAAATAGACTTTTTGGGGCTTATTCCATGGGCTTCACCTCATTTACAAGGGAGGAAAATGGCCATAAAATATCGTTAAATCAGTAGTAACGCCCATCCCAAAAATTAATAGATAGCAGTTTGAGAGAATGATTTATTTATTTAGAATTAATCCTAAAACAGCACTTGTTGGCCTTTGTATTGGTGTTTTTTTAACAATGATATGCATAACAATGCACACAATTACAAACAACCAAGCCATAGGTGGAAGAAGTCCACGTATGCAGGAATTGAACTCGCAAGCTCTGGGTTGAAGGATGTTACCCCACTGCCGTAAGGCCATAAGTTTGATTTTGCATGCATTAAATGTAATATGTTTGATCAAAAAGTAACAGGAAAAGATTAACCAGGGAAGGATCAGTTAGTGTTTAGGAAAGTTTGGGATACACAATTCTTTAAAAGTTTTCATGGGTCTGGGAGAATAATCTAGGCAAGTATTATGGTCATGCTGTGAAGTACTGGCTAAGTACACCCTAAACTATATCCGAGCCACTGTAAGAAGCATGACAACTAAGATGAGTTCGCACCGCCATACTTTCTGCTCTGAGTAATACAAATGCAACTATATGAAATAGAATGATTATGTCATAAGACTTGCCTGAGGAGTTCATGAGTATTCGTTTCATGTTTACTTCCACACCAGGTGGTAAGAAAGTAGTGACCTGGTTGTATGTAAGCTGCAATTTGCTTGTATGCATAAGTACTTCTTCTAAATTTACTCAATAGATATTATGAATTATTTCTCACCCAATGGTAGCTAACTATAGAAATTTCCTGATATTGCCTACCTCCAAAGTATAAGGCTGCCCTGTTAGCTAGGACATCATTAATGTAGCTTCCTGAGAAATTTAATGTGAAAGATTTTTGTAGGACTAGTTTCTACTTAGGTGATGTAATATGGTACTAATTTAGTGCATGCAATGATGTGATTACTTAAGTTTTTGACCATTTGTTTTGAATGGCTTCTTACCTGTTTTTCTCTCCAGAAAAATATTATCCAAGATAAAAGATACAGTGAAAAAAGACTGGATATTCTTTCATCGTTACTGCTTGCTGAAAGTGCCCTCAATGGTCCAGGCACAAAAGAAAGAAGATTGGTGATGCACCTTGCCTTGTCTACAGCAAATCAGATGAAAACATTTAAAGAAGAAGAAATTAACATGCTGAACTCAATTCTATTTCGGCTAGATTCCATTTGTGATCTTCAAGATAAACTTACTCTTGCTTGTGATTGTTCTTTTTTGTATTGGCATAGAGTTATTCTCCCTGTATACTTAGCAAATATTTATGAAAGTCATGCAGATTTTCATCGTGTGTCAGTAAGTTTCATTTGAAAGCTCTAGTTTATGAATATTAACTCTATGAAATATTCTCCAGTTTTGAACTTTTTTATTTTCTATGTTGCAGTACATATGCTGTGCCCTTCAAGATTGTATCTTGGCAATGAAATCTGTGAGGCATTTACCCTATCCAGGTGATTTGAAAATCACTCTAGAAAGTGATGTCTATAAGCTACTTGAGTCTAAGGTAAGAATGTTTTTTTTGCTATTTTAGTTTGTTACAATTGCATTTTGTGGCTAAATACTTCCACAATAATATGCTAATTTTATATATTTTCCAGCATACTGCAGTCTGATGTGACTTAATTCTTCCGTAATGATAGAAACCTATTTGCAATCTTCCGTTGATGATATTTATTCAGGCTAGTTTCAAATGAAACTAGTCTGTATAAATTAATAATAGTGAAAAATTGCAAATGTATTTTCATCATTTATATCTGTTCATAATTTTCAGATATTGATACCATTTTGCAATGACATTGAAACTGACCTGCGTTTGCATGTCCATTCTCACCTTCAACTGGATGATAGAAATCCATTTAGAGTGGGAATCAACAATTTTGTACCAATGTTGAGACTTAGGCCCTTGAGATTCTTTGAAAGATACATCAGTATTAAAGGTATGTCATGTATTGAGTCCCTTGAGTTTCATGTATATTCAGTCTGAATATATGTAAAAAGTGTGCAGCATATGGCCATCAATATTTGCCTAGATCACAGTAGTTTCAAAGATGTTTTTGAGACAGTAATGTAGCCAAAAATAATGACATAGGCCTGTCAAAATGTGATGTCATTGCTGTTATCTATTTACACTGTAAAAATCTGGGAATTGGAGTTTTGAGCTGAACAATAATATAATAGTAATATTTTCATCCTTTTTTTTTAAATTGCAACTTGTTGACATTCCATTTAATGTAACCAATAAAGTAAGTCAATGAAGTTGTGCAGATATGAGGGCGATGTGAAAAGTAAGGTCTCCTTTTTTTTCATGAAAAATCAAATTTATTCTCAACTCTGTGTACATCTTTGGAAAGGTTGAGCACTTGGCTATTTTTCTACATATTCGCCTTGACGATCAATCACTTTTTGCATCCTTGTCAGCGACTTTTTAATACAGGCATCGTACCTTTCTCCTGCCGCATCACGAAGCCAACTGACAACTGCTTCTCCAAAATAAATTCATCACCATTTAGTGGAAGTGTTTGGGGAGAAGTTTATGGACATAAAAAACATGCCGAAATAGTGCTGGGAGTTTTTTGATGGCCGGGAAAACGTCCACGATCAGCAGTGGTCAGGGCGGCCGAGTTTGCTGGAATCAACGGTGGCTCCAATTGACGAGATGGTGCACAATAACCGGAGGATTACCCTTCATGAGATGAAGGAAGGCCTTAATGAAGAGAGTGGCTACTTCTCTGTGCAGAATATTGTGTCGGAGGTCCTCGGCTACAACAAAGTGTCTCACCATAGGAGTGTGTTTGCATCATGACAATGCATGTCCACGTGTGTATCATCAAATGACCACCTGCTCAATGAATTCCACAGGGATATCAACCACCCTCCTTACAGCCCGGACGTTGCCCCCAGCGACGACCACTTGTTTCCCCGCTCTCAAAAAATACCATGGAGGACAGAAATTTAAGTCAGGCGAGGAAGTGCAAGAAGCAGTCGTCAGTTGGCTTTGTGATGTGGCGGGAGAAAGGTTCGATGCTGGTATTAAAAAGCTGGTTACAAGGTTGCAAAAAGTGACTGATCGTCAAGGCAATTACGTAGAAAAATAGCTAAATGCTCAGCCTTTCCTACAATGTAGACAAAGTTGAGAATAAATTTAATTTTTCTTGAAAAAAAAATAGGAGACCTTACTTTTCGAATCGCCCTCGTATGTTCATGGTGAGAACTTAGTTGCTATCGCACAACTCAAAACTCCAGATTGTTATTGTCATCATTGCCAACACTTGTGCAATGTTTCTTCTTTTTATACCAGCTCAAAATGTAAATGCATTCTTGCAAATGTACATGCATATGAAATAAATAAATTGATATTTTACTGTTATTAATCCCTTACCTCTTATGGTTGATTGCATCTTTCTGCAGGTAAAAAGCATTGTCATGAAGTAACTACTAATGTAATGTTTGACAAATTTTAAGCCATTTTATTAGAAATACTTTTTTTATACACTAATAGCTGTATTTTGTATTCTTTTGTTTCAGGTTATGTAGAGCACTATTTAAACCAAATGTTTTATAATCTAACAACAGTGGCTTTGCATGATTGGAAAACATACGGAAAGATGAGAAGTTTAGCAAAGCATAAATTTGATTTGACAACTGTTGATGATTATTTACCCAGCCAAACTCTAGATCAGGTTACATTATTATATTATCTAAAATTTACGGCATTAACATAATAGAATATTTTAAGCTTATAATTATTTCATTATCATTACAGGGTTTGGACGTTTTGGAAATCATGAGGAACATTCATATTTTTGTGTCAAAATATCTTTACAACTTGAATAATCAATTTTTTATTGAAAAATCAAGTAATAACAAGCACCTAAACACAATAAACATTAGGCACATTGCAAACTCCATAAGAACTCATGGAACTGGCATCATGAATACCACTGTAGGTAATTATTATCTTTTTATTTACCCTAAAGGTTGAATTTATGGTTTTTGATGGAATATTTTGTTTCAGGTGAATTTCACGTATCAATTCCTAAGGAAGAAATTTTTTATCTTTTCGCAATTCATGTATGATGAACACATCAAATCCAGACTAATAAAAGACCTTCGCTTTTTCCGGGAGAATAGAACTCAGTTAGACCAGAAGTTCTCATATGAGCGGGCTGAGAAATTTAACAGAGGAATACGAAAGCTTGGTATCACTGAAGATGGACTGAGCTACCTGGATCAGTTCAGAAATCTGATCACCCACATAGGTAAACTAATTATAAATGTGTATAGGCATTAAATTTTAATTAGACTTGTATTATTTAAGTGAAAATGCTGAACGTTAATATGAACTGGATATTTTGTGTCTTTAATTTTGTGGCAATTGAAGACAAACTAGGAGTTGATGTTTGTTTTGTATTAGTGGAGCCAGTGCAGCATTATCCACATTGAGCAATAGTATGATAAATCACAATGCATATTTTTTCTGTGATGAGTTTCTATTTTATTTATGATATCTGAGTGATTAGTATATTTTTTTATATTGCAATATCTTAATGTTGTTCCTCTATCCCAGAGTTGCTTAGGAATAATTTCCTCTTGTCTGTGTTTTGATGCACTTTCAGAATTGATGATGAATTCATAACCTAATTTCATCAGTTCTTTCCTTGCAATTACCATCCTTCTCTGGCTTAATTTTTGTAGTAAAGCCTGAAATTGTCCAAGACAATAATCAAGTTCAATCAATCTTTGGGGCATTTAAAGCTGAATTATTACTACTCCATACTTCCTAGGAAAAATGTAGTACCAATTGTCTGTGGTAACTGGAAAGCTGTAATTATTACATGTTATCTTTAGATGTGTTTTAATACTTGTGAAAATGCATGATAAAGTATAATTAAAATTGGTCTGAGGTAACATTTCTCTTCATTATTTAGATGCCTCAATATTTCTGTATAAATATGTTTAAATTTATATTTTTGTGTTTCAGGTAATGCAATGGGCTATATTAGAATGATCCGGTCAGGAGGGTTACATTGTTGTTCTAATGCTATATGTTTCATTCCTGATCTTGATGACATTGTGAATTTTGAGGAATTGTGTGTGGAAGAAGGGCTGTCTACTAGTTGTATAAATTCAGCTTCATGTTTGGATCAAACTATTTCAAACTGGACAAAAAATTTTGCAGAGGGGACAGAATACTTCAAGGTATTTTTTAGTTTCATTCTCCATTTTATTTACTCTCCTATGAATACCTTTAAGATATGAGTGCACTTGTAAATTTTACTTGTTTGTACATGATGCAAATGTGTTTGGAGTTGGAGAAAAATTAAATGTTGGCTGTTTTTAGCATATTAATATAAAAAACATTTCTGTATGGAAAATTTCATATTGGAACTAAAGTTTCAATTTTGATTGGCATAGGAGATTAAATGACATAGGGGATCTGTTCAAATCTTTTAATCTTGTAAATAATTATGGCTAAGAGATTGGTAAGTATCGTAGGTTTTGCCTGCCTGGAGCCATTGCCTGAACACAAATGTTGATTGTAAATCACTTTGAAATTCCAAGTATATTGCAGTTGTTAAAAAAATCATATTTTGAGAATACATTGGTAGAATTGTTGAGCAGCTACCCTGCTATTAACTACCACTGTTTACTACTCATCCATTGCCACTTAAGAATTCATCTGTACTGTTCTCTGTTTGGGGTTGGGATGGTGTGGTGGTTGATTTACTGGCTTCTCAACCCAAGGGCCTGGGTCCAATTCCTGGAGGTCACAGGTTTTTGACTATGGTATCTGTTGGATTGGTCATTACCACACTTTGAACCCCTTGGCATATTTTATTTAGAGCAAGCTAATGCTGATACCTGGTTTCTCTCCACCCTTCCACCTAAATATCCTACTCCTAACAAATGACCCACGTATGCCTAATGACACAAATCACCTTGAGTAATCACATTAATGAGGGAGGAATTTGGCCAGCAGATTCTGTCATGTCAATGTTGGTTCCCATCCCAAATTAGGAAAGACAGTCAGGATATGTGAGGATTACGGATCAAGTAGTTTGATTTTTCATGCAGCTTGTGGTTTTTCAGGATCATCAGTAAAAGGAAGAGAGCAGGGTAAATGATTACTGATGTTAAAGAGGTTTAAGGATAATTAAATGCTTCCATTTAAATATACTCATCATTTTGCCTGTACGACAGGATCTGCTTTTATTTCCTGAAAAATTAAGATGATTCAATGGACATAACATGATACAGTGGAAGTCCTCAACTCAATGCTCATTGATAAATAAACTGTTTGGATGGCGCAAAGAAATGTAATATAAAACCTCCTGGAAATTATCTTACATAGATAATAGTATTGATAAGCCTCAGCATGGTCATGCTATTTCTATTTAGCCTGCCTTGGAGAGGAAATGCATGAATTATTGTATGTGATACCTTCCATGAAGAAGGGATAGGGTGATTTACAGGGCTTCTGAACCTGAATAAATATCAAGTGTAAGTAATACTCAGTAAGTAATAGGGAGTGTCTTTATGTTTGCATTCTATGTTATAAAATTTTTTATGAATGATACCTCTGCTGATTGAAGGGGCCAGCAACACTTCATTGTAGTTAAGTTTTGCAATGATCATATTAATGATTTGCAACTGTTTTTTATTAATTTTTTGGGAAAGTCCATGGGATTAATATACATTTTAATAATACTGGACCTTTCATTATTAATATTTCTCTTAAGTTAGTTATACGGTGTATGTTCTACTCGGTTGACGAATATCTCAACAATATGTCCAACCAGTAAGTTCATACTGGTAGTTTCTAGCAATGGTCATGGTCCGATTCATGTTGGTGATCAATGATTTTTCTGAATTGACATTTCATATGCATGTTACAGCCAATGTTCATAGGTTTGTGCCAAATATTATGTTACTGTGAGAACCATTTCTTTTTTATTGTATCTTAATTGAGCCTGTGTCTTAGCTCCTTTTTGACGTGCCTTATATCATGTATGCATACGCTCCCCACCTGGTATTTTTGTATTGTGATCTCTGGGCAAATACAAAGTAGTAGTAATAATAATACTGAATTAATAGAAGGGTAATCCGAAAATTAAGTCCTCAAACGTTCTTATAAATAGGAAGAAACTTTTTTTCAATAAATGATACATTTAAAAGCTTGAACAATCTTTCCACCTAATCACCATTTTTTAGGCACTGGGGCCATTTTTCAAAGGAGAAGGCTTATGCCCTTGCCCAACATTCCTCTTCTCTGATTCTGAATCACTGATCTGAGTTGTTTAAGTGCCTCACAATATCTGTCAGCATTTATTTTTCGTGGTCCCACAAGCCATGAAATCAACCCTCAATTCCCCATTTTGATCATGAAATGCAGTTGCCATGATTTGGCCGCTAGACTGTTTAAATGTTTGCATCTTGGCTGAAGGGGAATGCCACCGCTCACGTGATTGCTGTTTGATCTCGGGCGTGAAGTGGAGCAACCAAGTTTTGTCACCCGTAACAAACGATGATGATGTGAAAAATGAGGTTGGTGTCCTCAACATCATGGTGGCAAGCTGATATTACATTGGTATATAACAACTGCCCCAGCACTTACAAAAATGCATTGACCAACAGGTCAATTATGTAGAAAAATAGAGGAATATTCAAGCCATAAAATGTTTAAATTATTGAAAATAAACGTTTCTTTCTACTTCTAAAAAAATTGGAGACTTTACTTTTGGCAATACACTCATAAAAACTCACTCTGGCAGATATGTGCATGGTCATGTGTGCATAGATTAAATTTTCTGTGGTGCATTTGTTTGTAAAGTGCAAGAGAAAGTAACCAAGTTGGGAAATAAAATTATTGAAATAAATGGTTAACAATAATATGTTTAAATGAATATATCCCAAATATATGGAAGGTCAACAATTAATCAACAAAAGATGCATGAGCACGAGGCTGGAAAGTTCTCCAGCATCTTGCTGGAAAACTGTCCAGTAAGTAAAACATAAGTTGTATCAAACTTCTTATAGTCATTGTTATCCCAAACTTGTGATGAACAGGCAGAATATTCTGTGCAAATTACTTCCATATTGCAATTAATTGTGAGCAATGGTTGGCCAGAATGATTTGAGGTAAAAAAATTAGTGCAAATCACTTCCATGTCACGGTTTTCATTGTGAGCAGTGGTTGGTCGGAGGGGTTTAAGGCATGCTGTGATTTTAAGTATAGTCTTCCATCAGTTATTAAAAATGACAGCAACAACATGTATATAATATGGATGAAAATGGACTTTTTTCAATCCCTGACCCTGAAGATGGAGCAGGGTGGTGCTCTGTATACTGGCTCTACCTTTAACTTTTACTCTACCAACAACAATTCCTCTAACAAAGGCAATTCCTCAATTATCCTTGAATCAACCCAAGTCTATAAATGCCCCTTTACTTTCCATGAACTCCACCTTGTTGATTGTCAGAACTCTGTTAATAAGGTCCAAGATGAGGCAACCCTAGGACCTTAAAATTAGGCACTAGAGATAATTAGCAAAAGAATGTTTGTCTGTATTTTTGTGTCAGGGCTAATGCATTAAAAGAGATTCTAACTGTAATTGGGTAGTCACTTTGTATAAGGTATATTAAAAACATTGATTGACTAGGTTTGGAAATGAGAAGTTTCATATTTGCTCAGTAACCACTGTAATTCTTGAATTAGGTATCTATCTCCCTATGAAAGACCACCTCTTTCAGCAAACATATTTTGACTCGGCTGTCAGTTGTTACTTAATAGATATATCACTGTTGTAGTGTATTAATTGATTTTTAACTTTTTAGGTTCCATTGATTTGTTATCAATGGCATAATTTGTGTACAGGTATTTATGCCGTGTACATTTTATAACCCTCTGGAAAAATTTATCTGATTTTTCATTGACTTTATGTTTTTATGGCCATTTTAAAGTTAAGGAATTGGTGACAAATTTTTGAGGAACTTGTGGAAGAAATTGGTTTTTTCATAAAATAATCATTTCATGTTTATAGCTGTTGGTGAATGTGTTCACACCTGTGATTCGAGATCCTAAAAACATGCATCTAAGAAACTTCCATGTGATTATTCCTGCTCTGACCATCAATTTTGTGGAACATTCTATTACTTGCAAAGAGAAAATGAGCAAGAAGAATAAAGTCGGAGCATCTTTCACAGATGATGGATTTGCTATGGGTAACTAATAATTCATTAATTTTGTCATTTTTATGTATACTAAACGCTTCCAAAATGGCATGCCTGAAAATGAAATGAAATACGTTAGGCAAGTTTGAAAAAATTAAAAGGAAGCATTCCATGTCAGTTTCATTTCAATTAATTACATTTTCCCCATTTCTACTCCCATTTTGACTTCATTGTACGGACTGACGTATATTAGTGCAGTGCATGAGATACCTAAAATTCACCCATAGATATAAGGCATGAAACAAAGTACTTTTGGAGAGAAATTTGGAGTGTGAAAGATAATAATGTGGGATAAACAATGTTCTGTCCTAATTTTTAAGCAACTTAGCCTATTATTTCAGTTTGTGCAAAAGCATAGCGGTAGACATGGGGCGTCTTAAGAGGGATAACTCTGTTCCTCTTCAAATTTGTTTTGTCAACAGCATACGCAAAATAAGTGGATTCATAGAGTGGAAGGGATTAAAGAGAATTTAGCTCTCTCGTGAACAAAGATTTTTCAAGGCAAGGCTATGAACTTATTTAAAGTTGTGAAACAATTGTTGAATGCTTTGATGTGGAATGTGGCTTTGTTTGGCTTAGAAATTTGGTCACTGAGACAAAGATGGTAAGCAGAGACTACAGAGTTTTCATATCTGGGTGTGGAGTGATGGAAAATGAAATGAATGGAAATAAATGCAATGAAGATTAGGTAGTAAGACAGTGAAGGAGAGAGGTTTATGGCTGCGTAGGTTTTCGTGGCGGTGGGTTGAAGGATTCTGCATTGTCGGGTTTCACTGCGTCGTTGTTTGATGCTGACAACAGTTTTGCCGAAGTTGCATTCGGCGTCTTCAGGTCGAAGATGAGGGACTCGGAATTTTGCCACCCTTATATAGGTGGTCCCGTCTAGTGGCTGCTCACTGATTGGTCCGTTCCCGGAGAACTTTCTTCCACTCATTGTGGAGATGGTAGCCTTCATCTCTGTTAATGTTCTCCAGGTTTTTTGCGATCTCAATTGCTTCTCTAATTAATCGCGGGTAGTATCTACTCTCCTTTGCTATTATGTTTGCTTTTTGGAATAAGATCTCGTGACCGGGTTCACTCCATTGGTGTTCTGAAATGGCCGACAGGTGAAACTGCTTATTTGTTGTTGCCCGGAGGTGTTCCTTCATCCGAACTTTCATTGAGGAGCATGTTTCCCTGATGTAGGCTTTCCCACATGAACAGGGTACTTGGTAGACCCCTTCGTATAGGTCTTTCGGAATTTCGTCCTTCGGTCTAGGGCGAGCGTCCGCTATTTTCTTGGTGCAGTTAAATCTTGTCACCACATCACGTTTTTTCAGGACTCTGGCTATCTTCTCGGATGTTCCGGATGCTTAGGGGATAGAAGCATATGTGTTTGGGTCCGGTTCCGTCTGCTTGATGGACTAGTCCCAATCCCGTCTTCGCCTTTCTTCCCTGGCGGTCCTTTTAAACACCATATCGTTCCGATAGCCGTTTTGCTGTAATGCTTTCAGGAGATGTTTCTTTTCCGTTGGCAAAGAATCTGCATCAGAAATTTCATAGGCTCGGTGAACTAGTGTGTCCACCAAAGAAGTCTTGTGGAGCGGGTGGTGGTGAGAGGCTGCGTTAAGATTGCGGTCAGTGTGCGTCTTCTTCCTGTAGACAGCACGTCCCAGCTTCCCAGCACTCCTCCTCGTGACTAACACGTCCAGGAAAGGTAGTTTGTGTCCTTTTCTACTTCCATTGTAAATTTGATGGAGTGATGTTGTGAGTTGAGGAACTCGAGGAATTTCTGAAGTTCTGCTGCGCCGTGCTGCCAGATGACGAAAGTATCATCCACATATCTTAACCACATCCTAGGTTTTTTTCTCGTACTGGTTAAGAGCCTTCTCTTCAAAATACTCCATGAACAGGTTAGCTACTACCGCAGACAGCGGCGAACCCATGGCTGCTCCCTCTGCCTGCTCGTAGAATTCTCCATTCCACAAAAAGTAAGCATTCTTGAGGCAATGCTCCACCAGTGTGGGGAAGTCTTCCGGGATGCCGTTTGAGGTAAGGTGCCCGATGATCTCCACCGAATCCTTTATCGGGATGTTGATGAAAAGTGAGACATCATCAAAGCTCACCAATAATTCATTGCTGGGATCTTATTCCAAAAAGCAAACGTAATAGCAAAGGAGAGTAGATACTACCCACGATTAATTAGAGAAGCAATTGAGATCGCAAAAAACCCGGAGAACATTAACAGAGATGAAGGCTACCATCTCCACAGCGCGTGGAAGAGAGTTCTCTGGAAATGGACCAATCAGCGTGCAGCCACTAGACGGGACCACCTATATAAGGGTGGCAAAAATCCGAGTCCCTCATCTTCGACCTGAAGACGCCGAATGCCACTTTGGTGAAACTGTTGTCAGAGCATCAAACAACGACGCGGTGAAACCCGATAATGCAGATCCTTCAAGGAGAGAGGTTGTTGTGATAAATTCAAAGAAGATAGGAAAACGGGATGCGTTTTGGATGGCAATGGAATTTAGAATGCCATGATGGAGGAAAATAACTAAACACAAATGATGATATTAGGGGGCAAAAAACCAAACATTTGCTCTCTGAATAGAACTCTCTTTGTGTATTGAAATCCCATGCTCAAGTGGAATGAGTCAATGAGAAAGGATATGTGACCATGAAGTTTTTTTAAAAGAGATATCACAAAGAAGAGGAATATTTTTGGAATGTAATGAATCATTTCATTTATGAAGTTTTACTCTCAAAAAAAAGTAAGTCCTCCTCAATTAGTTTCATAGCAAGAAGAAACTAATTTTTGTCTTTAGTTTTGTCAGACAGCCCTGTGTGAACACTAAATTTTTGGTCCTGAAAATTTTACATGGATTACCTGAATCTGATTATAATGGCAGATCTGTAGACGCTTGCTGAATTGAGAAATTCCATGATGTGTTGATTGTTACTACTCTGTATTTTTTGTACTACCTTTTTAAATATAAGTCTTTTACAATGGTGCAATTTTCAAGTTGTGGATTCCATTTTCTGATAATGCTCTCCTAGCTCACCTATGAAGGCTAATTTTCAGCATAAAAACACATTTTGGTAAAATATACTTTTCACCACTTAGTGTTAGAGATTTAAAGGAGAGCATCAAAACATTTTCTCTCTAACTGCTAATTTTTCAGTATAGCTTGCTTTGTTGCAGGATTTCTTTTTAAGCATAATTTTCAATATGAATGTATTTTTAAACCACAAAATATATTTTTCATAAGTATAATGCAAGCATTCAAAGCATCAAAATATTGCTAGGCTTCTGAAAATACAAATTTTTGAAACCTTAACACTTAACATGTGCCTTAATTATAAAAGTCATCGTGTAAGGTATGTTATGTTGAGAAATTAAAATCTTTATATTGAAGCAAGGGATAAAATAAAAATAGATAATACACTGAAACAGAATTTGATCAACATCATGTACTTGCAATTTATGTAGTGATTTCTGGTTGCATACGTCTTATGTGTGTCACTGTTCACAAAATATATTAATAATTCTTGTTTCTTCTTCTTTAAATCATAAGCTGTGGAGTTGCCAATTCTGTATTTTTCACAAATTCTTTTCATTTAAGTACCCATTTCCAGCCACTCAACCTTTTCCAGTGGTGATATCATTTATCTGACGTTGTTTTTGCCACTCATTATAAAGTTTTAAATATTAGAAGTTTGATACCATATTACACATATCAGCGAAGAAAGCAGTCTTGCAACAACTTGTCTTCAGTATCAATACGCCATATTGAAATGCAAATACAATTGCGAGGTATTAAGCATTTTTATGATTTTTTATCATAAGTGTTTAGTTTTTTAAAATTATGAATTTACAAATGAAGGGTTTTCGAAGTTGTAATGCATGAATAAAATATTTTATTCTCAATATTTTAAATAATTTTCTTGAAGCAAATGCCATTTAGGTAGTTTACAATACTAAGCGACTGCAATAAATGGAATATGTTCTGTGATTTTTACTCTCTAAGTAATAATGTCAGTGGTTAAATGTTAAATAATTATGTTAGGCTCAGAAAAATGTTGATCACCAGAAGTTTATCCTGTATATAAGTCATATCTCAAATAATGTTACTCTTTATTTGCTATGAAAACACTAACTCCGTTCATAGAAAATTAAATTTAGGAAAAAAATGAGAAGGGTGTTTTGAAAGTCATGATTTGAAATTAAAGCAATTCGTGGCTGTAGAAAATGTCATCCCAAAGAGCTGTTGAAAAGCTCAAATGCTCTTTTAAGATCAAAAAGACTTTTCCTTCTGTATATGTATATGGATTATTTTTATTGCATGCTAAGGAAAATATTATGCAGCACTCCTATGGAATATTTTGTCACTTATTATATTTTCCATTTCAGGGGTTGCATATATACTCAAGCTGATTGACTTGAACTCAGAATTCGATTCTTTGCACTGGTTTCAGTCAGTGAGGGAGAAGTATTTAAAGGATAAGGCTGCACTCTCTAAGCAGAAAGATTCATCTTCAAAAGATGATGAGAAACTGCAACAGACAATGACATTGACTGCTAAAAGACTGGATTTATATCAGCAGGTAGACTTAGGCAATTTCATCATACTCAAAGTCAAATTTCACGTTTCTATGTACAGTAGCATTTGGGTAATGTGTGTTTAATGGAGAGAACTTGGAAAACCATTAAATGTTTATGGGACTTTATCATACCAATTCCTTTAAAAAGTTTGCAAATTTAATTCTTCTTTAATAATTTTTTATGCATTTTGGACATATTTTACAAAGCTTCAATAATTGATTCAAGTAAGTTATGTTAGATTTACTGCCACGCCAGTCTTATTCTCATATTCATTTCTTTAGAGTATCAAGCATTTTGAGCCCTCAATTCTAGATATCCTGTTTTCTTTCAAATTGGTTTATCATTGTTATATATTTTAATTATTTATTTGTGACACTTTGTTGAATTGGACGCATATTTGATGTTGCCTCTATACATTTCATGTTTTTAATGAAGATTTTTTCCCATTAGCTAACTTGATTAGATTTATCTCTGTAAAATAACCTAGGCACATGTACTTATTTTAATTCCAAGTATGCATTAAAGAATGAAAGAGTTGTCCATTCAATTTGTATTTGAGGGTTCACTGTTTTTATAAGTTACTGATTCCTGGAAATAGATGCATATTTTTAGCGTGCAACTTGTGATTTCATTAGCTATAGCATGAAGTATTTTATTATCTTATTTCTTGCAGGAATTTGATTTGCTGTATTATAGTTTAAGCAGTGCAAGAATCTTTTTCCAGCGGGAGAAAAATAGTGTTGCTCTTAACGAAAAAATGGGTGACTCAAAGAGCAGTAGTGAACTCTCAACTAGGAATGTGCCTAAATGATGTGTGGCCACCGGAGGAATTTTAGCTCTGGGACTCCAGGACACAATCATTGAAGCCATGATGAATATATATAATAGAAGAGAATATAGATTTCTGAAGTTGCTATTTTTTCACAAGTGATAGAATTTGTTATGAATAGGTGCTAAAATGTCTTCGAGTGCTGCTGTGTTCATATTTTAACAATGCAGAATATCATGTTATTTCATGTAAATAGATGCATTGACAAGAAAGTGTTAATGTTTTTCTTGGTCAGGAAATTAAAGTACTGTATTTTCCCATAAATAAGTTGAAAAATGGAAGCCCAATTTTTATTAATCATTATTATTGAGTGAATTTGGTAAATTTGAATGTGTAATTGAATTTGTTACCAATTTGTGTCATTGTTTTTAATTGCATTGCATTATCATTTGGAATAATCTATGATAATGGCATTAGGTTATATATCCTTTTTTACTTGTCATTATCAATGCAGTGAACTGTATGTTTGCCCGACTCCTTGTGGGATAAAAAGGCAAATGAGTAAAAACAATGTATGCTCTAAAATAAGAGTATTTTGATTATTGGGAAAGTATCCAGCACCTTGGTATGTAAGCTGTGAAATGTTCCATCATGCACAGCCAGCTTGTAAACCAGAATTGGTAAGAAAGAAATTATTTAATAGATTCAATGTTGTTTAATGGGATATTAGGTCAAAAGTTATCTCAACAGAATAAAGTTGGTGAAAAAGTGCCTCTTTCATACTGGGAATATAACAGTTCTTATTGTTAGTTATTTTCAAGCTGTGTGTTTAAGATTGACTCCACCAGAAGGGTGAAGCCACCCGGGATGCCTACATATTATGGATGAATATGTTGACTTTGTGGGTTAAAGTCTGCACAGGACATGAAATGAAGTCAATAAATTAATAAATTTTCAGTTATCAGCACTTCTAGCTGTCAAAAAAATGTTGAATATCTCTGAAGGTCAAATAGAATTTTTCATGCAATAGTTAGGTCATTTTTTATGGTGTTTATGTGAAAATTTCCATGGTCACAAAAATACATTATGTAGTACTTATGCTGCATTTAATAAAATCTGACTGAAACTCAATAATAATTACCTGGCTGAGTAAATTGCTTTAAAAATATATGCAGTTTAATTTAGTCTGCTACCATCTGTCAAATAATGTGGTTAGAAACTAATTCCATGTCCAAAAAAATATGATACAATCAGTTGCCTATTGAATGTAAGCGGCGTTTAGATGTTTTCCCCCTTGACTTTACTGCTAAAAGAATCATTCTACTATTGCATAAATGGTTGAAATTATGACCTAGAGGCATATGCTTTCTAAAGCTGAAGGAGAAAATGAGATCATTCCACTTGTCTTGAAGGGTCAAATTATATGTTTGACCGGACACTTTTTTTGGCTGCAAGAGAGATGGTTTCCATGCATGAGGAAACCTAGGGCTTGTTTCTGTGAGCCACGAGTAAATTTGAATTTCATCAAAATATAATTGAAAACCACATTCCATTATGTTGACAAGCGGATAATGGTAACAAAATGGGTAGAAAATGCTGCTACTTATTAATAAGTTCCAATTTATTTCTTGGTGATGCCTTTGATACCACACGATAAAATAAAATGCATTTTTGCCTTGGTACCAGAAATATGGCAGCACAGGAAAAGTAACTATATGGTCCACTACCCTGATACATGAATTTCTTGCCCTGTGTAGCTTAGTATTAGGTGGTCAATGCCATCATTTGTTATACAGGTTGATAACTGTGGTTGGTGATAAGTTTTCTGAGAGATACATCTATGTAAGTTAACTACCAATGTTTATAAAGTGATCTTTAGCTATGGGGAAATAGGCCCTCTCTTTGCATCAATACTTATCCCGCTGTTTTATATTTTTAGCACTTCTCTGCATCTTAAAACCGCTATGCAAATATATATGAGAGATATCTTATTTTTGTGACTTAAAGATACAAGGTCTGGATTTTTCTCTTGCAGTTTTCTACTTCTGATGAAAAAACAGAATATGACATAATGGTGACAGCAAATTAGCCTGAAGATCATTTCAAAATTTGATTAAATACTCCATTTATTAGCCAAAACTAATTGTAATGAACAAATGCACATCACATAAAGAAATACTTCTACCAAATGATGAAATATGGGAAAAAAAGTGTTTAAAATTGGCTCACATTGATGAGTAGTAAGATATTTGGGTAAATTCTTACTTTCAGGCAGTAAACTTAAGGTTTTGACAGATATGAACAGCTGTGCATACTAATAAATCAGGAAAAAGAAATCAAGGTTTCACTTTGTGATGTGTTTGTCTATGTACAAGGTTTGTATAAGAAGTATCGATAACAGTTTTTCCTAGCATGTGCATAACGTGTTGAATTCAGACCATTGGTTAAGTGTGCACATGATTGCATATCATATTGGCATTGATAACATTACAGTGCACACCATTATCACTGTAAATTTGGCTACGTGAAAGATCTGTGCTGAACTCGTCCCAAAGGATTTGATGGACCACCATGAATAGAGTCTAGTGTCTGCTTGCAAATACCTTCTGTAATGGCATCGTGATGATTTCTTAACCCCTTTATAGTGCCGGCTTGGCAGCAGTAGACTATTTTCTATTCCTAAAAGTGAAATCCTCCCTCAAAGGACATCATCATGGGACCCTAAGTGCCATCAAAGAAACTTGCACGCATACCCTTAAGGCCCTTCCGAAATCCACCTAACAGAGATCCTTCGAGTCGTAGAAAAGCCACTGGCACAAGTGTATCGATGCTCAAGGGATGTACTTTGAATATTGAGGCATTGTAGCCATATCTGAAATATACTACTTTTCCCGATACTTTTTATATAAACCATGTACGCACACATTATTATTATTATTACTTTTTATTTGCCCAGAGATCACAATACAAAAATACCAGGTGGGTGAAGTATGTACATGATATAAGGCACGTCAAAAAGGAGCTAAGACACAGACTCAATTAAGATACATAAAAGAAATGATGCTCATTGATCACAAACATGAATCAGACCATTACCATTGCTAGAAACTAAAAGTATGAACTTACTGGTCGGGAATATTGTTGAGATATTCATCAACCGAGTAAAACCTATTGCGCTGTAGATATCTTTTTTATTTATGCCTGAATGCAGCAGTTCCCTTTGTATCCTTGATACTTTTGGGTAGTTTGTTAAATAATCTGATGCCCATTTCATTGGGTCCTAATTTCAATGCTTTAGTTCTTATATTCCCATAATGGAAGTCATTCCTTCCTCTGGTGTAGTGATGATGATAGGCAGAGTTAAGAGAATAGTTGCCGATGTTATTTTTTATATATAGAATTAAAAACATAATGTAGATGCATGGGAGTGGTAGCAAATTTAATTCACGGAAAATAGGCCTTGATGGAGCATTGTGAGGTTTCCCGGTGATGATTCTAATAGCTTTCTTTTGCATTTTAAAGATGGTTTGAGAAATAGCAGCTGATCCCCATAATATTATACTGTAGGTTATATTTGAATAAATTTCCCCATAGTACAAATTGAGTAGTACAGTTTTACTTGTAGTTTCATACAGGCGTCTTAATAAGTAGCAAGTTGAACTGAGCTTGTGTTGAAGGGCTTTTACATGAGTATTCCAAGAAATATTTGCACATAGAGAAATACCTAGAAATTCGCATTCTGTCACACGCTCAATTGATAGGTCATTGATTTTTACCAGCAGATCATCTGACACGTTCTTATTGTGTGTAAAGTATACTATTTTACTTTTATTTACATTTAAGCCTAGAAGGTTGTCTGTACACCACTTGTTTATTGCAAGTGTGACAGACTTAGATTTTTCCAGAAGGCTGGGATATGTTTGTGTTGTTTTTTTACATTAGTGTCGTCAGCGTACAACACTGGTATTATTCCATCATTATTTGGTAAGCGGTTAGGTAGGTCATTGATGTAAATCAGAAAGAGGAGTGGCCCAAGGGTTGAGCCTTGTGGAACACCTTTGTTAACTTGGTATGCTTCGGATGAATATTTTGACCCATCAACTGATAACACTACTTTCTGAGTGCGATTATGAATATAGGACTTCATCCAGTTTAAAGGAATTCCTCTAATTCCTATTCTATTGAGTTTAATTAGTAGTCTATTGTGGTTTACATTATCAAAAGCCTTTGACAAGTCAAAAAACATTCCAAGAGTTTTGCATTTAGCATCTAATGAATTAAGTATGCTGTCGATTGCCTGACATATGGCAGTTGTGGTAGACCTTTCAGATCTACATCCATGCTGAGAATTTGAAAGTAGGAAGTTTTTTTCGAGATAAGGTGCTATTTACATATACATGGCTTTTTCAAATATTTCAGCAAATGTATTTTGGACGGCTATTGGTCTGTAGTTATTCAAATCATTTACACAGCCATGGTTTTTATAAATGGGCACTACTTTTGATTCTTTTAATTGGGATGGGAAAATCCCATGTATCAAAGATTCATTAATTAAAAATAAAAGGGGTGCTTTTATGGCTTCAAAACAATGATGAACAACTTTACCAGGAATTTTATATGGGCCAGTACTGGATTTGTTTCTGAGTGAGGAGACAATAGTTTTTAGATTGGTTTAAGAACAGGGCTTGGCAAGCATTGACGATGGTGCATTTGCAAAAAGCACATTGGCTGGAGAAGTAGTTAGGCAAGGAGCTGATACGTAGTATTTGTTAAATTTATTAGCTAGAGATGAATAGCTAATGGCAGTGTTATTTTCAGGGTTACAAAGTTTTGGGAGAGTAAGTTGTGGATTTTTCTTACCTCTACAGTCATTAATTATTTCCCATGCAGTTTTGGAATTATTATTGGAATTAAGTAACTTATTATCATTATAGGTTCTTTTCGTGGTAGAAATCAGTTACGGTAATACTTTTGAAATTACTTATAGAGTAACCTTTGTTCATGATTATTTGAACTTTTACTGGAGATAGCAAGTTTTTTAAGGATAGTTGAGTAGTAACGGATCTCATCAGTTAGCCATGGCTTACATTTTGTTCTATGAAATATTTTATGATGTGTTACTGGGAAACACAATTCAAAATTGTGTTTGAAAATTGAATAAAAGTAATTGAAACCTTCGTCTACTGACTTAAGGTCATAGACATTGTTCCAGTTTTGGGACTGTAGAAGGAGCAGAAAATGCTGCATATTTCCATGAGTGAGAGACCACCTTGGGTAAGTTTTATCATTTGGACTATCCATTGGTTGGTTAGTATCGATACTTATTTTCACCATGCAATGGTCTGTTATACCTAGGTCACTAACAGTTGTAACTACTTTTACATGGTTAAGGTTGGTCACAGCGTAATCAATTAGGGTGGCAGATGTGGGAGTGACTCTGGTAGGATTATTGTTAAAACATTCCATGCCGTAAGTTTTGAACAGATTCAACAATTTGGATCTGTGAGGGGAGTCAACTAAGAGATTACAGTTGAGATCGCCGTTCAGCACGAGTATCCGGTTGCTTGCATATAAGGAGCAAAAGAGTTGGTCCAGTTTTTTAATGAATGAATGAAAATCACCAGTTGGTGATCTGTAGATGGAGATGAGCACGAGCAATCCCACTGGAGTTTCATGGAAACACACTGCACATTCAAAAGTTTTTTCTTCCTTCACAGGCACGTCAGCTGAGTTAATAGTCCCCTTTATTCTACTATGCACAAATCTGGCCACACCTCCATTTTTATACGTGGCCCGGCAGAATGACGACACTAGGGAGTAATTTGAGAGTGAAATAACCATTAGTTCTTCATATTTTAACCAATGCTCAGTAATACACAAAATGTCTGGTTCACACTCATTTATAGCCACTTCCAGCAGGTTTACTTTGTTCCTAAGGCACTGAATATTAACTTGTGCGATTGTTAAAGGCTGCCTAACTTTGACTAACCCTTTGCAGAGGTCAGGCGGGCCTTCAGAAAAAAAACCTACTGACACAAACATGTTTCGGCCTAAAGTCGGGACTTTCCACGACATCTTTTAAGTCTTCACCAACAGATACACGAAAAGAGGTATAGGTGCCTCTAGATACCTTTAGCTGCTCGATCTCGAAGCACTTGCCAGGTATTTTACTTGATACATACTTTTTAACTGCTTTGATTGATGTGTTTTCTTTCATTGCTGTATGTGTAAGAGGAGGAAGAGATGGGTGGGAGAGATTTGGAAAGCAGGTGGGAGATGGATGGGCTTTAAAAATAGAACATGTTTTGCATTTAGGTTTGCGGCTGGGCATGGGAGTGGCTTTGGGATGGGGTAGGGATTTAATAAATGGATTGCTTGACTTGAGGATTTCTGATTGTTTGAAAGTATCAGAGGGACATTTGTGAAAACAGTTGGTAGTGAAATTATGGTTCTTGAGGACGGGGTAAAGGTTTCTTAGGATGGATCTTAGAGACTCCATGCCAGGGAAGTAGGTGGTACAAATTGAAAGGGGGTGTGGTGAGGAAGGTTAGAGAGTGTATGGAGTTTTTTGTTCAGGAGAGGATATCCTCCTCAAATCTAACCAATTCCTCCCTCCAACAAAGTGATAATGGACACCCCAGATTAAGCCCTTTCCCTAACCCAACTCCATGCACCACTCACACCCAAGTGGTGAGACTCGTGGAGGTGGCACACAAGTCTCTTGTTCATCAAATCTACTCCTATTTTTTGCCATGCATTCATTGATTCTACCCAATTGTTTCTATCAAATGCCTTCTCGAAACCTACACAACATACAAATAATATGTGTTATATTTGATTGTATTTTTTAATTTATATGTATACATGACCTCAATACTGCTATTAAATCACACGTACCGCTACCCTCTTTGAGCCCAAACTGATCATCCTCTGAAGTATTCATTTTCCCTGCTCCTCCATTCTTTTCTTGATGATCCTGAGAAACAATTGAGCTATAGTCAAAATCAAATTTGTTCTGTGGTCCTCATATATGTTGCTTTTCCTTTTTTTGGGATGGGAACTAGCACTGATGTGATGAAATCTTCTAGCCAGATTCTTCCCTTATGAATGTTATGAAATGATCCATAAAAACTCTTCCTCTGAAGTTTTCCAAAACCTATAAGTATACTCATCGAAATGTTGTATACACCTAATTTTAAATCAATTACATTAATGCCCTTTCTATCTTTACATCAAGTGTGCCTTGACCTAAGCCATCCTCATGTGTCATATTCTCTTCCTACGCCTATATGACTCCCTAGGCATTTCACATGTATACCTATGCCTACTTAAGTGTTTAGCCAAGTGTTCATTCTGATGAAATCCAGTCTCCAATAGATCTCTATTGCCTTATCCCCTCGGATCATTCGAGTTTCTAAACTATAGTCTCCTACTTTACTACTCCCTTCACCTACAGTGACAATCCAATTCCCTTTCACTATCAAATTTTTTATGCCAGGAACACAATTGATTGTACATGCTGACTTCTTACTCCCTATGATTGCTTGGTGGCATATAGACATGAAAAATGACCAAGCTTGTTAGTGCAGCTTTTAAAAGTATTCTATCACTCACTTATTCTAGGTTAACTAGGCTTCTTCATACTTTTTGGTTCAACATTACTGCCACTCCTTGTTGGCTCTCTTCTCCTCCTCTCTACATCAAGCACCATCAAGACGCACAAGCATTTTCATTGTCAAGATTGTGTTCCATGGGGAGGGCATATTATTATATTTTCATCATTTAACGAGAAGCATTTCTATGCGGGATCTTGATAGACATGTATCTAATATCATTCTCTATTAATACACTAAATATTTATTTAAAGAACAAAGCATATTGACTTAACTATACATTACTCCCAAGTGCTAACTTTATCTATTGAAGTTATAGGAATATTTTTATTTCAAATGGTGGTGTTTCTGTACACCAATGAAAGTTACTGGAAACGAACATATCTTAGAGTAATGCCAACTTTTATGGCCATATCATAATGTTATATGCTGAATTAAGGTTAATTATTATCGCTATGGCGAGGCTGATGTAACGAATCTTCCCATTTTTGAAAAGCGACTACATACAACAGTGGGAAAAGCTGCAACTTGCCACATGAAGTGGTCAAACTTGATAAGTGTCAAGTCAAGTCCGTCTATCCATTAACTACAGTGAATTTTATTCTCGTGTTACATTTAGTATCCTTTTCTGGGGTTCCTCTCCCCATGTGGGCATAATCTTCAAAATCCAAAAGAGGATTATACGTATCATGAGCAATGCTCCTTGCGATGCACCAGGTAAACCTCTCTTCAAAACACTTGGTTTATTACCAGTACCTTGCATACATATATATTTAATGTCATCTTACAAGCAAAGGGTAATATTTCCCAGTACAAGTCGAACCACAATTACCATAGTCACCTTACAAGGACCTGCACCAACCATTTGTCAGAACACAATACTGCTCATGGGCCCAAAGCAATGGGCTTAAGGTTACTCGATAAACTTCCCCATGAAATCAAATACTAAACAAAAGTACCTGATTTCCAGAAAAAGCTGTTTAACCTTTTAAAAAATAATATCTTCTATTCTGTAAATGAATACCTGGAATTGTCGCTACGCATCAATTCTGGCTTAACCAATTAATATGTAATTGTACTAGTGATTGATTTCACTGACATGCTGAATCACTTGAACAAGAACTTCCTATCCTCCATGGATTCACACTCTCTTTTCCCTTCTGGTCAGCAGAGAGTTTTCCCTATCCAACTGCAGACTTGCATCCAAAGCAGGATAGAGGAGAAAATTTCACTATTCTACCAGAGAAGAGTAAGGGAATTGGACCCCGAGTATTGATGCTTTTTGGATTCAATTCGAGCTCCAGGTAAAACCAATGCACTGGCACGGAGAAGTTCTAATTCATTTAAGAGCTTTTAAGGTGCTGCAGTGCAACTGAAATTATTAAATAATAAAAATATTGCAGATAAAAGCTTCAAAATGCACTTGTGGCATAAAACTATAAAAAGGCTCACAGATGATGGTTAATGCGTGCTATTTCAAAACATGTTACCATTACCATCTGTAAAGATGCTGTACTTGTACCCTTGAGTATCATTCAGTTTGAAATATGTAGGTTAATGATTATCTATGGCCAATTTAATTTACACGTGAATTTTAGGTCCATACTACATTGGGAGTTACTCAGTATAAGGAGATTTTTCTCCACTCCTTTAAGGATTACGTCTCAAAAGCAGATAAACTTCAAATTTACATTCTAATGGCAAAGTGACCCCAAGCAAAGATGGAAAATGTTTTCGTTCTTCTTTCCTGTGGATCTTTTATGCATACTTTGCAAAAGTATGAAGACACAAAACATCTTTTTATTATTTCAGTTATTATTTGATGATTTCATTCGCAAAATATCAAGGTATCATATGATTTCAAGGAATTTCCAGGTTTTCTAGGGCTTATATTTAAATCTAATAATTTTTCAATATTTTCTATGGCTTTAACAACAATGTACAAATTGGCAGACAAATAGGAAGTTTTATTAAGACTACACTTTGATTAGTAAAATACAAGGCGAACTCTTCCCACTGCAAATTTTTACAACAAAACAAAACATTACAGAGGGAGAACCTAAAAACACTATTACATTCCATTATGTGAATGGCTCAGGTTAGTCTATTTACAATTCATCTTCCAAAGTGAAGCAAAAGGATTATGCATTGCTACTTTTAGTATCCTCTTCTGGGGTTCCTCTCCCCATGTGGGCATAATCTTCAAAATCCAAAAGAGGATTATACGTATCATGAGCAATGCTCCTTGCGATGCACCAGGTAAACCTCTCTTCAAAACACTTGGTTTATTACCAGTACCTTGCATACATATATATTTAATGTCATCTTACATGAAAAGGGTAATATTTCCCATTACAAGTCCAACCACAATTACCATAGTCACTACGCAAGGACCTGCACCAACCATTTGTCAGGACACACAATACTGCCCATGGGCCCAAAGCAATGGGCTTAAGGTTACTCGATAAACTTCCCCATGAAATCAAATACTAAACAAAAGTACCTGATTTCCAGAAAAAGCTGTTTAACCTTTTAAAAAATAATATCTTCTATTCTGTAAATGAATACCTGGAATTGTCGCTACACATCAATAATAATAATACATTTATTTGTCCGGAGATTTGTCGCATATTCATACATACACAAATATAGGACACGTCAAATATAATTTTCACAATAGAAGAGATACAATATATATATATACATACCAATACACTAGTATAATTACATATCAATTGTTTTAGCCGGAATTGACGCATTGCGACAATTCAAGGTATTCATTTACAGAATAGAACATATTATTTTTTAAAAGGTTAAACAGCTTTTTCTTGAAAACAGGCACTTTTGTTTAGTATTTGATTTCATGTGGAAGTTTACCGAGTAACCTTAAGCCCATTGCTTTGGGCCCATGAGCAGTATTGTGTATCCTGACAAATGGTTGGTGCAGGTCCTTGCGTAGTGACTATGGTAATTGTGGTTGGACTTGTAATGGGAAATGGGAAAAACAGCTTGACAGAAAGAGCAGCCGAAGTAGCTCAGATTTTCAATGAATGTTGTCTTCATAACTTCTTAAAACCCAATATAAATAAGTCCAGCCTGATTTATTTTACAAATAAAAAAAAAGTTTCATCTGCAATCTCAGTAGATGTAGAAGGTGTCAGCATTCCCCAAAATTCCAGTATTTCCAGCCAATTCTGGCTTAACCAATTAATATGTAATTATAATAATGTATTGGTATGTATATATATATATATTGTATCCATTCTAAAATTGTGAAATTTATATCAGACGTCCTCTATTTGTGTATGAATGAATATGCAACAAATCTCCGGACAAATAAATGTATTGTTCTTATTACAAGTGAGCAATCATGGCCTTGATTGCCAGATCACTAGTGTGGTCACAAATATTTTCTACGTGCATGGGATGTTAGTATTCTCAATTCAGGGTTGCTACAGGATGGAGTTGAAGGATATTTTAAGTGAGGACCTGAACCTAATTATATCAGACCTATACCCTTTATCACACTTTGAGGCATTGAGTCCCAATTCTAAGAATTGATACATCACTTTAAAAACATATTAAATCCATCTGTGACTATCCCTTGCCCATGACAATATCTATGTATAAGGTACAAGATAAAATTTTTATTATTAAAAAATACAGAATTTATTTCTCAGTATTCATTTAATGAAAGATGGAGAAAGAAAATGGGTTATAACAAACTAAGACTTCCTACCAAAACAAATGAATACATCAGGAAGACATCCTACTGCTCAGTATTTCTTGCTAGGAATGTGAGATCTGGAAAAGATATACACAACTTTGGTAGAATAGAATGAATGAGTGTTGCAAAATGAGATAATTTTAATTTTCTATAAGGAGTGGTCCCATACCATATATTTTCAAACCATGCACTACAGACTTTAAAACTTTTATCGCGTTTGATAATAGATACATGACGTTCTATGGATTGAATTACTGAGGAAAAATACAATTTTAATAATTCACAATAATATATTAATAACAATAACTGATAATTTCCATAAATTAAGAGCCTGCCACTACAACTGAAGGATGATCTAATGGACAAGGAATTAAATAATGAAGATGTCTTCTGAAAATAATAATGGGTAGGATGATGGGGGGAAAAGATGCAGTAGAAAAATTATTAGCAATACAAATTTGTTTGGGATGTCACACATGCATAACAATGATGATATGTCTAAATAGCAGAGAAAAAGGAAACATATAGGGCTTGTTAAACCAACCCTGGGATTGCCTACTCAGGATGAGGGTTTATTTTTGCACATACATTAAACTTATGACAGCCTTTTATTATAGGTAGCCTGAAATTTTCATTAATGCCTTGGACAATGAATGAAAACCAACACACAGACTGTAGATATTTAAAAACAATATAAATAAACTTCTTTCAACAGAAATTCTATCATCAAACGTTCGAAATGATGATAGCAACCTAATAATTCTGCAGGCTTTCCAAAATATATTCAGGCAGATTACTTTAAAACATTAAAATTTCAATGCAAATGGCAAAATGTCAACATTATAATTGATTTCAAAGATATCAAAAAAAGCATTTTCAAAGGTGTAGGCAACTGCAGGGGATGTACTTGAGTCCTAATCTGGTCTTGGAACAGATAGTTCCTCTTGAATGGGGTTTCACATTCTGAGTACTGTCAGTCCAGATATCACCATGTTCACATCTAGATAAATATACGGCTTGCAAGTTTAACAGTCTTCTAGGTCCCATATCACATACAGCATTGCCTGAGATCGGTCACAAAACTCATCCAGTCAGTTTTGGCACATCTTCACCAGCATGCTATATAACCCCAGGAGGCCAATCAAGTCTTGTGACAGGTATCTCCACAAATAAGGATTCTATTTCACGAGTATCGCGCGTTGGAGTGGTTCTTTGGAAGAGGAAATTTTGAAGCTCGATTGTAACAGAAACGAATTGGATTTCTCTATATTCACATTGCCCGATTGTCAGCTGAACAATAGGATACCATTCACCTATTTATAGAATGTACATACATAACATTAAAATAATGTAATTATTAAAATGGGCAGACAAATTATTTCCCGTCACCACAGGTTCACAGTGACTACTCATAGATAGACTTGAGTTAGAGTGTTAACATTTTCGGAGTAGAACAGATTTACATCGTCACAGATGAGTATGTGAAACACTTCAAATATTAGTGAATTGACAATCACAGAAACATCCTACTACGCAGAAATGTGATTAACAAAGACAAGAGCAATAATTATCCAATATCACTTCGGCATTTGGGACATGTAAAATTTCAAATTGTATATCCATTACTTCATGACTTATAGCTTAGTTACTTCTTCCCCAATCCACCACTGTCTCAAAGATTCACATGTCTCAAATAACCACAGCAAGTACAGAAGTCGCCTACCTAGAGAGCTAACTTCCTAACTAAACGAGCACTACGAACTAGCAGCACCTACTGTGTATTCTTCGAACTATTTGGACAGAGAGCGGTTGAAATGCGAGAGAGCGGAGATAGCCATTGACGCTGGCAAATCACCTTCGAAATTTGTTGGCGCATGCGCGTTTGCCATGGTAACTAGGCCGATTTTCAAAAGTAAAGGCTTGACAGTTGTTAAAGGTGGAATTTAACTCGGCTGTGGGGTAGTAGGTTGGTATATTGTATGCATTTGTACAATGGCAATCGGCACAGAAGACAGCAGTTGTGGAAGAATTGGTAGAAGAATCGTGACGCCAAAAAATGCATTGGAAAATGGAAAGCACCTGACACCTGACTATTGGCAACGGTAACGGACGTGAAATACAATCAACATGGCCTCTAGTTGATGTTTCTCTCATGTTTTAATACTATATGTGCCGAAATGAGTCCATGGGAATTGATAATCATCATTTATTGCGTGTGAAACAACAAAATTGGTACTTAATAATATGTCATAATGCTGAAATCTGGCCAGAAGAGGCCTACTACCCCTAACAAGTCTAAGTCGGATACAAGTACACACGACGCTGCGGCGCACTGGCGGCAGGGTGTTCGTGAAACTGTTATAACCACCGGTGCTGACGGCAGTTTAAACTTTTCAATTCGTGGTGGATCAGATAGCGGTGAATTTGCTTATATTTGTGATATTTACCAAAGCAAGATTAAGTACGTGAGTGGAACGTTGCAAGACCAAGACGTTCTTCTTGAAATCCAGGGACAGAAAGTTGCTGGCTATACACAAAGGGACGTAGTTGCCTGGCTGAATCATTGTTGTAGAAATGGGAATCCCGTGGTATTAAAGACAGTTACCGCAGGTTAGTACCGAACGTATCTTCACCCATTGTCTGTTGGTACCCTCTGAACAAAACGAATGCGTGGATCAGTGGTAAGTCACCGGTCAAATGTTTTGTTCCTCTTGGCCTTATTTTTTGGTAAATAAATTAATTCATCCACAAACGTAAACAGTGACTTGTCCCATATTTTAAATTATTTGGTATTCCATGACCCTGTAGACCTCTTTATGTCGCTTAGTGCTAGTATTCCATTCATAATTTTGGCGAGTAATTTACTAACATTTTGAAGTGTGATGACTTGTGTTGAATGCATAGAGAAGCCTTTATAATAATTTTTAACACAGTCTCCTCTGAAGAACTAACCTCCTTTAAATAACTGCCGAAAAATTCAATATCGTAGGCTGTAGAAGGAACAGTGCGCGTATGGCATGAGTTTTTACGTTGAAACAATTATCAAAATATGCTTACCAAAAGTTCGAAACGAAGGAAATTTAATGTACCTTACTGTTTGTATTTAATATTATTTGGAAATTTATTTAAAGCCCCAATAAACGATTTATGAGAGCTAGACAATATTCATAAACTATTTACTTATGATAATATTTTTATCGATTTTGATGTGGCTGACGGTCGATAAACGGAACAACTCAATTGTTTGAATGGTTAATTGTTTATTGCCTCATTTTTTAAAAAAATGTTACTCTTAATTTGTTAGTTTCTATAACATTCAGATAATGAAATTGTTGATTGCCGTGAAATGTTAATGAATAAAATTCATATCACTTTAGGTAAAAAACTTGTGCATAAGAATTGTTTGATAAGAATTAATATTCCCATTTCTAGTAAGTGTGAAATTTCCAATTTTCTGGTTCATAGACGAATAAGGTAATTCAAATTTCTAGCTTGTCAATGAATTACCACTAATAATCTAAACTACGCGATCCTTTTCTTAATGTATTTAAATGACAATGACTCCAAATTAAAATTTCCACATTGTCAATTTTCAAAGTTGATCTCCCAAATAGTTAATCAAGAAATGCCATAATAGTACTCCTAGTTGAAATGCACCTAAAGTTTATTTAGTTGTGCACCTCTGTAGGCGATGTACGCCTGGATAAGCATGAAAAATAGACCAGGCTGTATTTTAACTTTTTTTGTTAAGGTTTTTAAAATACCCAGATACCTTGTGTTATGGTGTGCAAAATTGTATACAATTATTTTAGCAAACTAATGATGAATAGTAGTATGAAGTTAATTATTGATTAATTCAATTGGAGACCGTTCCCATCGAGATCTTGCTCTGTGAATTTGAAGCGTTTTGGCAGTTTTGTGCCCGTTCCGGACAGGTGTACGCACAAACCCTTAGAAGTGTGAAGCCTTAAAATGCCGCGCACCTTAAAATTAGTGTCAATTTTCGCCACTGGCATTCATGCTCGACAATGAGTATATCTTTTGAAATATTATTAAGGTTTTACCTCATTTATCAAGTGAAAGGAAGCGAAGTATGGTGCATCCCATCTACTTCACGATCAAATCACATTGGTTACGAGTGTGTACACGTTGTTTAGTTTGTTGTAGAGAAATGTTATCCTCTTGTTTTGTGAAGTACAGGGAATCCCGTGATTTTTTTATGTAGGGCCTTATTTCAGCACATTAAGAACACGCGTTGCTTCTGTCAACCATTCCCATTTTACTTTTGTTGTTTATTTACCAGTTATTGATGCCGATTACTGCCCATCACTTCAAATCAACCAATCGTCGCTAACAATTAACTGCAGGCGTTGACAATCGGCTTGGATGAATAGTCTTTGGAGAACATGCTGTCCTAGGTGCACGTGAAGCTAGTGGATACATGCCGTTAATTTTCTCTTTTGCATTTCTGCCACTTAATCTTCCAGCCTTTTTTACCATTTCTCCCTAAGTAGCAAGCTTTGTATGTAATACTTTTTGTAATATGTATTTGTGGATTTCATTGACGTGCCATATTTGTAAATATTTAAATTACACCATATATATATATATATATATATATATATATATATATATATATATATATATATATATATATATATATATATATATATATATATGTATATATATATATATGTATGTATATATATATGTATATATATATGTATATATATATGTATGTGTGTGTGTGAGTATATATATATATATATATACATGCTTGGCATTAATTCTTGAGTAAAATTACATGTTAGGCAGTTAACTAAAAATAGAATAGTAATTTTTCAATTTCGTTGTGATTGCTTTTGTATGATTAGTTCAAATTCACGGACGCTTTCTTTCACAGTGACATTTTTAATTAAAACTTAGGTTTTAAACGTTTAGCTTCAGTTTCAATATGCGTAGTGCAAGAATTATCGGTGGGGTAATGTACGCTAATGCTTAAGAAAACTCCGTATCTCTGTGGTATATGTTAGCTAACGGAAGCTGACATACATATACGTATTGGGGTTGCATCATCGCCAATCATCGCGATCCAGAGAATAATTGTGGGGTGCTTGCATTTCTGCACGTTACCCGATTCAATGCTCCTCTGTATTGACAATGTTTGTCTTATGATTTGTGGACGTGGCTGTTTACACTGTAAGGAATATTTTACCTTCTCCTGTGCTCCATTTAGAACTGGAAACGAATGTTTTCATCGTAAAATTACAGTTAGTTCGGGGTTTTCTGTGTTGTCTCCCCGACGCTTCCGGTAGCATGTGTGCTGCTTTGGATGTCAATGCTTCTTTTCTTGTCTTCAGATATCTCATGATTTGGGCCACCCCCACCGACCCCAATGTAAATATTGCGGTGCCCCTCTCCGAGGCGGAATCTGAAACATCAGTCGCTCTATGAGTTGCACTTCAAGGCCTAACACTGGGCCATTTGTGGGCATAGGTTATGTGACCAGAGTACATGCATAAACAAAATCCATTCGAAGTATTCTTTCGATTCGCTTCATTTCCAGTCACTATGCTGATATAGTTAACAGCGCCGGCCTGGTTAACGTTGTCGATAACACGTTAGCCTGGTAATCCGAGAATGGATCTTCTATATCTCAAGTAGTTTTTTATGGATATAATATTTTGCTCCGATATAATTTTCTAATTTTGAGTTTAAGTTGTTAAAATGAACCGCGGGAATAGATGGCGAACTGACCACGGACTGACGGTGTAACTTCTGCTATGTATAAGAAAGTTGCATAGGTGAACGCAATTCCTAAAAATCCACCAATATTGGGTGTAGTTGATTATCCGTGTATTTCTATGTCAGTGAATGTTTAACTGGAATTAAATCTTTAAGGAAGGTGACAGTTAAATGGGGTTTGCTTGCTCATCAATGCGCCAACGCAATAGGTAGATATATCGTGGTGTATATGTTTGATAGTATGGCCGGTGCATCCATATTTGGAAGAATTGGTGCGAGTTGTGCTCGGACGCTATTTCCCACAACACTCGTCATGTATCACGCGTGAGAATCCGCCAGTAGTCAGGTAGAAATTATAGGAAGATGGAGTTGGCTTCTATAAGTTTTCAGAAAGTAATGAAGGTTTAATTAACTTATTCTGTGTATATAACTACCTAGAATTGGATACTAATGCGGAATTATTCATTGGCAAGACTACCCGAAAAACGTAGCTGATGTAAAAATGTAAACATGTTATATGTGGAATTATAATACATAGTAAATGCAATTATCAATATGTATTTGTGTTAATGCTGGCTTAATGATCCGTTGATTGCAGTTTTGAAGCAAGTGGATGGATACTTGTGCATATATAAAGGTCTAAAGTTCAACTGCATACTAGGTGCAAGTAATCACCTTTTTTACTTCCGAGATGTCGGGCATTGTCATATCCCTCAAGGAGGTCAGTTCCTGTCCGCAAAAGTGAATGTGTCATGCTAGCATGCGATAATGGCAAGTGATGGCATTAATTTAACACCCATTCAATCTGTTCGTAAACAGATATTAAGAACACGTAACTTTTCAGTTTTAACAAGCAATCTAATGTTCATGTTAATTTTTGAAACATTGTAACACTCATTTTGGACTGCTACTGAGTCCGAGGCGGTAACTTTTAAACAATGCGATGTAGGCTGTTTTTTACTTCAAATCAATTAATTTCGTTTTGACAAAGGCGATTAGATGATGATTTGTTAAAAACACTTAGAATTGCGCTCACATGGTATCAGTTTTTTCGTGAGAAAGTTTTTCCGCACAGGCCCACAAATCAAATTGTAGTCCTCCGCTTCCGTAATGTATGAACGTAATAATCTATAAAATATTGGGTATTTTTATGCCAATTTCTAAGAATATTAGCGTGGTGAGGCCCTATTTTATCATTGTCATTTGGTAGAGTGCCCTTACCACTGCAAGTAAAGGACAATTAGTCAAATAGACAACTACTTCAAATGTCGATTCTAACTGCCTGATTTGGCCCATGGTATATTTCGAGCATAGCGAAATTAGCATCAGACGTGATGAAACTATTAGTTCCATGGACCTTTTTTCAAATGAGAGTAATAATAAGGTAGACTGTGCACAACTAACCGACATGTATGTCTTTATTGTGGAAGTGTAAAGTTTCTTTTTGCCCTCATAACATGTATGTCCTTGGAAATCTCCCAATTGAGAATACACTCATGAATTTCAACCCAAAGACACTTGTGCGTATGTCTCTGTTATAGTTTCGAAAAGACATCACAGCCGTCGTCCCACATATGTGGTGATTGTGGCGACCCTTTGTGGGGCCAGAGATGTGCTTTCTCCGCGAAGTAGAAATATTTTGCCTAGTGCAGCGCAGGTGTGCATTCGTCGGCGGGTTGTCGCGCCTAATCCTATTTCTTTCGTGGTAATCGCTGTCAGAAATGTGGCATGTTTGCGTTTTATGATTGATTTGTGATTTGACGCATATTGATTGAAAAGTTGGTTCAAGGTTTATCAACAACGCGTCATGAAATATGCTGAAAACATATCTGATTCGACCAATGCACACCGAGTTCTCACTTTCTCCTCCCGGTCTCCCCTCTGTTCTCTACACCGCGGGGCATGGGAAAAAGACGCGTTAGCTGTCGTTCGGGAGATAAATCCATTTCACGAAAGGATCCCTGCAGCGGCAAAAGAAATGAGTTTGTCAATATCGTGATAGAAAACGCTACTTTGGTAACCCTACTCTGGACGAAAGAAGCGTTGTGTCGCGAATTCACCGATTCAGTTCGAAATACATATAATTGTTTTTACTCAGCGAGGCCCTCAAATTCCTCTCGTGTTGTACACGGTTGTGACAATTTTGCACTTGTCACCTAATGTGGACTTCCAATTGTTGTCGAAAATGTTCTGCTGAATGAATCATTTTTTAAAAGAAATTTTATACACTGTTGAAATAAAGCTAGACATCAGCGATGAGAAGCGTTGCTTAGTTTCAATTATCTTATTTCATTTTAAGAACAATAGGGAAGCAAATCAATCACTTGACTCATTTTGAAATAATGTTATTTCATTAAATTTTGTTCTTTATATACTAAATGCTTTTATCGGAAGCCTTCTGGTACATCAGTTCATTAAAAATACGTTGTCAAGTTAAAGAATAAATCATATTCAAGCTAATATAAAATATTTATTGAATTGGAATCGGTGATCTATCATTTGCGGGGCTTGGGGTAGCTTTTCTCTTTTATACTTCCGACGGGAATATTTCATTATCACCACGAAAGGTCTCAACCTACAGTAGATTCATGTTCAATGGTGAACAATGAATAAGAAATACTTAGTTTTTCCACACAAACTTTATTTTTACGACCGGGTTTCGACGAGGATCGTCATCATCAGGTGATGACGATCTCGTATGAGATGATAAGGACCTGATGATGACGATCCTCGTCGAAACCCGGTCGTAAAAATAAAGTTTGTGTGGAAAAACTAAGTATTTCTTATTCATTATGAATCGTTTCCACAAAGTGACGGCGGATACTATACAGTATGTCAATGGTGAACGTTAAAAGAAATGTTTCTTTCATTTCAAAATGAAACTTTTACGTTATGCATGTGTAAAGAAGAATAAAATGTTAGTCTCACTTATGTTTATTCAGATTACATGTAAAACATCAGTATTCAGACTAGAAATTTACAACTGGAGGATTAATGGGGACTCTTGGACATCTTTGCGTGAAGAGGTTCGACACATTAGAATTATGCCTAATGGAATCTGGCATACTACCTTGATCAAAAATTTCCCGGAATTTATTCAGAAAATTAAAAATACAAGTTTATTCATCTAAATCTATATTGTCCCCTTCAAAGTAATCCCCATCGACTGCAACACACTTATGCCAGCGCTTGATCCAATCCTCGAAACATTTTTTATATTCGGTTTTCGGTATGTCCATCAGTGCTTCCTGCGATTTTTCCATTACTTCCTCTCGGCTGCTAAAACGCGTTCCCCGTAATGGTTTTTTAACTCGATTGAACAGAAAGAAGTCACAGGGAGCCAAATCAGGTGAATTCGGTGGCTGTTGGATGGTATTTGTTGCATTTTTCGTCAAAAAATTACGAATAATGATAGCACTGTGCGACGGTGCGTTATCATGGTGCAAAATCCACGAGTTTTCTGCCCACATTTCTGGTCTCTTTCGGCGAATTGCTTCACGCAAACGTCTCATAACGCCCAAATAATACTCTTTGTTTACTGTCTGGCCTTCTGGCAAAAATTCATGATGCACTACACCGTTGTAATCCATGAAAACCGTCAGCATTGCCTTCTTTTTTGACTGAAAACGACGTGGTTTTTTTGGTCTCGGCTCATTTGGTGAACGCCATTCACTTGCCTGATGTCTGGATTGCGTGTCGTACTCATAAACCCACGTCTCGTCTCCAGTAATGATCCTTTTGATGAATGTGGGATCGGATTCAGCCTCGCAAATCATGTCTTTTGCGACGTCAACACGGTCTCTTTTTTGCATGAAATTGAGGTCTTTTGGCACCAACTTTGCTGCTACACGACGGAAACCCAAATCATTAACCACAATGTCTTGGGCGGATCCATAGGCAATGTTCAAGTCCTCCGCTATTTCTCTGATGGTTAATTTGCGGTTATTGACCAACATTTCTTTTACTTTATCAATTTTTTCACCGACTTTCGATGTCGATGGTCTGCCACTGCGTTCATCATCTTCGATTGACTCACGACCACTTCTGAACCGCTCGTGCCACTGGTAAACGACCGTTTTTTTTAGAGAATCGTTGCCGAAACACTTTTCCAACATTTCCAACGTCCGTGCGCCACTAAATCCGTTTTTTACGCAAAATTTAATACAAGTTCGTTGTTGCAAATTTAAATCCATTTCTGAAATTGTAAAAAATCGCCAACACACACAGAGATAGATGTACTCTTGGCTACGTAACTTTTGCAAATGTCAAGTTATGACACTAAGATTTAAAGGGAATATCAACAACAGATGTACCAATTTAACAAAAAAAACAGAACTCAAATCGGAACGATGGGAGCGCCACACGGTGGTTATTCCGGGAACTTTTTGATCAAGGTAGTATAACGATTACCCTAACCTCTTACTCTCGTGGCAATCCGTGAGAGTTGCATGACCCCTTTTCTCCCGAAGCGATTTTAGATGGGTCATCATTGCATCTGCTCCACTTCCCCAGGTTACGATTCCCCGCGTGGACGTTCACTACGTCTGTGGACCTTTCGCCTGGCTCTTACGCTGCGAACTATCTGGCATGGGTGCCCCTCTAGAAGCAATTATTGTTACTCCAGCCATAACTACTCGATGGATAAAAATAACACGCAAGCTCTTCAGTCGGTGCGAGGTGGTAGTCCGTGGAGAGGACCGAATACCCACACACACGGTGTATATGAATTATCGGTCTAAATGTTACTTTTATACCATCGTTTTTATTAAGAATTCACGAAACAAATTTTAGTAGACTCCCTTATAGTGGCATCTGAGTATTAGCTATGCACGTTATTTGCAGACATTGTGCTGCGTGTTTGATGAATTTTCCTATGCTTTTCTTAATCATTATATCTGGAAAGGATGTATATTCCTGATTATATAATGCTTGTGGCTAATGCATATGTTTCTTTTTTGTGGTTTCGTATGGTACACTTTCTCCAATGACTCCAAGATAATACTTCCCGTAGTACATAAGTATTTCTTCTTCAAAACGAGGTGATGCCTCAACTTTTACATTTTATGTTCGGTCCTTTGACTAAAGTGAGGTATCTTCAATTTAGGCTAGCGTATTATTCTAATGTTTGCTACGTATAAAGATTGTTGGTGAGAGTTTCCTCGAGTGTATGTAATTTCGAATGATCTTGAGCATATTTTTAATGGAGTAGCTATTCCAAACAATGTCTGATTATTTTGTGATTCATAAAAACATTTTTTCCCTTTGTTTTGGTGGTTAGTTGATTGCTTAATTGTTAAATGGAACTCATTGTTCAAAGATTGTTCAGTAAATATTCGGTAAGTAAATGGAAAAAACGATGCCCACGAAATTACGGACTCACATATAATACCTGCTTCACGCGCTATTTTATTTTTGGAATCTGTAGATGATAAATTTAATTTCGTTCATCGTAAAATTAGTTTTACCTAACGATCTTTCTCGCCGAGCCTGTTTTGATCTTGCCAAGCTAGTAAGTATTACAGTGTTCAGGTTTTTTTTAAAATGAGTATTCGTGGAGACGCTGGTAGCTGTGTTTGTGGGTTTGATAAAACGTTACTGCTACATTGCTTATGGAATAGTTTTGTGTCTAAAATAAATCTAAGGAATCTGTCATGTGAATGAAAACATTTTAAACTGTTCTCAGCGGGAATATTTTGATATTAACATTTCTTGGAATCGAGTCATGCTTCTAAGCCACAATTTAGAAAGGAAAGCGGCCGTTGTGGACCTTTTTTATGAGCCCTTCCGATGTGGAATAGCAGCATGACTCTGCTAGGTCAGTGGTGGTGGAGAAATTCTGAGTTAAATCATGTGGAAAGGAATTCGAGATGTGACTAGGGATCTAGGGTGATGCAGGTTATGACTCGTGCTTTCTAAGAAAAAAGTTCGGTTCAGAAGTTAAATACTAGGTCATCATGCGAATGATTCTCAAAACTCTTTGTATCCCTTGCAGGCTGAGTCCTGTATATTACCTAATTGAATTCAATATCCAATTTGTAGGAAGACGGCTTCTGGGCCTTGGTATGTTTAATAGTAGTTTTATATGGCAAATAATATATTTCGGATGGTATTTTATTTTTGTACGTGGAATTTTTGGTGTTTTAATTTTTTCATTGCCGATAACACCAAAATTCGTCAGTGGTCACAAAAGAAACTTTTTATGAAGGGCCAAAATAGGGAAGGAGTGCGTTTAGTTTGCTGTGGTTAAAGTTGTGAAAATATTTCCCGTTTCTTGAACTAAGGTAAGTAATTGGCTAATTCCCTCTGATAATCACAGCTTTTTTCTAGAACATAATAAAGGTTCACACGAACACATATCCTGCTGTGTATAATTTGAGTGCGTCTTGTAGTTTTGAAAGTATAAAATATATGTTTTAGAATGGGAAATTGCCCATTTGAGGCCTTTTTCCATCTGTTAAGGGCAAATGTGTGTGTGGTTGTGGTTAATTTCAATTTACAGACTCATCTTCAAGGGCTACAAATAAAGCCGTGAACAACCGTTTGTACTCTACTGCCCCAGGTCTCCAGTAGTTAAACTAATGAATGCTGAAAACAAAAAATTGCTGCATGATATGTACTTTCGTCATGCTGCAAAAATATCGAACCTGGATAATAGAACCTTGAATTGAATTTGCATTTTTCCTCGTCGCAACACTCTTCAAAGAGGCGTGGCATATGGTTAGTAGAGGATAATTATATCAAGATGAGTGCGTGAATGTTATATGCTTTTATAGTTGGAGCTTTTGTTATTGTTTAGTGTTTAATAATGTAACCAAAAATACCTGGATCCAAGACGATATTTGGTCATTTCTTGTGGTGGTTAGTGATTATTGGCCCTTTTATTTTGTTGTATGTTCCGTTCTCTTTAAGGGGCATTTTACTTGGCATGGAACAGGAGCCATTGATGAACGGCGGCACGGCAGTGTTTCACTCGCTAAATCGCCATTTTGTGTGTTAAGTGTAATAGTCTGCGATGGAGCGGTCATCTTAAACGCTGAGAATTCCAATGATCGAGATCTTGGCGTAGATTTCAAGAGAGGCAGATTTCAAGTCGTAGTTCAGCCGTTAATTTTCAATCATTATCCTCCAAAAGATACCAGACAGCATCTCATCTGTAATTGTTCATTTTGTTTACTATTATTGGGTGCTACTACATTATGAATGGAATAGCACATGATGAGGGGATTCGTATAATGAAGGGTTGTAGTCTATGACCATATTTGTCACGGGTTCCGTTTATTCGCGATTTGAGGCGAGGCTTTTTACTTGACGGAAATCTAAGTTCTCATTCATTCATTTTGGTGCCTCTCTCGAATGCCACGTGTCAAAATCACGGAAAATGAAGCAGGCGAGCTTCGGAAGTGGTGTGCGAATTCCTCTTCCCACCCACTGTGTGGGGAGCCTATTTAGTCATCCCCTCCTGCCAAACAGTAAATTAAGGTACCTCAGACTAAGAGAAGTTTTCAGGGTCATTCCTCAGTTATTTCCCGGTGGGAGAAATTTTTTTTTGAACGTTTGACCAATCACTGTGGGTTTCTAAAGGAGTCGAATGACGTGCTAGGGATTCACGTATTATTAATGAACGCCGTGATGATTCCTTAAAGCACACTTTTAGTTCACACCTCGGGATGCAATCGTATGTATTCATTCACGTGGCCAACAGTTTCCTCAGCAGTTAAATAAAATTTTGTGCCCAGCTGGCATATTGTTTATTTTATCACTGTAATTCCAGGAGGTTGTGAGGGTCATCATGTATTTCAAGCACTCTGGCCTTCTTTTATTTTCATTCTATTAATTTTCCCCGAACGCCAAATGTGAAGTTGCGACACAGCGCAGGGGCATCTTTTTGTAAGTTAGCCCAGCCGGGAAATTCTCAGTTCTCCTTGGTGCGGGTGAAATAATATCTTGCAAATTAGATGCTGCCCTTTCCTCCATTGTTTGTAATGTTCAATTATGAAAATGGGCCAGTAACATTTATTCAACAAATGTGCTAGCAATATGTCTAGTAACTTGTCTAATTTATATTCATTAAAATATCTTTTTCTCTATCGGATTAATCAAGTTGTGAAACTTTAGCATGTATCGTAAGACATTTTATTTTAAAGTATTCAGGCCTTTTATTTGTTCTATGTTTTATTAGGTTCCCATTAGTTTTATTATTTCGAAAAGTATTTAATGTTATTGGTTTTTCATTCAGAAAAATCCCACAATTCTCGGCAAAGTCGTTTATATCTATACTGAGGCATCTGCCTCCGCACCCAATAATGGTGGCTGGCAATGGAAAGCCTATGTCGAGGGAATGTGGGAGTTGTTAGAAAGGCACTTGGGAAGTTATGGTCAGTATATCCTGACATGTATGTGACAGTGGGGTACTATTTCATTCAATTACTTTGATGATCTCGAAGTATGCTGCTAATTTCCTAGAATAGCTTTTCCTTCCCATTTCCGTCAGGCGGTAAAGGTTCATTTGATGCACTGGTAAACTTCGGAAATGTTATGTTCATAATTTGAGACAATCAAATTAAAACTGAATACATTCGCTATGAAATGATTGTTATGGAAGGCAATGAGCCCGCCGGATAACCCTGAGAGATCGTGAATTCGAGTCCCTTTTTGGTGATATTTAAGCTATTGCTACATAAATACGGAGAAGCTTGAGGGCAATAGAAAGTATGTTGTTTGTATCCTCTAAAAGCACGGACTGCCAGAAAAATCTAAAAGGTAAAATAGTAAAAATAATGACGTCACCAGTCAATTTTTCGAAGAACCTCCCCAGGGTGCTATTGGATTTTATCTCGAACTTCATTTCGCCCCAAAAATTCATCGTCTGTATCGGCATTTCTTTTTACAAACCCCGCCAGGTGCGTACCCTGAAAATGTGACTAATTTACTGTTTAACGAATAGCAAATCCCAGCCTCCTGTGGGAGCTCTGCCGTGTCACTCGAGAATACCGGCTACCCCTCGTGCCCCGTCATTTTTCCAAGAATACAGACTTATATGAAGCATCTGAGACAGCCGTTGTCGAACAGCACTGACTCAGGTTACCTCCAATTTTGGTGACTCGACCTTGGGCTCTATTTCTTTTTAAGATTCTTCGCACAGTTTTCCATACTTCCTAATGACGCATGGTTTTAATCCAATGGAATCGTATATTTCCATCTCATTTATAAGAAATAGTGCTCCTCTTAATTTTATTGGTTTAATTTTCTTCCATTTTAGCATATCGATGAATTATTGGGAAGTAGTGATTCTCCTGGCAAATATTATCAATAAACTAGGTATATTCGTGATAAAAAGGTTTTGTTAATTTCTCCAAACATTTAGAATGGTAACTTGCGACCTTAGTAACTGTGGATTTAAAATTCTCAAGTAGTCAGCCTATTCCGGCATATCGTGCTTGCAAAGATAAGAGTTGTAATTTTTGGTGATGGGGTGAGCAAATGACAGATCTCATGGGACGCGGTCCAAAGGCGGGACTGGCAGTGTCGAGGACCCATAATTAAAAATAAAAATTTTTATATACTAAGTACCCTGCAAACCACCGCTAGGTTATGTGGCAGGGGGTGATTTCGCCCCAGACTACTTTAAATCTAACGTAAGTTTCCTTCCTAGCGCCTTAGGGCAACGTTATTCTGATCCCTTATCGTTCGAGGGTAGAATGAACTTAAATTATCTTAATTATAATGTATCTGTTCTGCAGCTAATTTCTCTAATTTTATTCACATGATTTCTCCTACCACAGTTCGATGGGGATATGATTAGTTTTGTATACACATCTTTGGGCTTACTGAGCTACGCAAGCCAAGTCTTGTGCCGCCATGTTCGTTTTTAGTGTTGGTGCTGAAGAATACTGACGTTTGTGAGGCCCCATGAATCTGGAAAATGTTGATCGTAGTGTAGTTCGGTCTGCGCTTCTTCTCTGTGAAAAACCACACCCTCAAATGCTGGATATAACTCTCAGAATTGGTATACTACATAGCTGCAGGTCATTTCAACAGTTATTCTTAAGTAAAGTTCATGCCTTAGGAATGTATGGTAATGTTTGGGATATTTCAGCCAACCTCGCTGTCGTCGGAGTAGTGTCTTCGCTTGCTATCCCCGGAACTCGTGGATTCAGTTATCTTCTAGGCGAGTTTTCCTACACTTCGTGCTTGGGTGTCAATGATTATCGTTAGCATTTCTTGTTGAGGACTTTGTTGAAATGTAGATAATTAAGGTTGTATCTGTATTCATCGGAGGAAACATTACATATTATACTTATCAAAGAACAAAGTAAAGCTAAAATTCTGGAAAATCCAGGTAACGGCAATCATTAAAAAATGTTAATTTCATCTGTCTGGTTGCTATTGTTGGTTGTATTAATTCAGAATGGGAAACAAATTTCCTTTAGCTCAACATAACTTTATTTTCTCTGTAGACATTTTTTCCATTGAAAATTGTAGGTAATCGATAGTTATTTGTGCTGCCGGATTAAGTCTCTTATCCGTAATAAATGTTCCCTTAAAGTGCCTTAAAAGCACGGGTACTAATTTCTAATTAACGTCGGTGCGCCGCCGGGGTATAAATCGTTTAATAATAGGATTGGTTCAAAATATATTTGCAATTAAAACGTAAAAAATCTCTTCGATGTATTATTATCGTTTTTCTCCAATATTTAAAATTCTGTGGGAATAATTATAATTCCATTTCCTTATATATTCGGTCCCCCCGTGTATTTTAGTAGAAAGTAAACATTCCACAGCCTTTTTACCGTAATATGGCATATTTTACATGGATGTATGGGGCAATGGTAAGAGACAGGATATGCGTTAAAATTTTTAACCTACTGAAATAAATAAAAATTTTTAACCAACTGAAATAAATATAGGGTTCTGAAGGGTGACTCACTGTTCCTTTTAGCTTTAAAAAAACAATCTGGAAGTATTGTAATGATCAAACTGTTGATTAAGTCTATAAATGTGGACATTAGCGGTAACACAATTAAATCGTAACGTCTTAACACGACGCGCGGTGATGTTGTAGGTAGGCTTTAGAAAGCATAAATTCAGCTGTGGGGCAAAAAGAGAACGTTTACGCGCGCCGAACGGAATATTTCTCTGGGCTCAGTGTAAGATCAGCAGTTTCAAAGGAAAATATGTCATCCATGAACAAACCGCATCATGATTAAGTTAAATTAGTTAGTTTGCAAAAGATAAAAGGCTGAAGTATCAGCTGTGCGCATTTTTCACATCAAATTTCAGTAATAAAAACTTTGTTGCAATTTTCCACAATTAGAACTTTATTTCGACCATGGTTTCGATACACTGTATCATCATCAGGTTACAGCGTATCGAAACCATGGTCGAAATAAAGTTCTAATTGTGGAAAATTGCAACAAAGTTTTTATTATGTCTCGATTCCACAACATCACGCCTGACTCATCACTTTTCGTAAATTTCAGTACATTTTAAAAATAAAGTTCGTGGCTTTGTTTCTTTACGCTGACCTTCCTGTTGTTACGTACGAGGCCTGTTCAAAAAGCATCGCCACTTTTGTGTTTTTTTTTTTCAAAAATTATTCATTTATTCATGAATAATCTATTTGTCCCCTTCAAACTAACCCCCATCTACTTAGTCCCCTTCAAACTAATCCCCATCTACTTAGTCCCCTTCAAAGTAATCCCCATTAGATACACTTGTGCCAACGTTTTTTCCAATCCTCGAAGAACTTCAAAAACCATTTTTTTGTGATCTTGCTCAGCTCCTCCTTCGATGCAGTCTTTATCTCGTCAGTCGTAGCATAGCGTCGCCCTTTCATGGGCCTCTTCAGTTTCGGGAAAAAGAAAAATTCCCTGGGGGCCAGATATGGGGAATACGGTGGCTGCGGCATCATTGGTGTATTGTTTTTGACCAAATATTCGCGCACAAGTAACGACGTTAAACTGCGGACCCCTTGGCGCCTTTCGTAAAGAGTAGGCTAATGCCGACGCCGGGTTTCTCTCCACCCTTCATCCTTTCCTGTCCATCCCCTATGGCGCAAATGACCTTAGCTGTCGGTCGCCTCCCCTCAAAACTACTACTACAAGTAACGATGTGTGATCAGGGGCGTTGCCATGGTGCAAAAGCCAATTTTTGTTCTTCCACAAATCCGGACGTTTGTGGCCGGTTCCTTCGCGCCAATTGCGCACTACTTGCAGGTAATATTCCTCATTTGCCGTTCTACCGTGTGGCAAGAACTCATGATTCACCGCGCCCCGGCGATCGAAGAATACTGTTACCAAAACTTTCACATTCGACGGAACTTGGCGCGCTTTTTTCGGTCTTGGCTCGTGCTGCAGCTTCCATTGGGATGATTGAGTCTGGGAGTTTCCACATCATAACCATAAACCCATGATTTGTCACTAGTTATGACCCTCTGGAGCAAATTTGGGTCGTCGCGTACAGAATAATTGAATTACCGCATTAGCAGTTCAAGCATTGCTGTTTTTGTTCGAAATTGAGCGATTTTGGTAAGAATTTCGCGGCGACCCGTGTCATGCCAAAATCATTGGTAAAAATCGAGTGGCACGAGCCAATCGATATGTTAAGGTTCTCAGCAACTTCTCTTACGGTGATTCGACGATTGGACAATACTATTTTCTTCACTTCATCAATATTTTTGTCTGTTGTTGACGTGCTCGGGCGTCCGGCACGCTCTTCGTCCTTCACATCCTCTCGGCCCTCCGAGAACATTTTGTACCACCGATAAACGTTGCCTCGGTCCAAGGTAGCCTCTCCATATACCACAGTCAACATTCTGAATTCGTCCGCGCACTTAATTTCGTTCTTCACACAAAATTTGATACAGATCCTTTGACCCATTTTTTGGAACAGGCAAAAATCGAAAACAAGCCAAAACACGTCCAAGCAAAGCAGCTGTCTACAATTACCTGAACATTCAAAATGGCTAAACTTTCGGCCTAAGTGAGAGACCTAAGTACCAACATAACGCCGCAAAAAAATCGAAAATCAAATACACGTAACCCGCGAAAATTCAAAATTGGCGATACTTTTTGAACAGAACTCGTAGGTAGTGAAAATTGGTTTCCAAGATGCGGTGAAGTTTTCTTTCACTTGGTTAACGTTCAGATAGAGTTGTTTTGTCAGTGCACACGTCATATCCAAATTAGAGCGCTCACCGTCGGTATCATGATAACCATTGACGAGTTCTGGCGAAAATTTGAAGGTAGCCAAGCAAGAGAGAGAAATTCAATGTGTCTTATTGTTTCGTGATGATATAAATGAAATGATGGACACGCCGAGTGCATTTGGCTTGTCGAATTAGCTTCTACATTGCTTGTATGTGCATTACATAATAAGTAGGTGGCTCATTAAAATTAAAATTTAGTTGTAAAAATATACTCACCAGAAATTCAAAGTAGACGATATGAATCCCATGTTAATACTACAGTAGTAAACGGTCTAAATGAAAGGGAATGAGGAATTTTTCTTTTTCGGCCTTCGAAAATGACGATATTTGATTATATTTGTAGCGAATCCTAAGTTTATACAATACCCTGTAGTTCAGTTGGTTTGCCAATGATACGAAGGTTAATTCTAGAAATATAAGTTGATCTTGTTCCTGGTGTTCGTATTCTTAACTTTCTTCTAATCGAGCGTTGTGGTAGTGACTTATTTGTGTGTGTATGTGGTAAAATTTGAAGTCGATGACTCGTTCAGTGAAAAGGAGGTAGTAATGAAATCAGGCGATGCGAACATGCCGAATATTTTTGTTCGTTCTTTTAGCCTGATCTTGCGTCCAATTTTCAGTTGCCTCGCACTAAATAGTTATTAAGGAGAATGATTTAGTCAATAATGAATTTACGGCGATATATCTCAAATTCGTTGTGAAAAGAAAGTTCTTATGGTTGTGAATTAAAATGTGTACAATTAAAGCCAGACAAGTTAGGCTTATTTATCTCAGTTACACACTTGACGCATTCGTTAGCTGAATATCTTTCCTTGTCGAGTTGCTTCCTACTCCAGTTGCTTCCGACTCCAATTGCCTTAAGTTTGCATCATAGAAACTAATGTGTTTCAACATTTACATCTGTTCGGATGGCTTTGGTAAAGGATGTAACCTTTGTGAAGGAGGCCGATTGATTAAAAACCCATTCAAATGAATCCTCATATCATACCACCACTTGTGTGCCTTTAAACATGCTGGCCTCGGGTGATAGTCGTTTGCCCAAGAGTATAGTGTCTTGTAGGCGTTCGCGGCTTTCAGTTATTAGACCAGTTCCTACCTTTTCCGGCCGAAATACGTCAAAAGCATTTATGCCATAGGAATGTGTAATCGTAAACTAACAAATTCACAGTTACACTCGTAGTTTTTAGGGGAGGCGACCGACAGCTGAGGTCATTTGCGCCATAGGGGATGGACAGGAAAGGATGAAGGGTGGAGAGAAACCCGGAATCGGCATTAGCCTACTCTTTACGAAAGGCGCCAAGGGGTCCGCAGTTTAACGTCCCATCCGACGGACGGCGCACTCACCCAAAGTGCCCTCCACAAAGCCCCTCAGGTAGGGATCGAGATACCTCTGAAAAATATTCAACTTCGCCGGGATTTGAACCCACGCCCTCTGGGTGGGAAGCCGGTACGTTAGCCCACGCACCATCTCGATCCCCGCTACACTCGTTAAGGTTGGTGAATTACTGAGAGGAAAACAATTTATATTTTCGTAATTTCAGCATTGACATTGTGGAGCTGCTCCAAAACGGAAAGATAAATGCAGCTTTGTAAATTCAACTTAATGTTTTAATCTTGCGACCCGGGGATATCGTCATCTCTGATGATGGTTCCGTGTATTGAACCATGGTAGTAAGATTAAAACATGAAGTTGAATTAACAAAGATGCCATTTTTCTATCTTTGGTTAATATTTTGATGACATCCATCTTCAGAGAGCAGCAAATTGGTGCGTTTTCTTGCGGGGTACTTACTAGCAACCCCTTTTCCAAAAAATTGACCGACAAATTATCCTAGAAATCGCAAAATTACACTATGTATATGATTAAAAAACTAGGGCCACGGGATTTTCGATCTCACCACATCCCCGAGGGAAGATGTTATGCTGCTTCGCCGGCAAGATACGTTGTTCCATCTCTAATGGACCCCTAAAAGAATCTTTAGGCCACGTTCAGGATGCTGAAATACCTGGAATCCACCTTATAAAATTATTCCCAAGGCATTAATTTGACAGATATTTCGAAGACCATCTACTGGATTTGTCAACATATGTGACTGGATTTTCATCAGAATTAAAGTGTTAGTCTTTCCATTTATGAAGAAAGCAAGCCTGACTGGTGGTCTTGAAAGCCGTTTAGAAAGTAAATAGGCGCTCGCTTAATACTGATGTCTCGGAAAGACACCCCAAAGAACGATGGGTGAATAATCAACGATTTGTATTTCCTGCTAGAAGGGGCCGTAAAACATCAGATGTGATTCGTACTCGGGACGTGAAGTGAGGTGTTTTCAACTATTCCCCCGTGGCCAAGGCGATCGCTCGGGCATTTTAACGAGCTGAGGACATATCCGTACCACCGTACATGTGGGAACGCGAACGGTACTAGCACGCCCCAGCGAATGAATGTCTCTACGGCTTTGCGCACTCCGAAAGACCGACGCGTGAAGGCATGTAAAGAGACGAGACAGTTCCAAGGCGAAGGTATTCACGTGCGTGAATTTGTCACCATTGGTCGCTGGAAATCGTCAGCGAGCTGCTCTACAAGTGAAGGAGCCTAGGTCTCTGTTATGTGGGTCCAATTAATAATAATATGAATTAAAATGTGGGTCGCGGTAGTCCAGGGGGTAGAGTGTTGGACTACTGACCGGAGTGCCCCGGGTTTGATTCCCGGGTAAGTTTTTGGGCACCTGCAGATCCACCCAAGCTATGTGATTTTTCGGGTACCAGATCTTCCTTGGAAACCATAACCGGCACTGATGAAGGAACTGGCCCCCCTACCCTGATGTGTGAATTTCACACGCCGTCGGGCTTAGTCCTGGGTGAACTCAACCATCACCTACCAAACCGACGTTCGGGTTGATAACTGTGTTTATGGTTATGGTTTTTATTAATAAAATAATTTAAAAACCGTAAAATAGTAAACCAGCTTCGGGAAATGTCGCTGCCATTCTTAATTGGCCCGCAGCGCCTTAAAATTTACCCTTTTGAGAAAACATGCGGTAAGAACGGCGAAATAAAAACGCCGATCTGCCCCGAGGAAATCATTAAACATTTTCTTACACAGTGGGATCCTAAATTCTACCCAAATTCATCATGGTAGTATTGAACAAGGATTACTACCAGCTTTGATCGCGATCGAACGTGTGGACCTCGAAAACGCCAAGAAACATTTCTGTAATTAAACGGGAAGTAAAGTGACTATTTCAAACGTGATTTAAGGTATAATTCAACCGGGGTTATTTAGTCAAGTACGCATTTATTCCCCATAAGGAACGTTGTGCTCTTAATTCTCCAATGCTACGAACAAATGCGGAGATAAATAGGGGCACTCAAATTTATTTACGCCCTAAATTACGGAGGCAGTGCGGCGACCAGTTATTTACGTATTTATGGGTATGAATTGGATGTGGCTGCTTCGATGCTGGAAGCCATATTTCATTTATAAAGTCTTGATTATTGAGAACAATTTAGTTCAAAGCAATTGATAAAGCGTGTACTCATGGATGGATTATCTGTACACGAATGAATTCATTACGTCCATTCCCATATATTATAAAATTATCTTTCATTTTGTTTCCTCCTGGTTATTCAACGTTAAAACCTTTCCTGGTATAATTGTGTATAAGTTAGGTCAAATATGAAATGAAGAATTAACAAATCCCCCGTAATAACTTATTGTATAATATCATTACTATGAACACATTGAGTAGCTTCAGGCGTGATGTGGTGGATGTCGAACATAATGAATAACTGATCAGTTATTCATCATTACTACGAATATGGGAAATATCTCTCAAATTACTCTAAGTCACTGGTTTTCTTTAGCTCCGTCTGCTATCATGTCATCATCATCACTTACCAGTTCTCTGTGATTACGCGTAGAAGGTATCTAACAATTTGAGTAACCTGGCTGGACCATTGAACACCGGACTTTTTATCTACTAATTTAAGATTTAATACGAGCAGGTTTTCCTTTCTCAATGCCATTTTCAAGTCCTGAAAATTGGTTAATGTTGTATCTCTGCAGTACGAATATTTCGAATAAGTGGAAAATATCGGATTGAGAGTAAAAGTATGGACTAAGACAAAAAGCCTCATTTTGCCGAATTACGAAAAACTAAATAAATTGCTGATGAACAATGGTACGATGCGACCATGACTGGTAAATATTAATGTTCGAATTGTATTATTTACCAAGTATTAAACCACCTTCCACGCCCCAATTCTTAACAAATGATTTGGTGTCCATCTAACAGGGAAAAATTTAATTTCACCTCCCTCCGTTATAGCCTGGCGGGGGGAGTTCGTCTGCTGTTTTCCGATCATCACTGAGTCACGAAAAAGTACGCGATTACTCACGGGCCAGGAGAATTCGTTCTTTTCCTGGCCGCTAGATCGTGCCTTTCCCATCGGCAGCGTAAACTTTCCAGTACCACCCTATGATATTCATAAAGGATATCCATATTATCCTATTCAAAGGCATCCATATTATCCTTACTTAATCCGTATTTATCCGACAGATGATTCCTATTTATTGTATTGTTTAATCATGCCAGTGTGCTTAAGACTGAAATTATTATCGGGTCAGACCTTTTAATTTAGTGGGAAACTGAAATATTTTTTTTATAATACTTTTCATCGTATAATGCATTTAGTTCATATTAATCTGTAACTTCTTTGGATGGATCAACTCATGGCAGGGGTAATCTGGTTTGCAAATTGTAATAACCTGTCCGCAAACGTCTTTCGTTTGCTTGTGGAGAGAGTATGTGAATTTATTCGTAATTCATATGTATGGGATTCTTTAATCATGAGAGTGCGCTTGGACCTAAGATTTTTCTCGTCCTTTGTATATTGTATATATTAACTTCTAGGACTGGATCAATACTAAGAAGGCCCAAAATAATTTCTCATCTGGTCTACAAATCCGTATATCACGTCTACAAACTTTCGAAGGACATTTGCAGGGACAAGCTGTATGAATTTTATGCGGAGTTAATTATTATATGCACTGGTTGCTTTAATCACACGAGTGCGCTCGAGCCGGAGGTTATTAGAGGTTATTCTCCTATATGATCATGGTGATCTTCCGTGGCTGTCACAATGCACAGCAGTCCCAACAGACGACTCGGGCGCCTGATTTGGTTCTCAAATTGTCATGATCTGTCCGCCAGTGTCCTTCGGGCGAACGTGTTGGTAAAATTTTGTTACGAGGAGGTTTTTTAAAACGTAAATTACGATGAAATCTTTGTCACAAAATCGGATGACATTACATTTTTTAAATCCAAAGTTCTTTGCCTCCTCAGAAGGTCAACTTATTTGGTTTTTATCGGCGTCCAGACGCTATCCATCGATACTTCTTAAAGCACTTATTTGGCTGACGCCAGAAAATATTCGGCAACATTGATGCACATGGCATTTGCTTAAGAAGTGCAATGTGTCGTTTTACCCAGTGCTTAGCTCGCTCCACAGCGGCTGTTCTCATTGATGGGCCAACATCTCCGACGGAAGTGGAATCGGGAGAACACTGAATGAATCCAAGCGTGGGGTGGGTGACGCTCCCTCGATCACGTCATTTGAATCGATGGGGTTCAGGAAGAGATTATGAAGAAGAATGGCATCTGCAAATTCCAAATGATGACTGCATCCATGTGTTGATGATTTAAATTGATTCCGCGAAAACAGAAGTTGAAGTCCATGGTCCGTGATATAAGGCAATATTAATGCATAATTCGCGGCAAGACGCTGCTTACGCAAGTGGTGAGTATACATTTTTAATTATGCAGAAAATGATTATAATTAGTAAATTGTTTACAAAGGAAGAATACAGGTGAAAATAAAGTCTTGTGTGCATATGATAGCGAGTTTTCCAACAAGCTGATGCCTAGCATCAAGAAGTCGAACTTTGGTGTTTGTTTGCGTTTAACTGCCCGCACACGGTTGTCATATTTCGCTATATGTAAGGAGAACATGCAATACATTATTTTCCTTGGGATTTTTGAATTCTGGGAAGGAAACGAAAAAAAAATTATTCAGATGAAACATTTAGAAAAACTCTCTTGTCTCATCCGGTATCTTTAATCTGCCAATTTAGTGTATAGCATTGGCGTAGGTACGAGTTTCTTTGAGTTCGTTCCTCCCCGTTGCCCTCAAACATTTTATCGTTATTTCAGGGGCGTAGAAAATATATGAAAATTATTTTTCCTAAAGATAACGATTCTATTTTATCTCATATTAAATTTATTTCTCCCAAGAAAGCTCTTCATCTTTAAATTTTGTTCGTAAGTGCCTTGTGAAGTACTCGTAATCGGAATGAACCTCTCACTGCTTTATTCATTTGCGGGATTATTATATTTTTAGAAGAAAAAATCAATGTTGTTAATGCTAAAAAAATCAGGCAAGTACCAGCGAATCCAAATTTGTCAACTTCGTCGGAAAGCGGATCTTTTTAGATCGACCTAAAAGTGCCAGGTTATTTGATAGTTTTATGTGCATATTATTTTCATATTTTTACTTAAAATTCAAATTATATAAATGCTAGCAATTGTAATCTTGCATAACTTGGCCTCGTAAAACTTAAGTACTTATAAAACAATGTACTTCAAAACCCCAAGGGGAAAACATAATGTACGGCACTTGTATTTGGAGTTCATAAATTTATTTCTAACGACGAGCGTAAAGTTTATCAAGAGTGTTTCTTTGCCAGCAATTGGCTCAACGCCGTGGTTTAGATGTTATGATTTCAATTGAGTTCAGGGGCTCTTGTGCCCTTATACCGCTTTCTCTATCGTTTTTTCGCTAAGCATGACGTGAGGAGAGCGAGGGGTGGATTGGCTTGCGCGGGTGCACCCCTTTGGTGAGTAAATATTTGGTCTTCCCTTTATGAAGCCCTCTTCGCGACTTGCTGGAGTATCTCTCGGAGCTCCCATTCTCTATTGACTTATTTTGCCTCTCCGCTGTTTAAACAAAAGAGGAAGTCGGGGAAGTCCGAAAAGAGACAGCGACTCTTATGGGTTTTTTTATTGAAGGTACGAGAGTAAATTTGTTTGAAGTAATAATGAGGTCATTTCTCGTGTTGTGTTCGTTTCAGGTATGAAGTTCCGCCTAGACATAATTTTCAGGGAAGCTGTCATTGTTTTTCTAGTGAATAATCCTCCTTCGTCCCGAAGAGTGCCGTTTTCCGTGAATTGCGCATTGGTCAAGGTCTTTTCGTTGAGATAATTTTTGGTTCCCCTGGTCACAAATGTGAAAAGTGCTTCTTAATCAAGAGGGGTTAACGTATATAGTATTGCTGCCTAACGCCTCTGCTAACGGTACACTACCGCTGTTAGAACTTTTCTAGGTTCCTCTATTTCCTTTTTTCGTATATCTTGCAGGTGGATATAAAATTCTTCCCATGCGGACATCCTGTAACAAGTCATTGACTTCTTGAAAGTAAATTTACATTTAGTCACCTCTTAATGTATGCGGGGAGAAATTAAATGGAAAAGTCCTATTCTCACGTGATATGACGACTAATACGTGCTCTGATTTACACCTTTTAGTTCTAAACCCAATAAATTGCACTATTTCTCGTAATATTTTCGTTTCTGTCTTAATATTTCAAGCGAAGAATAGAATTATTATACCTTAGACTCGGTAAGTGGAATGTATAGTAGTTAAAAAAATTTTTAAAGAAAGTTTTTATTCGTAAAACGATTATAATTTACCATAGCCTAGGCCATGCCGAAGGGAACTACAAGAGAAAAATCGTTATTTAATTATTACAAACTCCTCGCGGTGTTTTGAAGTGACATTTTACATTCTGGGTGCGTTGGTGAGCCTAGATTGGCTGTTTCTCGGCAAAAAGGATTACGCTGCCCACTATCGAAGATCTTATTGTATGCCGAGCAAAAAATTGGCGAACCTCACTTCGACCTGAAGACGCGGAGGAGAAACTTCTGTTAGCCTAACCCGACCAACGTAGCCGTACCCGGAATGGAAAATATTAGCACAATTGAATACTTTTTGGACTGCTGTTAAACTTCGGTGACTGGTAAAGTTTCCCGCAGAAAGGACGACCCTGCCGCTTTTTATGCATTAGTAGGAATGCATAATGCTCACGTAATAGAAATTCTACTTGAAATTGGTGTACGCTTAATATACTTCATATTGGGCTTTCCGAGGTGGTTCTAGTGAAATCCAAGGCTTTAATCCATTGATAACATCATTCGACTTTTTTGTGATAAACTTTTTAAAATCCCATCACTCTATTCAGCGTTAGTTGTGGTAGTATATATGTATGTATGTGTGTATATATATTATATATATACACACACACACACACACATACACATTCAAACACGAAATCCCGCCAAACGGCGAAAACATACTCATCTATATAGAAACAGATATAAGGAAAAGGGATAGGAATACACGCAAAGGACGAACACAGGAGAGGTGGGGAAGGTGGAATCCAGCAGATCACGGCTGTAAAAATATTTCCCATCTTCCGATGAAGACGGAGCAGAATTCCGTCGAAATGATCAGGAAATAACTTGTGAGTGATCTTTTTATGTGTTTCTATGTTGTTTGTTGCTGTCCAATTTATTATTCAACACTTCTGTGTTACGTCGACGAAATTATATATATATATATATATATATATATATATATATATATATATATATATATATATATGTATATATATATATATATATATAATGCGGCAACGCCGCCTCCCATTTGTACTCACCCTCTTCTCTTTCATAGTCCCCCACTTTGTTATATATATATATTGAAGTTGCCAATGGGAGGATAGCATCTTTATCACACCCGGAAAGATAAACGATCGCAAGATGTTACCAAGGAACTGCCCAAGTAGTCGGTGACCCGCTTTTCCGGACAATCGGCTCTCTCTTTGCCGCGTTCCCAACCAAGAAATGCGGCAACGCCGCCTTCCATTTGTACTCACCCTCTCCTCTTTCATAGTCCCCCACTTCGTTATTATTGTTAATTCTTTCGTATTTCCGCTCTCCGCCCCCAAAATCCCCTGCCACCGGCTTCTCATTGCATACTCCTTTCCCATCCATGCTGGAAGCTTCACTCAAACAACGCTCATCCCCCTTCACTTGGCCGTTTCCTTCTTCCACGACGAGTTTCCTATACTCACCCCTCCGGAGTTGCAGTCCCCTTCCACGCTCTTATTTATTGCAAAATTGTTCAGTGTATGCGGCCATTTATTTGCATGTTGCCTATGTATAATTTTTCAGTTAATGTTCCGCTCTTGAAGTCTTGCCAGGCATTTGCTTTGAAAACGCTCTAATTTCGCATTCCCATAGTGTTTGCTCTGTAATATAAATACTTTTTTATCACCCGTTGGCGTCTGGAAAGAATGCATTTAGTAGGAACTCTTTGTCTGCCAACCGTAGCATGCTGTTAAATTCCGTTGAAAAGTCATTTAGTCATGCTGCAATTTGTTTTAGCTGGTTATTGCTCGGAGAATTCATTCCGTTATTCCTATAGATAGCATCTCTAATCGTAGAATATCATATAAGAATGGCTAGCAAACGTATGAGAAATTGTTCATCTCTTCATAATTTTAATTGCGTACTAATAATTACTTCGCTGCCTTATTATTATTCACGGAGGCGTACCGCCTAAAAGCTTAGGTTTATTGTTTACCGTCAAGTTGCATGCAGTCTTTAAAGTAGATTTTTTTTATGTCTCGCAATCACCTCACTCACATTTAGATATGTGATATGTTGCTCTCGTGTACCACAGTTAAATGAGTGTACTGATTGATGAGATCGATGTCAACACAACACCGCCATCGGAGATGCTGGACAGATTGGGCCACTGGAAGCCAAGAAATGAAGATTTAAATAATTGATAACTCAGCTAATATACGCGCCGGTGACAAAACTGGTTGGCATTTCCATATTCGAGAGAGATGGATCAGTGGCTTTTCCTACGAACTATCGTTTCTTAAATCTGCTCTCTCCCTCCTGTCAGTTTTGCGTGCTACCCCCTCTCCCTCTACCGTTTCCCGCCACCATCTCCTACCAAAGACCCACCAACTCTCACTCGCTTGTACATCTTCTCCTAACATCTATATTTATCGTTCCCCTACCCGCACCCATACCTTCCCCACGCTATAGGGTCAGTTGATTCCATTACTTAGTCGTCATAGGAGAAAGAGCGCGGGTGCACATCCTTTTCAGCATCCCTTCTTCCAAGCCCCTCAACGCTGTTATCCACTTTCGCCCTTTCATCTGTGTTCCGCTCTGCTCGTGTTCATTTTTACTGGATAGCGAGTGATAGTAACTGAGCTAGATGTGCGTGTACGTTGAACGGCCTTGGGCCACCAACGAGATAAGTCTTATGATGCGCTGCTTTGTTCGCGGCTACTCATCCCTATCTTTTTCCAAAAGCTCGCGCACCCTAGAGGCTCTCGCATGCGCCCTAGTGCCATCCTGGAGTTAGTGTGACATGTTTTTGTCGACGTTCAGTTTACAGTGAAGCTCTTTTCCAGTGTAATGAATGTTGCGTGTCTTATACTATATCTGTTGGATTACTAGCGTGTGCCACCCGGACGAAAGCGTTTTTTACCTGCCTTGTGGCAGTAGGAATACTGCGAAACATTCACAAGCTCCCTCCTTCCGGTTTTCATTGCTCCAACAATGACTTGGTGCGTCTCGGAATGGTATTGGACACATGTTGCAAATGCCCTAAGGTGCGTTTTTGACTAGCATCGTGCATGATTTTCTTCACGGCAAGTTCTTTTGTATTTTCAGCCATTTTTATTAATCGACTGCTGGGGGTGCCTGTGTTATGCAGCAAGGAAACATATTCCGACCATTTTAGTAAATACATGGAACAGCTGTACAAATTTCTCTTTCTCCAAAGTTGGGGCTATCTTGTATCGTCTTTCATGTGATTTGTTCGTGTACGTTTGGCCGGCGCGCATGGGATCTGAAATGTAAACACGTAATGTGTGAAAGGTGAAGCGAGTTCTGAAAGCGTGTGTATGTGGTGCAAGTGGAATTTTTATTTATGTAACGCACGTAATTTTTCTTGGCATGTTATTTTCAATGATACTGCCCCGTAAAATGAGAATTTTATTGCTTAACTGCAGACAGGCTGGGCGTTCACTTGAGGGAGCACCGCTAGCGACATCTCGGAGTGGCGTCGCGCGGCTCTTGGTGAATCGGCCGACTCGACCTAGCCAGTAACGTTGCCTTTGACCGTGGCCACTACGATTGCATTTGGTACGTGCGATTATACTTACATCGGTAGTCGAAAATGTCCCGTCAGTACTATATTATTCCTTCTTTCAGAATTATCTTCATAACATTTTCAGTGCGCTGCACGAGTATTATCATCGCATGTGCTGTTAATTTAAGTCATTTCGTGAACTAAGGTTTTTATGGTAGCTTAATAAAACAGATATGGACTAATTTCTCGAAAAATACCATGGGTACTGACTTTTGTACTGAGGCACTCGGTTGTCTGTTAGATTCCAGGAGTGTGCAGCAATAAATGCACACAATGTAGGAACATTTTCGAAACGAAATGAATGTGAGCACTGAAGTTACACCCTGACCGGGCCCCGACTTCCCTATGCCAGAATGTTTAGATAAATATCGCCATAACACTGACAGTGGATATGTTAGGGAATTCAGTCATGGATTCATGTTGTTTGCTCTAAGGTGTTAATATTTAACTACATGCTATGCAGTAAATTTATGGTATTTCCTGGCTGTAGGTTGGGAAATTTGCCCGCGAGGTTCAAAGGGTTCTATTTTGAATGTTACCTCAGGATAGTGTGGATAAGTAAAATGTATGAGGATATTTTCTGTCGGTGAGTTTACCATATGATATAACTTAAATAATTGTAGGAGCATCTTCAGGCTTAAGTACTCATGATAGTTGAAATCATTTTAACAAGGTAAACATAAAAATGGGAATGTAGTAAATGAAAAGATTAAAGGAACATTTGGTTTGTTTTAGAAGTGGATTAAGCTGTAGCAGTACAGCCCAATAAGAATTTACCTTATCAAATGCATGGAGCAGGAACATTTTTTAATGGGAGATTTTTATCACCATCATATAGTATGTTATTCATCCAGCTTATGGGATTTGACTGAGAAAATTAACCTATGCTTGATACATGTCCCTATTTCTTTACTGTGGTATTAGTGGTTATGTACCATATATCACATATCTAATAGTGTTATTAGCTAAGATATAATATTTTGGTTCCAGGATTTCAGATATTTTATCATAAGAAATAATTTAAGGTGATTCCAACATTAGGGTGTACAGTATCATGTACCTGACTAGGGTTCTTCCCCTCATTGAAAGCACATAGGATCCTTACCACATCCATTCAGACCCAGGATAATTGCCCTGGTACCAGTCCCTGAAAGTTTCTCTTGTGATATTATGAAGCTTTTTATAGGTTAACCCTGTTCCATATTAATCACATAAATATTCTTACCATAGGTAATGTCAGACCTGTCTTGGGAATAACTGTGAAATAGAAATTTTCAATATTACACAAAGATATTTTAGTTAACCTTGCCAATTGGGTTACAATGCTTGTTAGCTGTGCAATGGAGTAAAAAATGTAGAAAATAGTGGAATAAACAAAATCTGTGCCATACGCTTGAGAATCCCGAAATGTATGAGTCTTCTTATCACTTCCTCCTGTCAGTGTTTTGTCAACTTCAACTGTCTCATTTCAATAAACATACCCATATTTTTTCCAGCAGTCACAATACTCAGTATTGACTCATGCAGCTGGGCTGCATTAAACTGAACTTGCAGGTGCTGTTCTAGTTAAATAAACATTCAGTTGATACTTGTTTTAAAAGAGATTCACATTCTGATAAATTCACTTCACTGTGTGCTGTTTGAAGGAGATTGCCTTGCTTCCTAATTGAATCCTTAATGTGATTTTTCACATAATTGTAAATGTAGCGTCTCATGGAATGCAAGTAGTTATTTAATTCACATGAAAATTAATGTAGAATAATTTTAAATTTCAGGCTAATAGATGATTGTTCATGTTGACACGTGAGGATTTAGATGCCTGCTTCAACAACTAGGCTATTTTGATTCAGCAGAGTTTATACACATGCTACTGACAGCTTGCCAGTTACCTTATTCTTGGTAACTGTGAATGCAGGATGTTAGTGAGTTTTACTTTACAGTATAGGAATTGTGTTACTGAGATCAGTCCTGTATTAATTCCTAAGACATATAGATATGGTGATCTATTTCAATTAAGTTGTTCATTTTGCATTAAAAGTAATTAATTTGCCATTATGGCCATTTTATGCTTCGATTCGTAACTAATGCACAGTATAAACTTCATTTTATGTATGTATGGTGCAATATATTACCTAGATAAAATTAGTATGAATGTAAAATTTGGTTCGCTCCACAGTATTCAAAAATAGATAATCATCAACGAGTAATCTGGATGCCTTGAAGCAATAATGAGTTAATAGGCCAACTAAAAATAAGCAAGCACCCTAAATGGTGCCTTTCTCCAATTTTAATTTAAAGTTTTACGAGCCTAAAGGAGAAAAAGTAGTGTTGAAAGAAGTTTTATGTCCTGCTACAAATTTTTAATCATTGATTAACTTCATCTTACCGCAGCAATATCCTCATAAATGCGCTGTTCAAGCAGCTTTTAGTGTGTTGTAATGGTCATTGAGAGAGGAGCATGTATGTCAATTTTCGTATTTTTAGAAATTTCTTCCAGCCAATAATTCAAACACTTATGGGTGTAGAAGAAGAATTTTTTGCGAGAGAAGGGAGTTGGCTGAATATCAGGCATATTTTGGCCAAATATTTGCTTTCACCAGATTTTTTATGCCTCTGGTTACAAATTCATGTCAGTGCAATTGGATTGTGTGCATGATATAGTCTTATGTTTATCATCATTTCCAAACTTTCAAGGGAATTTTGGTCTCCTGCATGGATATTTGGTTCCTTCAAATATGATTTCATTAGCAGTCTGAGTACATACACATTGTTATGTTACTCTTTTCAGATCATTATTTTAAATCTTCCTCTTTCATGCAAAATATAAAATGATCTGTAGCTCCTAAATTTTTGACTGGTGAAAGCTGTTAGATTCCTCTTCATTTTGTCAATGTAACTCAATCTAGCTTAAACAATTTTCCAATTGAACAGTAGTTGATTTAGCATGTATATCATTTAGCATAATAGATATGCCTTTTGTTTCATAAATTATTATTTTTATTATTTGTGTGAGCCTGTGTCATAGAATTATTTCTGCTAATGATTTAGCAAAAATGTTGCTGTTATCTCTACCGCCATTTTATAGAAACTGAAAGGTCAGTAGCTATTTTCCTTGAGACAGACTGTGAACATTGATGTTTTAAGAAATTTGTACTGCTGGGCCTTAGGTAATGATTGCTAAAGGATAACATTCAATGTTACACCAGGGATTTGGCACATTTTAAATACCTAGATCAACTAACAGCATAATCTAAATCATAGAATTGATTGATTATTCCACTTTTATTTGCTAATACATGAGATTTTCAGTCATCTGACCATAAATCTCCCTGAAATATCCTGACCTCTTAATTTCTTAAATTGACAGGTGACTTTTTTTAAACTGGATATTGTTCTTCTGTGATCGGGTGCCTGATTTGGCTTGTGAACAATTCATATTTTACTGGGCTACGAAATATCACAGAGCATATAGTAAAAAAGGTTTTAAAAAATATTTTGTGAGTTGTAATAATTTTAATGTAGACTGGGGCTGTTCACAACATTATTTCCCTAAGAACTATTCTCTTGTAGTCGTAATTATAATGAATATTGCTTAATGTTATTTTCCTGTTCCTTCATTGCAGGTACAATCACAAAGGACCTTCGCCAGTTTTTGAATACAAGGTTCCAAAAAGGTTCTGTTGACCATGATCTGCAGAATACAATTCGGGACAACCTTTATTTACGAACTGTACCTGTAACAACAAGATCCCCCCGTGAAGGTGAAGTTAATGGGGTGGATTATACATTTCTTACCTTGGATGAATTTATGGCCTTGGAGAGAAGTGGTAACCTTTTGGAAAGTGGTGTTTATGAAGGTATGATGATGACTCTTTGCCACTTGCATCACAGTGAGATGGGCTAGATGTTCATATCCCAATCCTTTTTCCAACATGTTGGCAATCAATTAAGGAATGTAATAATTGAAGAAGCATATCGGAAAAATAATACTCCCTTTTATCGTGAGCCATTACTGCCTTTAGACCTATGCCCAACTTGCTTGGAAGATTTAACCACCTTTTGTAATAATATTGATTCTCCCTGTGTTAAGGAATTTTTGCTTGGAGAATTAGGAGTGCACTTTTCTATTGTTAATGTTGGGCCAAATAAATTTTTACTGCTGGACTATTGGTAGTGATTAACCATAAAATTTGATCTTACACCAGGCTATTTGAGAGACAAAATGCGGCTGTTTGTTCTTGAAACTCTGCCTTCAATTTTAATCTCACAAGAAATAATTGTGAAAAAGTTGATATCAATAAATATTATTAAGTTCAATTACTCATTAAAAATTTTGACATCAGTGTTCTTAATACGAGCAGATTTTAAGTTTACAGTGCACTAATTCTTTGTGTCTTTATTAAATATAGTTAAAGTTTGTATGCTTTGTTCATACCATTTCCCATTTTGTTGTAAATATAGTGGTCAAGCATTTCCTTTATCTATTATTATTCAATAAATTGCCACTTACAGCAATATGGTAGCCTATTGGGTAGAGCTTTCGGCTGCTTACCAGAGGGTCCCAGGGTCAATTCTAGGTGATGCCTCTGGATTCAGCCAGCCAAGTCCAAGCTATGTGATTATCTGGGTTCCAGAACTTTCTGGGAAACCACAGGTGATGCAGGAATGGAATTTTCCCCATACCCTGAATTTCACGTGAATTAGGGTTTAATACCAGGTGAGGTCTCTCCTCACTTATCAAATGATTTATAGAGAATGTTTACCTTCACTCATACAAAGGCAATATGCCAATCAGAAGTTGGCATATATGATATGCATGCCTTTGTTGGCATGCTGTTAAACATTTTGGTGTAAACAATATTCTACCATAATAAATTTCATTTAAATGTATAAATTTAGATTTTTTCATGGTTTAATAGTGGGCTTCGGAAAGTTAGCTCTAATGTTATTGAATACCTTTGCTCTCCTAATGACATAGGAGAGAATAGGGGTGAATCCATACCATTCATGCATGCATATGTAGAGTATCTTTCACATTCTTTCAGCCTTTTCCCTCTGTTTGAACTGAAGCCAATGTCATTTCTGGCATTTATCAAGTTATCCATTCTCACAACTACGGTAGCCAACGTGAACATCTGGTGATTTCTTTCTTCAAACATTAGTGCGTATTAATAACTTCCTGGTTATATATTGAAAAGCATTAATTACTGCATTATGGCATTATACTTTAAAATACACTGCATTATAGATTATAGCATTGATACTGTTCCCAATGAGTAACGAGGGAAATTTATTTCCAATTATTGAATCAATTATTTGCTGTTTGTTATAAAATATAATTTGAAAATATTTCATATTTTTTTCCAGTTTTCAGCATTTATTTTAAAAATCACATCATTCAATTCTGAAGTTAAAAATTTTAAGAATTTGATGAATGCTAAATTTATGAGCATGTATCAATAATTTACTTGTGAAGCAAATAAATAAACACATATATATATATCCCTCCCCGGACTACAACCTTGACGCGGTGGAAGGGCTTGTGCGTTCCGATGACCCCTAGAACTGTGCTGGCGGGAGTAATAATAATTGCTCCTGGTAGGGTCACCCATGCCAGATAGGTCAAGGTTAGGAGCCAGACGAAAGGTAGTCCACGCGGTGTCTGTTCCTCAATGAGGCGGCTGCAATGGCGTCTGACCCCAGTGGGGCGGCCAATAAGTGATGGTGTCATGTTAAAAACACTATTGAGGAAGGGAACGGGAAACCACCTCAATTATTATTCCCGAGATAAATATGATGGTCGCTAAAGAGATTTTGAGCCCTGGCAACTACGGGGCTCGGCCCAATCGGCCGTTTGTCGTGCCCGGCAGCGGGGGAGGCAAGGCTTCCGCGGTCGTCATCCCATGAAACCCTTGCAAGGGAAAACCAGCAGCAGCAGGACAGAAGACGCAGGAGAAGAAGACCAAATTAGTTAGAATAGGAATGTGGAATGTTAGGACAATGATGAGGACAGGGAAATTGGAGAATGTTAAGCGAGAGATGGAAAGGGGAAAAATAGATATTTTAGGTCTATGCGAGGTGAGATGGAAAGATAGCGGGGATTACTGGAGTGATAAGTATAGAATAATATACAGCGGTGGGGACGAAAGCCAACGAGGGGTTGCCATAGTATTAAATGAAGAGGTAGGAAGAAGCATAGTCAACATAGAGCAGGTTACGGATAGATTATTACTAGTAGAGATAAAAGCAGAACCGACGAACTTGGTTATTATTCAGGTATACATGCCATTGAGCAACCATAAGGAAGAAGAAGTCGATAGGATACACAATTGGTTAGAAGACATATGTTCCTGCAGGGAAACATTTGATATTGACGGGGGATTGGAATGCAACGGTAGGCGAAGGAAGAGAAGGTGATGAGGTGGTGGACTACGGTTTAGGCACGAGGAATGACCGCGGGGAGAAAGCAGTTGAGTTCCGCAGGAGACAGGGGTTAGTCATCACCAACACTTGGTTTAGACACCACAAAAGACATGGAAAATGCCAGGTAACTCAGTAAGGTATCAGCTAGATTATATCCTGGTTAGACACAGGTTTAGGAACAGTGTGATATATTCGCACAGCTTCCCGGGAGCGGATGCGGACTCTGACCGCAATTTAGTTGTTCTGAAATGTAGCGTCCGTTTCAATAAGATAAGGCAGGGGCGGCGAGTTAGAAAATGGAATGTAGAAGCATTAAATGGTTTGAAAAGGAAGGAGTACCAACAGGTGGTAGAGGAAATCATAGAGGATGGTAAAGAGCCAAGTACTATCGAAGAAAAATGGGAAAGTATCAGGAAAGGGTTATCGAAAGCCGCAAAAGAGACTATTGGAACCATTAACGCGAAAAGGACTAGTAAACCATGGATCACGGATGAGATGATTACAAAAATGGATGAGCGGCGAAAATGGAAGAATATAAATACAGAATTAGGCAAAATGAAGTACAAAGAATTGAACAATAAATTGAGGCGGGCAACAAATAAAGCAAAAGAAGCATGGTGGAAGACGCAGTGCGAGGATATGGAAAGTCTGCAGAGGAAGGGTGAAATCGGTGTGCTGTACAGCAAAGTTAAATCGTTATCGGGAAGTAAGAAAGGAAGAGCTATGCTAACAGTTAGAGATAAGGCGGGTAAGGTAATAGTTGAAACAGGAAAGATCCAAGAGAGATGGAAGGAGTATATAGAAGAACTTTTTAGTAAAGAACTTAGACCCACAAAGTTAGACATAGAAAAGGAACATGACGCAGAGGAAGATAGCTTAGGTCCAGGCATACCAGACAATGAGATAGAAAGGGCATTAAGGGAGATGAAACTAAATAAGGCTTTGGGGGTGGCTAGCATTCCTGTGGAACTATTGAAATGTTTAGGAAAATGTGGGAGGAATAGGCTATATGGGCTGATTCGTAGTATCTATGAGGAAGGAATCAGGCCGGAAGACTTGGTGAGATTAGTGTTAGTTCCTATTCCGAAAAAGGTAAAGACTACATCATGTTAGGACTTCAGGACAATAAGTTTGATATCCCCCGAAGCTAAAGTTGTCCTCAGGATCATAAACAAAAGGATAGTGTAGGGCAAATGATTACTTAGGGGATGATCAGTTTGGGTTTAGGAAGGGGAGAAAAGGTATGTGTGATGCCATTGCAGTAATGAGATTATTAATGGAGAGGAATATAGAATACAACCAGGAGGTATTTGCCTTTTTAGTAGATGATTTCGAAAAAGCTTTTGATAGAGTGAATTGGGAAAAACTAATGAGTATATTGCAGAAAATAGGAATAGATTGGAGGGAAAGGAGGCTAATCCGCCACCTATACATGTGTCAGACTGCTCAGGTGCGGGTGGGGAACGGGGAGTCTGGATGGGCAGTGTTAGGTAGAGGTGTAAGGCAGGTTTGCCCATTATCACCGATGCTGTTCAATGCTCATGTGGAGAAAGTGACCAGAGGCATGGAAGAAATGGAGGTATGAATGAAAGATCGAGGGGAGGCGAATTCCTAAAATCAGTTAGGTTTGCTGATGACCAAGCTTTAGTTATTCAGTCAGCCAAGGGTTTGCAAGCATTGCTGAGTGAATTGGAAATTCAGTGTTACAGATACAGGATGGCAATCAATATAAATAAAACAATGGTTATGTGAGTTTCCCAGAAAGAAATAGGCTTAGGTAAACATTAAAATATGAGGTCAAAAACTTATCCATGTAGAGTAGTTAACGTATCTTGGAAGTGTTTTTGACCAACCTGGTCAAAGTAGTAGGGATGTAAGGAGAAGAATTGCAGCTTCCGGGCTATTCTCATTTTGCTTTATGATTTCTCGGGTACCTGATCTTCCTGGGAAACCATAACTGGCACGGAAAGGTGCTGTCCCCTTGCCCTAATGTGTGAATATTTCATATGCCCTGTATGGTTTGGTATTGGGTGAACTCAACCATCACGTACCAAACCGACCTCCTGGTTGATTACTTTGTTTTTGATAGTATATTGCTAATTTTGATTGTTGAAAAACACAATGATATTCTCACTTTGAACTTTCTGCCTGCACCTTTTCAATTATGAGCACCAGAAATCAATAGCCATTTCATTCAACCCATTGGTGTGAGTTCCTGAGTCGGTGCCTTTTAAACTTAGTATCATATTCAGAGGCAGTTTTTGTGCTGTTGTAGATCCAGTACGCATATGCAGACCATTTCTCATCGTGAATCTACCAGACCTTGACATCCCAGAGAAGTTGGCTAGAGACACACCTATCGCTTATTTTCTAGCTTCAGTTAAAATCAGTTTTGTCTGAACAGTGATCCTGTGCTTCGTGTGATTTATATGTATTATCCAGTTTATAATTTGTTCCTCAAGATTTTAAAGAGCTCATGATTGTTTTTTTTAATCTCATATCTGAATTTACTACGCATAACTTTTGCTCACTCTAATTCTTGTGTCATCTTCTCAGTCTGAGGTGGGCCAAAATATCTTTCAGCTGCCTTTTTTCAATCTTTTGAAGCATAGCCCATGACTTAACTCTAAATTAAATACTATATGACAATCTTCCCTTCTAAAATCCCACAATGTTATTAACTTTTTATGTGAAGTTTAGTTTCTGTCATTTTTTTATATTATCAAAATTTATATTGTAAGCAGTCATTTTCTATGCCTTTATATCACTCTCATACTACTCGTACTACTTAGTTTGAATACCTGTAGACTCAGAGTTTATTGGGAGAGGTACAATGTACGTATGAATTAGCAGAGGGGCGACATCCCCATTAGCCCAACGCGTATAAATTACACAGCAGCACCACATATGAGATTTAACTGAATGTGCTACATTCTAAATATTTAAGATTTATTAGGTAATTTTTTGGAAAGTATTTACAACAAAATATTAAAACTCTGTTGCTTAGTACATACTCAAAACTTTGATGTTATCAAAATTTATAATAAAGGCAACCATTTTCTATGCCTGATGTGGGAAAAAAATACACAAAGGGAAATATTTCTCAATGTGATGATGTGGGGAATAGTCCTTAATTTCTTCTTGCTTAGCAACAGAGGAAAACTTTTGTGAACCTGAGTAATAAAGTAAATTAATATCAGGTAGTCTTGCTATCCTTTTCGTTGGCCATAGAAAGAGAAACTATATAGAGAAAGTAGTCAACTGGCTGCATCAGTTTGCTTTTCCCTAGATACCCTTTAAAAAATAAATTTTACATAGTACTAGTTACAGGGACTGCCAGTATTCTAAGATCTTAAGTGATTAGTGTATAAAGATCCTTTTGGGAATTTGATTTAGTCATCTGCAATGGTAAAAATTTGCTAGCAATGTTGTTCATGAAATTGAATGGCCTAATTATTTCAGGAAATCATTATGGTACTCCAAAGCCATCCAGGGAGCCTCCAGTCTCTCCCCCTCAGAGCAGTGGATCAAATCCAAATTTAGGTCCTGCCGGACATATCTTTGGGGGTTTATTTCCTGGAGCTCATCCCAGTTCAGAAGGGAAACGCAAGAGAAACAGATCGAACGTGGAAGCAATGGCTGCAAAAAGTATGGAACCTGAGCCAATTGAAGGGATGATAGGTGAAGGTAACATGCAATAGCAAATTTTCTTTGGAAGCAGACAATTATTCTTGTACACAAAAAGTATTTACACTGAAAATCACGGAAGGAAGTTTGTCAGTAGTAATGTCTGCTGAAACAAGAACTCCCTGCAGTTGCTTTCAGTATTTTAGTAACAATTGCTCATAATTCAAGTGGTTTCCTGAAACTTTAAATAAATGTGTATGCTTTCATATCGTTGTGTTCACTGATCATGCTTTTGGAATGTTAAAGTCCTTCTCCATGCTCATTATAATATCAATAAGCAAGTACAATTATGTGTTGGTGTCTAGGGATGTATGAAGCTTTGTTTTACTGATTTTGAGTTTAATCATCGCAATTTTAGTGAATCAAATCATGCCGAAAAGGATTTATTAACTAAAATTGCTTGACAGATTATTCGCATCTCAGCTTTTTTAAAGGCGAATTTCCACTCCAGTAATTATTTCTGTTTGCATATAATATGAAACCTGGAAGAGTATGATAATTGATAATGAATGATTTCCATGAAGATTGGGGGTTATAAAAATTTGGACAATAGCATATCTTAAGGTTAAGTGTAAAGTGATTGTATGAACTCTACATATGGCTGATAGAATAGATATCCTGCATTTGTAATATAAATAGCTAGTTCATAAAAAATCTGCATTCTTTTTGCAGCTGAAGTCTTTCATTATATGTTGCTTCTAGCTGGGTCAGTTGAAGCAACTAATAAAGTTACTGTGGCAATTTGGATATTTTCATGGAAGATAATATGTATAGGCTGTATGCCCATTTGCTCACACTACACAGTAATTTTTAACTCACTCCATAGCTAATTCATCGATTTCAACGCCTTTTTCTGTTACCTACTACTACCATTAAGCTAAAGTGATTTTTCGGGGACCAGATCTTCCTGGGAAACCATAACCGGCACAGGGAAAGGAACTGGCCCCGGTACCCTGATGTGTGAATTTCACACGCCGTCAGGCTTAGTACTGGGTGAACTCTACCATCACCTACCAAACTGAGCTTCAGGTTGATTACTGTGTTTATGGTTTTTTACTGATACCATTATTAGTTAGCTATCATGAAGTAGACACTATCGTATGCCACCTTGGAGGAAGACGTTAAAAAAACAGGCTTTTAATAATTCTTAAACTTCAATATTGAATTGCAATTAAAAGAGATCCCAAGTCATTCTTTGTAAATTATCATGTGTATGGTCAGAAAATTTTCAGAATAATAGCTTTGTCATCTCATAAATTACTTCACCATGATTTGCCATTGCCACCTTGGTGCAGTAGTGTTATTCTACCATTAAGAGCAAAGGGCTTATTATTCTTGCATGAGTAAAACAATCAGTGCTGTGCTTCTTGTCATCATTTTTTCCCATTCATTTAGATGGGGAGGAAAAGAGGGCAAGAATACCTGTCCTAAATTTTCTTCTTAGAATATTCTGATAACTTTGGATGGGGCCCAACAGGGACAGAAGTAGAGCATCAAAATTGAAAAACTTGCCTGGTAATTTGATGTATGATAATGTTTAACCTCCTAAACATTTTTAGTTTCATATTTCCTGTGGGAAAATGACAAATTATCCATTTCTTTTTAATGTCAACAACTCCTAGGATGTCAATTATCCCAATTCAATGGTTTAATGAATAAATTGTACTCTTATTTATTGTACTGTTAATTTCTATTGCAGGTTGTACTGGTGTGGGAGAGCAGTTGCCAGGCCCCCCTGGCCCAGGATGCCCTCCAAATTACCTTCATGCAGGAGAGTGTCCTGAATCTCCAAGGGGTGACTTAGGACCATTGCCTCCTAACTGGGAAAAGGCATATACAGAGAGAGGAGAAGTTTACTTCATAGAGTAAGAAACAAAAAATAACTTCCATTTTTTTATTTTAAATAAAATGTCATAATGTAGATATAAAGAAAAAACTGCGAGAAATGAAGTCTGACAAAGCAGTTGGAATAGATAATATCCCTGCAGAATTACTTAAGTGTGTAGGTCAAAATAGAAGAGATTTTTTATAAACACAGAATAAGTTACTTCTTGAAAGTCATCTGCTGACTCGTGATGACCAAAGAAATAAATCTTTGCCTCCATCCTGCTATTAATAGCTTCAGATAGAAATTTAAATAAAAATCCAAACTTGGATTATAGATAATTTTTTTTAACCTCACAAAATTCCTGTCTCTATCACTTTCTGGCGGCACGTTATCCAGTATGTGTTTTGAGGAAAGGGGGTTGGGGAAGAATTGTTACATTTCATACTCTGGTGATATAGTTGTTATGAAACACCTTTTCCAGCTACTGATCTCCTTGGATAAAATAAATGGGAAAAGGTATTTTATATGAGATCCTGGATTTTAATTCAAAACAGTTTATGGGCAATGACAATACCGCAGACCAACTGAAATGCTGTCCTCAGAAAACACTAGCCACAGAAAGCACAAGCTATAGAAGCGTGCTTTTACTTTTACGATCAATATTCTGTCAGTTGCTTGTTCTATGCTAACTACACTTCTTCCTACCTTTTTTATTCAATATTATTGCCACCCCTCCCTGGCTCCCTTCTCCTTCACTGAATATTACTCTGCAAAAATCTCTCCAGTAATCTTTCCATCTAGCATCTGAGAGGCCTTAAACATGTATCTCTTTCCTCTATCCATCTCTTACTTAAAATTCTCTAATTTTCCTTTCCTCAATATTTTCGTTACAACCAAGGTCCTACTCTAACTGATTTGTTCCTATTTTGTGTCATCCTTGCTGCTGCTGTCAGTTTGACTGGTAAGGGTTTGGTGAGATGATGACTGCAGAAGTCTTGCTGCCCCTGCTGCCGGTCATGGCACATGGGCAATTGTGCCAAATCCAATTGCTGCCAGGACTCATTTTCAATATGGCATCCATCATAAAAATTTTAGGTTGAATAATTGAGGTGGTATCCCATAGATTTCCTCAATAATTCTTGCTGCGTGCAACCATCACGCAGTCGCTACCCTCCTGGCGTAAGATGCCTTGCAATGGTATCCCTGAGGAATGGACTTTGGGCGGACTACCTTTCATGTGGCTCCTATCCTTTGACCTATCTGACATGGGTAACCTTGAACAGGAGCAATCATTTTACTCGCTAGCACCACTCTAGGGGTCATCAGGATGCACAAGCCCTTCCTCCACGTCAAGGTGGGGGAGATAATCCATAGGGGGATTTCTGTGTATTACTGTATTTGTGTGTTATATAAAATGTTCTCCGAGGGTGGGGAAGATGTGAACGATGAAGAGCATGCAGGATGCCCAACAACAAAAGACGAAAACATTGATGAAGTGAAGAAAATAGTATTGGCCAATCGTCGGATCACCAATAGAGGAGTTACCGAAGACATAAACATATCGATTAGGTCGTGCAATTCAATTTTTACCAATGATTTTGGCATGACACGGGTCGCCGCAAAATTCGTACCAAAATTACTCAATTTCGACCAAAGACAGCAACGCATTAACATTGCTAATGAGGTAATTGAATGACTCTGTCTGCGACGACCCAGATTTGCTCCCAAGGGTCACAACTGGTGACCATCATGGGTTTATGGTTATGACGTGGAAACTCCCAAACACAAAATAATCCCAAAGGACTCTGCAGCACGAGCCAAGACCAAAAAAAGTACGCCAAGTTCGGTCGAATGTGAAAGTCTTGCTTGCAGTTTTCTTCGATTGCGGGGGCATGGTGCATCATGAGTTCCTGCCACAGGGTAGAACGGCAAATGAGGAATACTACTTGCAAGTTGTGCACAATTTGTGCAAAGCAATCAACCACAAATGCCCGGATTTGTGATATGACAATACCCCTGCTCACACATTGTTACTTGTGCGCGAATTTTTGGCCAAAAACAACACACTAATGATGCTCCAGCCACCTTATCACCCAGATCTGGCCCCCACTGACTTTTTCTTGTTCCAGAAAGTGAAGAGGCCCATGTAGTAAGGATGACACTGCACTACGATTGACGAGATAAAGACTGCATCTAAGGAGGAGCGGAACAAGATCACCAAAATTGGATTTTTGAAGTGCTTCAAGGGTTGGAAAAAATGTTGGCACAAGTGTATAAAATCTAATGGGGATTACTTTGAAGGGGACAAAATAGATATTCATGAATAAATAAATAATTTTTGAAAAAACACAAAAAGTTGCAAAACTTTTTGAACAGACATTGTATGTATGAGTAGGATATCAAGTGTTAAAACTGAGGTTAATATAATAGAAATCATTTATTGGAATTCATAATTATTTATTCTTTTTGTGTTAAAGGTTGGCTAAGTGAAATAGATTCTCTTAAAGTGGGAGCCTAAATTACCTTCTTCAAATTATGTTGTGATTCAAAGACCAATACTATATCAGAAGTTATTGTTAGTATAAATCCAATAGAATAGTTTTTTAAATAATGATATGTCTTTATTAATGTATTTTCTCTCTGTTCTTACTAGCCATAACTCTGGAACATCCCATTGGCTTGATCCTCGCCTGTCCAAGTTTCAGAAAAAGTCGCTGGAAGAATGTTTAGATGATGAACTTCCCTATGGTTGGGAGAAAATTGATGACCCACACTATGGAACATATTACATTGATCATGTAAATAGGCGGACACAATATGAAAATCCAGTGATTCAAGCCAAGAGAGCTGCTCAAGGAAGTGGAAGTAAGTGCTAATGGTCTATTAATGCTCTTTTTGTTAATATAGATGCTTGTTATGTCGAAACAGTGACGGATGACTGATATTCAATACAAGGAGTTGATGAGAGAATTAGGTGAAGTGAACATACTTTGTGAAATTCTGGTATAATGCATATGGAATTACTGAATCTTTGTATGATGAATAATCCCTGAAATGCTGTTATAGAAAAAGACCTGCCCACTCAATGGAAAGTGAAATGTCAATACCATGAATTATTTAACATCTGGATGAAAATGGAATTTACAAAATTTCTCCCAAATTTCTTAGCCAAGGACACATTTTCCACCCCATTACCTTACTTATTTACCTAGGTATTTACCATGTCTATGAGGTTTTACCAATTAATTTTTTTCCATAGTACTAAATCATTTCACACCATAATGGTTTGTAAATAGATTCAGATTATAATTCTGATAGCATTGCAAAGTATTTTTTTCATTGATTTTTGTCAGTAAACAAATTGAATAGAAAAAATAATCATAAAATTATAGTCATCCCACAGCTCTGTGAGACTAAGAGTTCATCCACGTCAAAAGCTTCCATGAGTTTTTGCTTGGGAGGCAGCCTCAAGCCCTCCTGAGGCTGAGATGTCACATAGAAAAATTTTGAAACAGGAGAATCAAGGTGTCATAGAGTGCGGGAAAATTAGGAATTATATTTGAATGTCATTCTCATCACAAAAATGGAAATTTTTCATTGTTAACCCATCCAGGAGTTTTAAAAATCTCTTCTTCCCAGTATGATAGTCATTCAAAGTCAGATGAAATTTAGTGTGGTGTTTGCTGTTTAATGATGCCATTAAGTGAATGAATTGTAATCCTTACCCTGCGGGATTAGTGTAAAGATGATGACCAGTATGTAGAGGTGCCATTTTCCTGGTGACATAATGCTATGTCTCTGAAATATTTTTTATTTAACCCTTCAATTTACCAATGGAATGCCAATTTAGTCCTATGCCAACAAAATGTTGGTTAAGTAATTGAATGCCTGTCTTAGCCTTAATACTGTTGTTTGTTCTCATTTTTAACTAGATGCCATTTGAAGGTAATTTGTTAAGCCATGTGAAATGCGTGCTCATAAGTTTTTTATAAGGAGGTAATGAGTAGCCCATGATGAACGGTGTTATAGCTTTAATTTAAAAAGATTTTTATTATTACGTTGAAAATCACTATGTATTTGTGGTAATGTTTCAATTATTTTTGTACAGTCATTGAGAGCATTTCATGATGAATAAAATAATATAGTATCCATATTAATCAATAAATGATATTTATGATGCAATGCTTGTAAATGCAAAAGGGCACAGTAGAATTATAATGAGTTATCTTGAGAGGATAGGAAGAGAAAAGGGGGGAGGGGAAGTGCACAGTGATCACAAGAAGCGCGAATATTTCTCATGAGCTCTTGCGTAATTCATAGATGTTTCTTGAACACCTGGATATGGTAATTCTTGTTTATAGGGTTTTATGATGTGTGGAAGTCATATTCTCAAATTAATGTTGTTTCAACTATGTGCAAATAATAAATATTTTTATTTTTATGAATTTAGGGCTGTATTAATTAAGAGTTTTTGTTGTTTTGTTTAAGGCTCCCTGCCTGAAGGAGAGGCAGGCCCTTACCCACAATACAGAAAACCTCTAAATCCATCTGGAACCAGGTCCACTGGCAACCATTCAGGAGCTGGAAAGCGTTCAAACAGTGAGTTTATTTAATGGAATATATCCTCACAAAAACTAGCTCTTTGAGTCCCTCACTACATACTGTAGTCTCATGTGTTAAGGTTTTAAGCTCTAAATCTTATAAGGGCATCTCACCATTGCTTTTTGTTGATAGCAACAATATTAGTAATAACAGGTGCACATTTATACGGATATTTTAAAATGTATGGCCTTTTATTTTTGGACTCTCTTTCTATTTGCATAATTCATTTTGCTTCACTTTGGGAGATGAATTGTAAATAGACTAACCTGAGCCATTCACATAATGGAATGTAATAGTGTTTTTAGGTTCTCCCTCTGTAATGTTTTGTTTTGTTGTAAAAATTTGCAGTGGGAAGTGTTCGCCTTGTATTTTACTAATCAAAGTGTAGTCTTAATAAAACTTCCTATTTGTCTGCCAATTTGTACATTGTTGTTAAAGCCATAGAAAATATTGAAAAATTATTAGATTTAAATATAAGCCCTAGAAAACCTGGAAATTCCTTGAAATCATATGATACCTTGATATTTTGCGAATGAAATCATCAAATAATAACTGAAATAATAAAAAGATGTTTTGTGTCTTCATACTTTTGCAAAGTATGCATAAAAGATCCACAGGAAAGAAGAACGAAAACATTTTCCATCTTTGCTTGGGGTCACTTTGCCATTAGAATGTAAATTTGAAGTTTATCTGCTTTTGAGACGTAATCCTTAAAGGAGTGGAGAAAAATCTCCTTATACTGAGTAACTCCCAATGTAGTATGGACCTAAAATTCACGTGTAAATTAAATTGGCCATAGATAATCATTAACCTACATATTTCAAACTGAATGATACTCAAGGGTACAAGTACAGCATCTTTACAGATGGTAATGGTAACATGTTTTGAAATAGCACGCATTAACCATCATCTGTGAGCCTTTTTATAGTTTTATGCCACAAGTGCATTTTGAAGCTTTTATCTGCAATATTTTTATTATTTAATAATTTCAGTTGCACTGCAGCACCTTAAAAGCTCTTAAATGAATTAGAACTTCTCCGTGCCAGTGCATTGGTTTTACCTGGAGCTCGAATTGAATCCAAAAAGCATCAATACTCGGGGTCCAATTCCCTTACTCTTCTCTGGTAGAATAGTGAAATTTTCTCCTCTATCCTGCTTTGGATGCAAGTCTGCAGTTGGATAGGGAAAACTCTCTGCTGACCAGAAGGGAAAAGAGAGTGTGAATCCATGGAGGATAGGAAGTTCTTGTTCAAGTGATTCAGCATGTCAGTGAAATCAATCACTAGTACAATTACATATTAATTGGTTAAGCCAGAATTGATGCGTAGCGACAATTCCAGGTATTCATTTACAGAATAGAAGATATTATTTTTTAAAAGGTTAAACAGCTTTTTCTGGAAATCAGGTACTTTTGTTTAGTATTTGATTTCATGGGGAAGTTTATCGAGTAACCTTAAGCCCATTGCTTTGGGCCCATGAGCAGTATTGTGTTCTGACAAATGGTTGGTGCAGGTCATTGCAGGTCCTTGTAAGGTGACTATGGTAATTGTGGTTCGACTTGTACTGGGAAATATTACCCTTTGCTTGTAAGATGACATTAAATATATATGTATGCAAGGTACTGGTAATAAACCAAGTGTTTTGAAGAGAGGTTTACCTGGTCCATCGCAAGGAGCATTGCTCATGATACGTATAATCCTCTTTTGGATTTTGAAGATTATGCCCACATGGGGAGAGGAACCCCAGAAAAGGATACTAAAAGTAACAGGAGAATAAAATTTACTTTAGTAAATTGATAGAAGGACCTCTAAATTTACATAATATCTAATATTTCTAATGAGGAAGCGTAAGGAGCTTAACTTTCCACGTAATTTGAAAATGTGTTCCTCCCAAGGCATGTTTCTATGCAGGATTACTCCCAGGAATTGGGTACTGGAATTTTGGGGAATGCTCACACCTTCTACATCTACTGAGATTGCAGTGGAAACTTTGTTTTTATTAGTAAAATAAATCAGGCTGGACTTATTTATATTGGGTTTTAAGAAGTTATGAAGACAACATTCATTGAAAATCTGAGCTACTTCAGCTGCTCTTTTTGTCAAACTGTCTACTGAGGAGGCTGACACAATGATATTTGTATCATCAACATACAGTACTGGGTCTATTCCCTTAATGAACACAAGCTTATCTGGGAGATTGTTGATTTTAATCAAAAATAAAAAAGGACCAAGTACATAACCCTGGGGAACACCAAGTGTTACTTCTCTACCAGGAGAAATAAATTTGGAGCCATTTCTTGAGAGCTCAACATACTGATGCCGTTCACTTAGATAAGATTCAATCCATTTGTAGGGTGTGCCTCTTATACCAGAGCATTTCAGTTTATACAGGAGTAACTGATGATTGACGAAGTCAAAAGCTTTAGTGAAATCAAAAAATAATTCTAAAGTTTCAATTCTATTATCCAATCCTAAAAGTATTTGATTCACCACGTGATATGTGGCTGTTGTAGTGGATCTTGTTTTTCTAAATCCATGTTGAGATGTTGATAATAGGTTATATGTTTCAAGATATGATACTAGACGATGATAAACAACTATTTCAAATATTTTCCCCAGCTGGTTCAACAGGGATATTGGTCTACAAGAATTCATTGCCATTTTGCAACCTTTCCCTTTGTATATTGGCACGATTTTTGCTGATTTAAGAGGGGTTGGGAAAATTCCAGTTTTTAGGGATTCATTAATTAAGAACAGCAGCTGATCCTTAATAGCATTAAATGACCTTTTTATGACTATCCCTGGGATGTCATCTAATCCAGGACTAAATTTGTTAGGAAATTTATTGATTATGTTGGTCAGTTCCATGGCTTAACATGGGAATATATATAATGACTTACATGAGTTAGGAATATGAGAATAATTAGCTGAATTGACTGAAACTGTGGGATTTTGATGGGATAGGTAAAAGTCATTCAGAATGGAGGCCATTTTAGACTAATCTGGTATGGCATTACCAGCGGAGTCCTGCAGTTGAAGATCTTGTACATTATGTGGACCCTTGGATTCGTTAATAATTTTCCAAATCTCTCTAGATTTATTGTCTGCATTGGTAAGTCTATGGTTGATGAAAGATTTTTTAGCACACTGTAAGGTTTGGCGATAACTTTTCTTGAGTACCGAGTATTCCTGGCGATCAGCAGGATTTGATTTACTTTTGTAATACACAGCGGCATCTTTCATTTTCTTCTAAAGCCAGCGAATTTCATCAGAGACCCACTGACTTTTGTAGTTAACAGATGAGCTTTTGTTTTTTGCATGCTTCAGGACACGGGGAAAGCAGATTTCAAAGTAATGTAGATAGGTGGAATAGAAATATTCAAAGCTTAGGTCAAAGGACTTCAAGGAGAACAAATCGGACCACTCATGGGAGTCTAATAAGTCACAAAAGGCGATCATATTCTGATCAGAGAAATACCTTTTGTAGTATTTTTTACTTTCTTTGGATGTAGACACAGCAATTGTAGAAAGAGGTGGGTAGTGATCTGATAGGTTGGCATTGATGGTATTTGTTAGTTCAAGTTCAAGGTCGATATTAGTTAATACATTATCTAAAACTGTTTGCAAACTATTGGGTTCTCTAGTAGGTACTAGGTTCTTACTCTAGTAGGTTCACTGTTGGTAGCATTGATGTTGAATGACGTTAGTAAATCCATGAATTCCATTTAAGCTTTAGAATCGGCCATAAAATTACAATTGCAGTCACCTGCAATTATTATGCAAGATTTATGGATTGACCTATGGATTATTTCCAAGAGTTTCGTTAGTTTGGTCAGGAAAAAGCAAAAGTCACTCTACCGCAAACGATGAATAGACAGCACATAAAAAACAGTAGTATCCATTTTGAAGCAGGCAACACAGCATTCAAATGATTGTTCTTCATCGAGCAATTCGTATGGGAAACCAATGGGAATATGGGGAAAACATTCAGACGGTAGAATTAAAAAATTTTCAAAATGAAATACACTATGTTATCCCACAGAAGAGCTTTATTGTACGACCCGGGTTTCGTCGAAGATCGACATCATCAGGTACAGAATATTCCCAGTCTAGGTTTAAATACATTTTTCAAACTGTGAGAGGGGGGCTGGAGGGGGAGAGGGAGGTTTGCAAAAATCGTTGGGAGGTTTGCAAAAATCGTTAGGAGGTGATTGGGATGAGAGGGAGAAAGGGTTAGGGTGTGGAGATGAGTGTCCAACTTGGGAAGGTACGGCGGTTGACGGTGAGGGGAGGGGAGGCACCACAGGTGGTAAAGCACCTAGGTACTTACCTAAGTTAAGGAGGGGGGAATGGGAAGAGTCTATAACATCGTTAAGGAGAATATTTGACCCGGACACATTTCTTAATATTTCGAATTTCTCTAAACAGTCGAGCTTGAGTCCCTTATTTTCCAAGTGTAAACTAAAGTAAAACCCGGGTCGTACAATAAAGCTCTTCTGTGGGATAACATAGTGTATTTCATTTTGATATGAAGCAATTCCACAAAGTTACTATGGATACAATTAACCAAATTAAAAAATTTTATTGAGCTTTACTTTCAAGTTTAAGCATCAGAAATCATAGTGATATGTTCTGAATCAGTACTATAGAATTCTATTTTGTAAACTTGAATCATTTTAGATATTTTCTTTGGATTTAACAATTTTTTTCATGCAGAAAAAATGTTAACTCCAATAGAGATTTGAGCATGTTGGTGCTTATGTAATGTGTCCAATTTCTTCTGTGGCAAAAATATAAAAATCTTATTTATGGTAGGTACTGCTTGGATGAAATGTTTAAAAAGCGTTTATTGTGTCATCATTTGGATGTTTAAATTTGTTTTATGCTTGCATGGATTTGTGGGTTTAAAATCTAATACCATGGTAGAGAAGGGTTGTGGCCTTTTTACGGTTGAGCAAGTGTATTACAGCTTTTTACTGTCAAAAATAATGTGAAATTCCACTGATAGTGCTTGTGCAAAATTTATTAATTATTGAAAAGCCAATGCCATTAGTAACTCAGCCTATGTCGCAGTGGTCATTGTCTCATAAAGCTAAGCATAAGTGATGAAGTTCTTTTTGGAAAAAGAATAGGCAAGTTAGAGAAATAGGTAGCTTAACGTTTTGTCTTAATAATGAATTCCTAAATTGCGGAAATAAATGAATAGATATCTATTAATATTGTGTTAACTGCTTACACTGTAAAATATGTGCAATTTTGGAAAATGTAATAGCCTCTGCTGTTAATTCTGTACTCACTTTTGCCACAGAGAGTTTTAACTGCTAATAATAAGTTAACTCTGGTGTCGCCTTATGAATAAAACCTTTTATAAATGGGATACAATAAGTTGTAAACCAGGCTATAGAAGTTTGGATTCTTATGTCACTTTTGTCTTTACACTAACAGTTTTTGTTCATGTACTCGATGGAGGAAGGTATTTCATTGATTCTGTAAAAAAACATTTACCCAACGCCAATGTCAGATAAAATTGATCAAATAGTTCCTTTTTTTTAATACAAGCACAGTTAGTTATTTTATTTGCTATAGAATGACTTCCCCTTTGAAGTCCTAAGTTAAGTAGGTAATGAGCAGTTTTTACTACAAAACTGAATGTTAAACATGAGCTGGAATCTTCTCACTCATTGGAGACAATTCTTCATATTCATCACCATCAACCTGCTAGGCACATAATATTAAAATGAGTGTTGAGAAGGAATGGAAATTCTGTTATTATTAATGGATTCAAAGAACCTGTAGCAGATGCTGCCACAGTAATTCATTTGTTCAATTCAGCATTGATATCCATTCTTTGATTACACCTACAATTATATTTAAGGTCATTACTGGTATGATTTAGTAGAATCTATTTCATTTCTTAAGCCTATTTAGCAAACAGTATGGTAAAGATCTTTTACATATTTTAATTTTAGGGCTAAATGTGTAGCTTTTGCATTTATAATGAAGCCATTGATTGAAACTCCGATGGGTGGTTGCTAGGTAAACGACTGAAATAGTACTTATTCCAAAGCATTATTATTATTTGGTTTCAGTTTCTTGTTACTCCCTACCATGCTTTGTGAAATGAAAGCGCAGTTTGCTGATTTCTCTCTTGTTCACATTCTTTCTCTTGTATGATTGAAGAATTAAAGATTGGTTGGCTCAATCCAAAGCATTCTTCATTTTAAGACTTGAAACAAAAAATGTTAACCCCTGTAACTATCTGTAAAATAAACAGGGACAGATGTGAGGGATCATTGTTGTGAATTGTTACATTTTGAGACAAGTCCTTGAATTGAAAAAAAAAAAAACAAGGTATACCTCAAAGCAACTTGCAGCATAATCCCTTCATCCTCTCTCATGGTCCCTCATATTGTCACTGCAGTGTAACAGATGCATGTGGTGATGACTTTAAATGTAGCTTTTCGAATTTCATTAGCCTTTTATTTTGATAACTTGCTGCTCATTATTGAAAGTTCATAACTTCATACTTAGGTGCTAACTTCTTCATTTCTTCTGCTAATTTCTTCACTTGGGTGATGTATGGTATAATCTATGCAACCTGGATGACAATAATAGGAAAATTGAGTCCATATGGTGTAATGACCGAAATATTCATTGATTACGGCCTTTAGAACTGTATAACTTTCCCTGCAAGATATAAACTGGCAAAAAAAATAACTGAGATTAAACTACTTGCCATATGCTCCAAATCATTACAATGAAATTCCACTTTTTTATTTGCTAGCCCTAATATGTAATAAATTCTTTGTGATTCATTATTTTAAATGTTGTTGAATTGATTTATTAAATAGCATAATATGGCTGGGTTTATGGTATGAAAAAGAAATATTTTTTTCGCAATTTTTCTATTGATAATCATTCATTTTTCAAGGAATGAAAGTGAAAGAGCCTTCTTGTCTCATTTCCCATGGGTGGTTTACCTCACGGATTGAATAGACAGTCAATATTTCCTTGAGGCCCTATACTA